>NC_142928.1:109750098-110065098 GCF_046866305.1 Octopus bimaculoides
ACTACTGCTCCCAGCTATGGTCACACTACAGTGTACAATTAACAGCGGACCTTGAAGCAATTCAGTGAAGCTTCACAAAGATCATCTCATTGCAACAGCTCAGCTTGTGGAAAAGGCTGAAGACTCTACTCCCCTGGAACGAAGGCGAGGGAGTTATGCAGTAATATACATCTGGGAGATCCTGGAAGGGATTTGCCAAATGTTGGCATTGAAAGCTACACAAATGCCAGAACGGGTCGTCACTGCACAGAGCCAAAGATCCCAGCAATGCCGTTGCGCTCCAAGACCAGTTACTGCAACAGCCTTGATTTCAGGGGCCCACAGCTTTTTAATATTCTCCGTAAGAGCCTGAAGGACCTACAGAAAGTGGATGTAGGTGCTTTCAAATCAAAACTGGATCTCTTCCTGTCAAGAGCCCCAGATGAACATATATATATATATATATATATATATATATATATATATATATATATATATATATATATATATATATATATATATATAAGTTTGTCCAATCATGCAATGAGGGAGTAGCAGAAAGGTAGGCCCCGAAACGGCGCGCATTCTCTCCTGATGACACAATACACTTGCTGGCTTCCAGTATGCGGAGTTCTCGACTGGTAGCACTTGCATTTGCGAGTTGTTTGCAAGACATCAAGTAAGAGTAGAAAAAAAGAGACGAAACAAAATGGTAATAACAATGAGAGAGGGAATGGTATTAAACAAGGCCTCTCGCTCTCCCTCTCTCAACAAAAACCTTTTCACTTTATTGATGAACGCTGCCTCACTCTCTTTCTCTCTCACTCTCTCTTTTTTCACTTACTGTCTCTCTTTCTCTCTCTCTCTCCCTCTCTCCCTCTCTCTCTCAACAACAACATTTTCATTTTTATTCGATGAATGCTGATTTTTTTCTGATAAACATTAATAACAGTATATAAGTAAATAAGATTGTTGCACCTCAAAATTATCGTTTCTGTATCCCTATGGATGTTTGACTGTTCTGGAAGATTTTTCTGCTTATAAAGTTGCAAACTTAATAGAATATAAGATAAGTAAATAAGGAGTAATTTTTAAGTCATAAAATTAAAATATTGTCTATTAAAAGAAAGCTTGATAATATTGTCTGTTTAAAGAAAGCTAAATATAAAAGGAATTGATACCTGTAAATATTTATGAATGAAGAATTTTGCCAAGACAGTGAAATTTGTCTTCAAGATCTTTTTCTGTTTCAGGCGGTAAAGAGAGAGAGAAAGAGAGAGAGAGAGAGACAGAGAGAGAGAGAGAGAGAGAGAGAGAGAGAGAGAGAAGGCGTAGACGTTTGTGGAAAAAATAATAAGCCTCTGCGAGTAAGCTGTTAATGTAATCCTGCATAATTTTGGATTTTGTATGGTTACGTATAGAAATACACTCTATACACTCTATAAACACACGAGCGCACGCACGCACGCACACACACACACACATACATACACACACACACACACACAAACACACACACATATGGACTTCTAGAAGTTCTTGAACTATATTACTATATTACTATTCAAGCGGCATTTCGTCTGTCTTAACGTTCTGAGTTCAAATTCCACTACAGTCGACTTTGCCTTTCATCCTTTCGGGGACGATAAAATATGCACCAGTTCAACATAGAAAACTAAGGTCATTTATCTTTACAATAAATCATTAGTATAATCATATTTGACATGACATTCGTTGGCAGCATGTAAATTTGTTGTGTAACAAAATGCGATAAAGACTCAAGCTTTCAGTGCTGCAGTTCTAGATTTATATAAAGAGGCAAAATTCACCACAGTAAGCTATATAGGAAATATAGAACATTATATTTAGTCAGCTTCAGTCTACTAAAGCTAACACTTAACTTCAAGCAACAGAATGCGATGGATTTAGAAAGAATGTTGGAAGTGCTATTAATCATTCCTTTACATCTTTGAAACTCATGTTATAAATCCTCAATAACGTAATTTCCTTAAGACAGGTATTAAAGATTATTTACGATGTTTACATCCGAACATGTATTGAATCATTTTCTAGCTCATAAATCAGTTAGATAGGTAAAGCTATATGTGATATTACTAAACTTTGACTTAGTAATATCACCTGCTAGGATAGGTGAGTCCTATAATATAATCATAAAGGCGACCTCGCCTCGAAAATGTCGTTAAGTAATGTACCAATGTGTAAATCAGCATATCGGAGCCGCCCAAATGCTATGTAAGCTATTTGTAATATAGGATTTGAAATCAGCAGTCAAGTTTTGCTGCAGCCTACTGCAGTGAATTGCTCTTATCCAAAGGAACTTATATACGGCTATGCTTGCTGTACAAATTGAGAATTAAATGTCTTATCCACCAACACAGTATAAGAGAGACTAAATAAGAACTTTTAAGCCTTCGGCTGGTTGTACAGTAGGGTGGAGGTGACAAAAAGGTAGAAATTGAAAATGCCTGAGAGCAAAAATGTTGCTATATTTAATTACTAGAAAAATGCAAAGTTTTCGCTGAGATCAATTAAGGGCATTTACTCCCTCAAGCCCCCTAAACTCTGAAAATGGAGGAGTTTTGTATATAGATTGTGTAATCTATGGTGGAGTGAAAATAAAAAATTGTAGAAATTGAAAATGCCTGAGATCTAACATCTTGCTATATATTATTATTAGAAAAATGTTAAATTTTCGCTTAGATCAATCAAGGGCATTTACTCCCACAACCCCACCTCCCAAACTCCGCTATTGTAAAAAAATTTACAAAAATCCCCCATTTTTTTAGGGGACTTGAGGGAGTAAATGCTCTTGATTGATCTCAGCAAAAATTTTGTGCTTTTCTAGTAATTAAATATAGCAACATTTTTGCTCTCAAGCATTTTCAATTTTTACATTTTTTTATTTTCACTCCACCCTATTGTACAGCCCCTATGCCAGTCAGCCACCTGTACGTTCACCTTTCTTTACTCCAATATAACTGTACTGTTTCCAATTTTAACTCATGTGGAAACTGATATCCAACAAAGATCCATCTCCAGATAGACATTAGTAGTACTCACGCTTTGTTTACACCTTTGTTACACACACGTAATATAATTCTTTCAAAAGAATGTGCTTTCATCACCAGTTCACCACCTGACAGATACTCCAATTCAACAAGATAACCAACTCTGAAAATTTCCTTTCCATTTTAATCAAATTGTATACACTACAGATAGCTCATATTCAGTAATTCTCTCACTCTCTAAGAATCGCTCTTCTAAGGCGTCAAGTTAAATCATGTCTCCAATAAGATATCAAGCTAAGGCCTGTCTCCTATAAGGCATTGAGTTAAATCTTGTCTCCCCAAAAAATCATCCCTGTCCAGCATCTCAAGGATAATGGAAACAGTTGTTAACAATAACCTGATGCATTCCCTTCTTTGTAATCACCAGTACAACTTTCAGAGAATTTGATCAATAGAAGACCAAATCTGATCTGTCACTCAGCTATAGTGGATGCCTTTGAACATTTCCGTGAGAATGTCGCTGCGCTTGATTTGAGCAAAGACCTCGACTATGTTTGGCATAAGAATTTCCTAAATTGTCTTTGTAAGAACATCATCTGTTTATCATTTCTTTAACTATAAGCTTCTTATCAGAGAACTCTATTGTAGAATCCTCATACATATCAAGGAAATAGTGTTGGATCCAACCACGATATCCAAACAACACACAACCAAAACAAGTCACAATAGCTACACATACTAGGGTATCGCAGTCTATGGTGTGAGCTTTCATTAGCACCTCACACATATTGCATCATCAAAATTGTTTACGAAAGTTTCTTCTTCAGTTCAAGAATATATTTCAGCTCATCTGTTGCTGACCTTTTACAAAACGGTGCTAAAAGCCGCAATGGCTTGCTGCTCACATATCTAGAAAGATATTTCTGTTCCATGCATCCATATCAATGCCATTTGCCTGTCAGAATTCACTCTGCAAGAGTTACCAATTTCTAACTCACAAACAGATTGCTTCCTCCCTCTCTCCCTTTTTCTATATATATATATATATATATATATATATATATATATATATATATATATATATATATATATATCAAAATAGCAGCAAGGATATCCAGAGGTAATGTAGTACGATCGTTTCATGCAACTCCATTTAATTGAATAATGCAATCATTATATCAATTTAAAATGCAGAGCAATCTTCAGCTGCACAAAGACATAGAATTTGATTAAATTAGAACAGATGGACACATTAGTATAATTATACCTAAAATCTCCAAGAAGTTAAGGAGATAAACAAAGAACATGCTGTCTCACTCCAGTTTAGAAGTTACTGAATTTTCAAGAAGATATAAATTGTTACAGACTCTGCCTGTCACTGATTTTTTTTTATGGGGTCAGTTTTAATTTATAGACTAGTTTATCAAATCCCTTGTATATCTAAGACTGAGAGAACAGAGGGCAGTATTTGTTAGGGTTAGGGCTGAGGGAGCAGACAGACATCATAGGTGGTATAGTCATAAAAATCAAGATCTATTAGAAGCAATATCATGAGGTTTGGTAAAGGAAAACTTAAAACAAGATGTTAGCTGATAGTTAAGGGGGTCGCCCACTAGCAGACCATTGATAATGAAACGGGGCAAGTCGTATCATATAGTACTATAGTTAAATATTTTAAACAATGTTGCTATATTGTATACAGTTAAAGTTTAGGGTTATTCAGAGGATTATAAAGAAGAATATTATAAAAAAAAGGATATAAATTTTTGAATACTTTAAAGTATATACCAAACTTTCACCACAATAGAGGGAGGAAAAGAAATTATCCAAAAATAGTTTAATATTTATACATATTGTACACTTAAATACTAACTCATCAGGCGGTATCTGTGAATATTGATTAATTAGTATATAGTGGTATTAATAAAGGAGTATTGAGGTAAAGGAACATGCTAATTATATATTAATAAAATTATAATTTAAGCAGTATTTTTTTATAAGTAGTGAATACACCAGTATAGTTTTATATAAACACAAATACACAAGTGGAAACTAAGGTAATTTACTATATAAAAGAATAACGAAGCTTAGTAAGATGAAATATTATAAGTGCCTTTTTTTATTACATTAAAAATTACATGCACGATGATATGAACTGCAGAGAACTTATAGCGTGAAAACATACAAAATCATTGCTCGGAATGATACATAATCTTGAAAAAGCATAAGATATTAGAAGAATGCATATTTCAATCGAAAAAAATGTTTTATCTTAATGACCTACTAGTAAATATACCACTTTTGATGAGTGTAATTACATGAAACTATTGTAAACGCGGTAACTATGCTCATAAAGAAACATTAAATGAGCAGTTGGAAGCGAGCAGTTTTAAATTAAGTATGGTGAGGTTAACAGAGTATGATGAATAACTTTATGTAAAATCCTTTACACATGTAGATTGGTTAAACGTTCAAATTGGTTAAATCTTGCATTTTCTACTTCTAAAATGATAAAGTATATTTCATTTCTTTAGTTGATTCCACTCAGAATATTGTCGAAGACATTAGTTCCTAAGAGTTTTCAAAATTGGAATCTTAGAAATCTGTTAAATGAGTCCCTATAATACTTTTGAAGACTACCAGCAGCAACAGCAGCAGCAGCAGCAGCAGCAGCAGCAGCAGCAGCAGTAGTAGTAGTAGTAGTAGTAGTAGTAGTAGTAGTAGTAGTAGTAGTAGTGGTGGTGGTGGTGGTGGTGGTGGTAATTGAAATTGACTTGCTGCAACTTTTCCCTGAATGATAAAGCAGAGTAACGAGGTCAAATTCCCATATAACTAATAGCATACAGTATACCTAGAGCATCTGCACCTTATCTTTCGTTGATGTCTTCTACGCTTTTTAGTAAGAAAGTTATTTTATTATAAGGTACATCTACATGCCTTAACAGTTGAAGCTTGCACAGAGGATGTAACATTTATAAATATTTTCAGATGATCCGTTACAGATTTCCTTGGTGATATAGCGCGTCAATCGAGTTGTGTCTCCTTTCAAACGTGAAGTCTGAGATCTGGGGTGCTGTCTGATATTCAGAGTTTTCCATAGTTTTGTACCAAACTTAGAAATCAATATTTATTAAAGTTTTCAAATTAACTAATGAATTATTGGAAACTATATTACAAAGACTAACAATTTTTTAGTATTCAGATTCGCGTGAGTTCTAATACCTTATACATTGGATTTACTTACCTATTAGCTTTCATCGTCGATAAGATTCATGTTAAGTATGTACGCAGATGATTAACTGATTGCACTACAAGTCTATTAACTTGTGTTAGTGCCGTCATTACTGATTTCAAATTTCGGCACAGGGCTAGCAAGTTCGGAGAGGGTTAAGTCGATTATATCGACCCCAGCTCGCCGCCTTCAGTGCCATCATTATCATTCTTTTCTAAGGCGGCAAGCTGGCAGAATCGTTAGCAAGCCGGACTAAATGCTTAGCGGTATTTCGTCCGTCGCTACGTTCTGATTTCAAATTCCGCCGAGGTCGACTTTGCCTTTCATCCTTTCGGGGTCGATAAATTAAGTACCAGTTGCATACTGGGGTCGATCTCATCGACTGGCCTCTTCCCACAAAACATCGGTCCTTGTACCGAGAGCAAAAGAGATTATTATTCTTTTCTACTCTGGTACAAGGCCCGAATTTTTTTTTGTGGGGAGGGGGGGGGGGGCAATCGATTAGATCGACCCTAGTACGCAACTGGTATTTAATTTATCGACCCCGAACGAAGTGTCGTCATTATCATTACCATAATTATTGTTTAGGTCTATTTCAGATTAAAGCAAATAAAGTAAATAAAATTTCAGAAACAGTTATATTGGCTGACAGTCCACAACCTTGGGATCAACGACGCAACTAGAAATTCTCTGTGATCACTTAAGCCATAAAAAAATAACAACCAAATCACTCTCAAATCATTCCATATTGTTTTTAAAATAAAGGAAAAGCATGAGATACCGTAGACCCTGAATGCATTTCTATCACAAAAAATAAAAGACGAGATTGTCACATTTTAGAACACCTATAAGCATAGTGTTTGCTCTTTAAGGGCTGATCTGGGGTGGAACAACAACAAGGATGCCTTCGGAATCAAAGGACGAAGAAAAAGGATTATGCATACAAAAATAAACTATCCATTTTTAGTGATAGTGAGATAAACTGGCAATGTTTTGAAAACTAACGTAGAGTCCTGTTATAACAAATGAAATATCATATATAGAAAATATATCACCAGCAAACTTTTTTCGTAAATTGATTAAATTAAGATCTTTTTGTCTACGTGGAAAAGTTTCTGCCTGTGGTGTTATATTTAGAGAATTTGCAAAATGAAATATTAACACAATTTTTAACGCTGTTTTATTTATTTTATTTATTTTATTTTTAAAGTCAGTTGCACTAGTTACATCTACGACGATTCTCCATGATTTTTTTTGGTAAACGACTAATCATTTTTGAAGAGATTGTAATAAAATTTAGTGTCTCGCGACTTTTTTCCTCAGGCAGTGTTTCTATATATAATTTATAGTAATTCGATGTACAGTAAATTCAACCTCCCATTTTTCATTTTTTACACACTCTCTCTCTCTCTCTCTCTCTCTCTCTCTCTCTCTCTCTCTCTCTCTCTCTCTTTTTTTTTTTTCTCTATTTATCTGTCTCTCTTTCTCTCTCTCTCAATCTATCTAGCTTTCTGTCAGTCTGTCTGTCTATCCATATACTTATCTATCTCTATTTATTTATGTACCTATCTATCTATTTGTCTATATCGCTCTCACTCTCTTGTCTTGATCCATTGTAGTTTAAAAAATCAGAGCATTATTACGAATCAATGTTAAATACTATATATGTAGTGAAAAAAGAGATTCCAAAATTTTACTTCATGCGTAGATGTTAATGCTTAAAAAAATTAGTTTCCTTTGCTTACGTTGAAAACTATTTCAAATCAGATTAAAACTGTATTATGTCTACTGTTATCAGACTCAAAACATTGAGTTTTCTTTGCAGTTTGCTTATTACTAGTTCTATGCTAGCTCCGATAAGTACGTGACGGATTTCAGGAAAGCTGAAAACCGCTTCTACCACAATATTATTCTTGAACAAAACTGTCTGTAGTAAGTAAATGTGTTTTAAATAAAGAACATATAAATATGCTTTCTTCTAGCCAATTAATTAGTTACACTGAGGTAACGTGTATTATATAAATATTTCTTTATTGAGGCAGAATCAGTTGTTTATATCTTGTTCTTACATAAACGGTTTTGTGCCTAAGAAGATAGCAATAGTAAATGTTAGAGTATATCAGAAAATAAGATCACTTCCTGTTGATTATTCTTTTCTTTCCCCTCTGCCCTTCTTCAATTTCTTTCTTAGTCTATCTATATATTTATTTTTCTCTTTTGTTTGTGGAGGAATTTGAACTGTTGAATCTTTATTTACCATTTGAGTTTATATATCTGAAAGTAGAAACTTTTGATTTTGGTGCATCATTTAGTTACTAATTGGCTGGTTTACCTTTTTCTTTTATAATTGGAATTTATGAGCTCAACATCAACACGATATACCAAAAGTAGACCCCTTAAAGTATTGGTTAGGCTTGGCAGGATATTTACAGTAGTAACTGTTCTATTCAGGCCTTTCTCGTCAATTTTCTATTTGTATTTGTACCTGAGTTCTAATCCACAAATTAATTTTTTGGACTAGTCAAAAAAAATCAACACTTTTAGAAAGTAGGATGTATTCGATTTGGTCGATTACTGCACTTTATTAATAATATTGTATTGAATGTGGGTAAATCTAAACCAAAATCATTCTGAGAGAATTGAGTCAGCAATCGTAGCGAAAAAATAGTACTCATTAAAGACTAAACGTTTCTGTCAATTTGTTGCTTTCAAAACTTGCTTTGTATCAGGCTTTGTCCTTGAACAAGCAATAACAGAACGTAATCTAGATTTCCGTATCTGAAAAATAAATAACAAACCCACTTTACTATAAAGCTGAAGGTGATAGGAAATTATATACGGCCGTGAAACACAAACTGAAGAAGAAAAGGACATATCATTTACTTAGCTTGATGTTGGCTCCCAGACAGCTAAATTAAACAACATTGGGGGATAGGTGCTTCATTGAAACATACTTTCAGCTACACATCTACATATACCCTGATACGCATTATAAACATACTGCAATCGTTTTTTCATATCCCACCCTTAAGAATATCGGGAAACAAAAGGTCATGGCAAACTTCCGAAAACAAAGCAACACAACATTTTCGTAAAAAATAAAACATTGACCGGTTTCCATCCTACGAATGCGATTCTGTTAAGGCTGGTGGTTACGTCAAGGCATCAAGATTGTTGTTGAAAGACTGTTTTAGTATCGAAGTATTTATTACTTAGGATGATATTATCCGCTTGGCATTTTAAGTAAAAGAGTGCCGTATTAAAATCAGCATGCAGATTAACACTAAGCCTAAAATTATATGCATGTATGAATGTGTATATCTATATTTGTATATGTGCATATCATTAGTGAAACATTTTTTCTTGCGTATCTGACAAATATTTAGTGAATACATGGTTATAAATAACGATAAATTTTCAATTTTTGCATATCTATCTATCAACCTTTTCATATTACATGTTTATTTTTTTTGTCTATCTATCTATCTATCTAACTATCTATCTGTAGACAGACAGACAGACAGACAGACAGATAGATAGATAGATAGATAGATAGATAGATAGATAGATAGATAGATAGATAGATAGATTTCCGAGGCATATAAGCATAGACAGGCTTAATAATTGTGATATTTTAATCATGCATGTATGAAATTTTTGATCATAAAAAGTGGGCCCGAAGGTGAAAAATGTTGAGAACCACTGCTCGAGAACAATAGTCTGTGCAAACAAAAATATGGCACCCTAGTCAAAAGACCTACTTGAACTTCTAACTTGTTTCTTGAGATCTCTGGGTGAGACCTGGAGTCAACTTGTACAAATACTTAGAAGAAGAAGAAGAAGAAGAAGAAGAAGAAGAAGAAGAAGAAGAAGAAGAAGAAGAAGAAGAAGAAGAAGAAGAAGAAGAAGAAGGAAGAGGAGGAGGAGGAGGAGGAGGAGGAGGAGGAGGAGGAGGAGGAGGAGGAGGAGGAGGAGGAGGAGGAGGAGGAGGAAGAGGAGGAAGAGACTCACCGAGAATGAAAATTCCAAAATCCTGTGGAATGCAATAATTCAGTGAGATCACCTGACCAGACATCGGAAACCGGACATTGTTGTGGTAAATAAGAATGCAAGAATTTGCATGATAATCGACATAGTATGTCCCGGTGACAACAGGATCAAATAGACAGAAGAAAAGCTGGATAGCTACTATGATTTGAAGTGGGAATTAAAAAAGTTATGGTCAATGAGGAGTGTAGACGTGACATCAATAGTAATTGGCACACTTAGAAGTATCAGCACTCAACTACCAACATGGCTTAAAATGATTGGTACATATATAAAGATAGAACACCTACAGAAATTAGCATTGCTTGGAACTGCAAAAATTCTTCGCAGGGCTCTTGAAGCATGACCAGTAAACGAGTGTCACCTTCGTCTGCTGGTTGTGAACAGCTGACACTTTCCATCATACCCAGTAAAATAAGCTGAGAGTTTTCATCAAATAATAATAATAATAATAATAATAATAATAATAATAATAATAATAATAATAATAATAATAGAGTCTCAATATCAACCCGCGTGGGAACCCCACGAACGACTCATAAATTTATTATTCAACACAACAAGGTAATAATTAACGGAGAGAATGAAGCTATAGCCGAACATGGTGAAGGTTTCCTGTCCAGCACGTCCGAAACCATCAGCATCAGAGGCAGTGATCTGGCCTCGGACGGTTGTTATGTTACAACAGATCATATACACGGTGTGCGCAAAAACAAACATAAATGGTCGAAGGAAGAGTACGATACACTTATTGAATGTCATGAAAGAGCAAAGCTGGAGAAAAGTCGCGGAGTAGGCCGACGTACCATGAAATTTTGGATGGAAAAGGAATGTGCCTAAATTCAGAAAATAAACTAATGAACCAAGTGAGAGTGGTTAGGAAGAAAGGTTACTTAAATGGAGTAGAAGTATCTCGGATTAGTAAGTCTAAGAGACCCTGGAGAGGGGCTACAAAGGATGGTCGAGTTGAAAACAGAGAGGTGGGAGTTGAAAGCAGAGAGAAGAGTAGACAGGAGGAACAGGAAAATGGTGATGGTGCTGTTAAGGATGAGGAACAGGAACGTTATACAGTGAACCCTGATACTGTGGTGAGTGGACATGCAGGGAAATGAACCAACTAGAAAATGAATTGCTTGAAATTCAAAGACGACTCACCGACTTGATGAATACTCCACAAGAAAAAATCCCCATGAATATGAGAAGGGTAAATAAGAGCATGATACATAAAGTAACACAAAAGATAAATACTGTCATAGCATACATTCAGGCGGAGGACATAACACAAACAAGAAATCTTCTCCGAGCTGTTGCACTACTTGCTGAGGAGAAATTATAACTTAAGGAAACAAAACATGGTGGAGCAAAAGAACAGTGGTGGAAACGACGCATTGTAAAAAACATCATACAAACATGTCTATGGCTTAGATAGACTTTAGGAAGGCTATTGATATGATGCCTCATTCTTGTATCGTTGAATGCCTGCAGATGTTTGGTGTTGCTGATAATATCACAAGTTTTCTGATGTATAGCATGAAAGAGTGGAAATCCAAATTGTACTCAAGTAATGTATTCCTTGAAGAAGTTAATATTAAAAGGGGAATCTTCCAAGGTGACTCGTTTTCTCCGTTACTATTTGTAATTGCACTAATACCCATAACAATGACACTTAGAAAAGTTAAGATGGGTTACCGATATGGGGAAAAAAGGCCCACCGCTGAACCATCTTCTGTTTATGAATGATTTGAAATTGCTTGGGAAATCTGAAATTGCTTGGGAAATCCTTAACCAAGTAATGGTATGCAGGAGGATGGAATAGTAACGATACTCTGAGACTATGATTTTCAGGCGAATCGTGTAATCGAACACCGTCGGCCGGATATTGTCATATTGAATAGGAGAGACAAATTCTGTCAGATCATTGATGTAGCCATACCAAATGACATGAATGCTGTGAGTAAAGAGGTTGAAAAAATCATCAAGTACTCCGAATTGAAAGTGGAAATGGCAAGACTATGGAATGCGAGAGGGTAATGTAAAAGTTGTACCAGTGGTGATCGGAGCGTTGGACTCAATCCCATTGAAACTTCAGGGCTTCTTAAGGCAACTGGAAATCCCATGCAAGATTGTTGTCTTGCAAAAAGCAGCCTTATTGGGCACAGCGCACATCTTAAGAAAAGTATTATCTGTCTGAGGTCCGGTGCATTTTTACCTACACTGTGTTACGAAGGAATAATGATAATAATTTCAAATTTTGGTACAAGGCTAGCAATTTCGAAGAGAAGGTAAGTCGATTACATCGACCCCAGTGCTCGAATGGTACTTATTTTATCTCTCTCGAAAAGATGAAAAGCAAAGTTGACCCGGGGGGATTTGAACTCAGAATGAAACGTCGTAAGAAATCCCGCTAAGCACTGTAACAATTCAGAACGATAACAATTTTGCCACCTCGCCACCTTAAGTTATTATCATTATTATCAAAATTATTATTATTTATAATAATAATAGAATATCTACTTATTACTCCTCCTTAGAAGAGCAAAATTGGAAGCGTATCAAAGTAGAGGATGTAAGGTCTGCTCTCGAGAAATCAAGCAAACGGAAGTTTCCAGGAAAGGATAAAATTCCTAAGTTCTGGTTGAATGCTTTCCGAGAAGTCATGAACTATTGACAAGACTTCATAACATTGTTTTGCAGCAACCTAACATGATGACCTCTTGGCTAATTAATGGTGTTACATTCCTATTTCCGAAAAATGAAGAAACAAATGAACCTAAAATTACAGGTCCATAACCTGCTTAACAATAGATACTAACATTTCTCTTGACTAAATGCATATAACTTACGAGCAGAAAGAATGTAAACGTGGGTTTTATGGTTGTAAAAATCAGCTTATCAATAAGATCTTGGAAGATTGACACAAACAATACAAGAACTTATCAATAGCCTGGATAGATTTTTAAAAAGCTTTTGATAATCTCCACATAGTTGGATTGAGGAATCTTTGGAGATTTATAAAATAGCACCTACTCTGCGAAATTTCTTATCTATAAGTATGAGATCATGGGAAACTATACTGAGTTTGAATAGTGAGAATGAATCTTTGAATCCTGGGGATGTAAGAACTTCATGCAGTATTTTTCAGGGTCACTCTCTATCAACCCTCTTCTTTTGTCTAGCCTTAATACCTCTTTCGAAATTGCTCGATGAAGTACAAAGTGGCTATAAAATCTTTGATAAAAATATAAATCGTCTCTTTTACATGGATGATTTAAAGCTCTTTGCAAAAGATGGCCAGCAACTACAAAGCTTGGTAGCAATTGTAAAACAGTTCAGTGATTACAT
Source organism: Octopus bimaculoides (assembly GCF_046866305.1). Taxonomy (NCBI): domain Eukaryota; kingdom Metazoa; phylum Mollusca; class Cephalopoda; order Octopoda; family Octopodidae; genus Octopus; species Octopus bimaculoides. The sequence continues at coordinate 109,763,728 of NC_142928.1, forward strand.
CAGGATGGAATTTGGCCCAGATAAATGTTTAAAAGCTACCTTTATCAGAGGGAAATTGATTGAAATATCCAAAGTTAATCTTGACCAACAAAATGTCATAAAGAGGTGTTTGAAGGTGATGGAATTAAACATTTAATGATGATAGAAAAGATAAGAAAAGAATGATATCGCAGGGTAACGGCAATACTCAAGACAGAGCTAAACGCAAAAAACAGGATCGAAGTGATCATTACTTTAGCCGTACCGGTCGTGACTTACAGTTTCAATATTATTAACTGATCAATTAATAAAATATGTAAACTTGGTAGGAAACTACGAAAATTGTTGACAATGAATAGACTGCACCAGCCTAAGTCAGATGTTGAATGACTTTATTTACCAAGAAAAAAGTGGGATCGTGGACTCTTACAAGTTGAATTGACAATGAAGATTGCCACAAACAAAATCGATTATGATATCGTTAATTCCTTGTGTAATTTCTTTTCTGCATTGCTGACAGCTGATTGTCTCACTATTCAGTTGTTTGTAAAATTGTTAAGTGATTGAAGAAGTAGAAACGTGCCCCACAGGATGTTAGTCTTCAGCTTGAAACAGTATTCTATCTTTTGTTTCCGTTGCTGTCTCACCGTTCCATAAATTCTCTTCAATGATTGTCAGTTAGAATACATAACTTCACAAAGTGAACTGAAAGTCAACCGAGGATAAACATATTTTCTCACCTGTTCTCATTTTTGTGGCAAGAAAACAAAATTTCGTCAAATTCTACCAGTTGTGTAAATTCTTATTGTATGCAATAGTGGTGTTCGTACAGACGAAATAACAGAGAAAGACTAGTTCAAATTATGTAACAGTTAAATATACTTTTTATTACGCTGCCAATAAATGTTGTGTGACGAAAATTACTTAATAAAGCCCTGGACTCAGGGTCTTTTCTCAACAGAGCCACTACAGCCTGGCCTACACAGCTGGTTATGTGCTACCAATTGCAGGTGTAAGCAAGTCTGGCAAGCTGCAATAATGTTGGTACTATAAACTATTCATTCCTAGCAATTTATCCTTCGAACAGTCAGGCGTGGTGTCCCAATTTCAGGAACTGAAATCAGACAGATTTTAGCGCAAAATTCTTCCGCCGTCATTTACGATAGGCTATTGAGGCAGACATCTAAACGACGGCGGATCCGTCAACAAAGTCTTTCTGAAAAACAGCATACATTCGACTGGAATCAGATTCACATGTGCTTTGCAGTCTATCAAAGACCTTGTCGTGCTTTGGTCGACACAATGTGCCTCTACCACCCAGTCAACACTGAATGGATTTAGTACTTTTTGTAATTTAGTATAATGGTCTAAACTCGAACAACGCAGCGTGTTTAGCGTCAAAGAAATTAGCCAGTGTCACTCTCATCACTTCCCCTTCAACTGCGAAGTTCTTTCTACAAACTTTTTTTGTTAATAACTCCCTTTCAGTCTAACATTCTCTTCTGCTACTTTCTTACTATACTCTATTGAGTCTACAAGTTTTCTTTTTCAAATCCAACAACTATCTATTATTTTCAATCGCCCACCCCCGCTAACAATTTCAACATTATTAGCATTCTCTCTAGATTTTACATACCATAACTGCCGCATCTATCTTCTAGTATCCAGCCTAACCAGTTCTTTGTCTTAACGTTCTTGGCCAACACACGTATGAGTGGTTGACTACACAGTCAACCACTCAGAAATATTGACAACATGCATGGTCCTAATCAGTTCCCCTCTGTAACGTCAAAGGTTTCCTTGAGATGAGCACTTTGATGTAATATATTTACTGTAACCTTTCCTTCCATCTGGATTTATTCGTCCCCTGTTGCTTCTTCTTTCTCTACTGTCTGCGTTAGTTTCTTACAGTATTACTTCTCGCCGTAAGACGTTGAGATGGAATTGCAGCTCCAAGACTCTGTGCTGGATAAACTGACCTCTCTTTTTTCTCGATTCCCTATTTTCTCGGCCCTTCTACAGTTGGTACTGAGAATGAGGTGATTCCAATTGCTTTCGCTCTGGTTATCCTCGGAGTTTCGCCTGGTGATGCTACGGCGGCAGCAGCAGCTATAACAGCAACCATAGTCTATTTATCCCCATCCTCCTGCACCGTTTTTTCTTTTTGAACTTTGAGCAAAAAATCCAGTTGTGTCAAGTTCCCACGCGCCTAGTTTTTTGTTCTACATAACCCATTTGATCTACTTTCCCTTTGTTCTTACTATGTAATATAATTCCCGAATTGCCTTCTCAAAATTCATTAAACGGCAACGAATTTTATGAAAGGTGGGTGATAGGTGAATTCATACTCTCTTTATATTACTTTCTCTTACCTTGTGAGCAGTAGCAATTGCCGTTAGGCTTTTGTTTTCCTTCTCCAACTAAATGGGAGATTTCACTTAGTTGAGATTTTTCACGGACATTACCCTATAATTTATTTACATATACATTATTATTGAGAGGACTGGTTTACAGCGTTTGCGTCACTCTTCACTTAAACCTAATGCTTAAAATAACTCACAAATCAATAACTACTGTTGTTCAACATATTCTGGTTACCAATGCGATTTTTACCTCTCAGTTTGAATGGCATTATTTCGTTTTGTCTATTAAGACTATACATAACTAACCTGACAATACTGAGTCACATATAGGTAGAGAACGACAGTGTAAACTGCTAGCTGGACATAATATTTAAACAAAGAATGATTTGCTGGCTCATAGTTCTGATTTCAATTCCTCCAGCACGGTGAATTATCTTTAGTAAATTGGGATCTTGAAATCTTTATTACTGTCGAAAGTACCAGTTTGTACTGGCAATGCAAAGTTAGTGACTATTTGTTAGCTTATTCATATTTTAGTTGGAGACAGGGATTACCGCTCATAACTTTTGCAGTCCTTCCGATACAACTGATAATCAGTTTGAACTTGTATATGTTGATGACCGTCCATTAAACGTAAGCATCGGAGTAGTTTTAATGATTTACTGTTCTGAAAAAGAATAATTATGCAGAATTTGTATTGTGGTTTGAAGTATACGGTACAGTACGGGTACTGTGAGGTACAGAAGTATCGGCTGAGTTTTCGTGGAGCCATGCGCATACAGCTAGTTCAGGGTATTAAAAATCTGTTATAGGAATGGTGGAGTAATAACTAATGATATGACTCTAAGTTAATTCGTTCTTTACCTGTCAGTAAAGACTGTTTTTAATGAGCTATTAAAAAATTGTGTTACCAACTCTTTGTTCCAGTAGTGTGAGCTGTTCTAACTCTTTCTTCACTGTTTTAATGCCATAAAAGGCCATCGGGCATTATGAGGCATGGGTAATAAAATATGTTCCCGTGAGTTGTGTAATAAAAGCGGAGCCCCTCGGCTGAATGGGACTTAATAAACAAGAAAGTCGTTGATGTATTGAAAGAAGTGCATGAGAAGTATAATGCGTAAGGAAAATTACTCTGAGGTGACTTCTGCTCAACAAATCAAGGTCAGATTAGTGCCATCATGCTTAATGTAGCAAAAAGAATTTAATTGTACAGGAGAGAGTTGCTGATTTATGTACATTAATGTGAGAGAAATTATTTAAGATGCTATCAGCACGAAAATATCAGTCAAGTTATTACCATCGTACTAAAAGCAATTATTGTGATACGTTTTGATGCCGACTTATGAATATTACTGCACATTAATATAATGACTCTCTTACCACTAACCTGACGGAAAAAACTTATTATTATCATTAAGGACAGCGTTATTAAGGACAGCTAGGATACTTAGGAATGTTCTTGGCATCTAAGGTTACTTGTTGTTACCCGATGTTAGGATTTTGTGCGTATATGAAATAATAATAATAATGTTTAGCTGAAAAGATATAATAAAGACCGGAAATGCCCAGAATGTCCTCTATACACGCATTAATCAGATTAAATTAATATCAGTATTTGGGCCAACCCACATAAGTATCATTAATTAATTATACCAAATATGATGTCTTTAACTTGTTTTGAGAGATATAACTGAGCACTAAGATACATTTGAGGTGATTGAACGTTTTATAAGAAACACAGTTTTACAACATATTGGTTATTTTCCCTAAAACTATATATATATATATATATATATATATATATATATATATATATATATATACTTGGAAAAGAATGCGTGGCGTTCAATTAAATAATAATGCAAATAATATATTTATATGCATATATATACATATATATATGTTTATTGTTTACACGCCTGTTTTCGTCTTTTGGGTTTTTTGGGGATTTTTTTTTTTTTTGTAAATTCTAACTATATATATATATATGGGTACAGGACGTCACCAACATTAAACAACATGAAATACGAAAACAAATGAGTTAAATACGCAAATAACGAGAGAGAGAAAAGGACAATACAAAGAACGACTCTTCATCAGTTGTCGACTGTCTATCTACACCCCATTTCGAACAATCAACGACAATATGAGTCTTTGAAGACAGCTGCCATAAATACCAAAATAAAATTTTGGATTTATGGAGGGTCAAATTTAGGAACAAAAACAGGACAGTGGAGGCATACAGCGAAACCAAGCGAAAACTAACATGGAGGGTCGTTAGACCTGGACGTGGGGAAAATAGTGAATGCTGAGAGAAATATTTTCTTTGAAAAGAGAAAAGATAGAAGAGAGAGAAAGAAGACATCCAGTCCTTAGAACGCCCGTGCAGGAAAGAAAGATGATCACGTGAGAAAAAGAAAGATAGATAATGGTCACGTGTGAGCAACGACAGAGAGAAGAAAAAGAGAGAGAGAAAGAAAGAGAGTGGGATCTAAATGTATGTATGTATGTATGTATGTATGTGTTCTTTAATGTATGGGAATTGATTCTATGTTGTTTTCAGATCGGTTATTTTGTTTGAAATTTAGAAACCGTACAAACATGGTCTGAACTCTTTAAAAATATCCTCTGGAGTGATGTAGCAGTATTCCACATTGGTGGATTTGTGAACCGTCACAACTGTCACTACTGAGCAGGAGAAGATCCTCGTATTACCTCTGAAAAAATGCAGAGCCGGCCCACGGTAGCGGTATGGTGTGGAATGACTTTGGACAGGATAGTGGGTCCTTACATCTTTTGCAATACCATGAATGCTGAAAGGTACCTCACCATGCAGCAAAATGAAATCTGGCCTGTTATCAGTATTTGGGAGAATATCGAAGATTTGATTTTTATGCAAGATGGCGCTCCTCCACATTTTGCTATTGTTGTTCATAAATGGTTGAATGCCCACTTACTGGGGAGACGGATGGGTCGTCGAGGTCTGCATGATTGGCCGGCCAGAAGCCCTGATTTAACACCCTGCGACTTTTTTCTTTGGGGTTGGTTAAAGGAACAAGTCTACTCTACTGAACCAACGCTTTGAAAGAATTTGAAGGGCGAATACGAGAAGTTATGTCTCCCATCCAAAAAGAGTTCCTGATGAAATCAGACGATGCGCTTCCTGGGTGACTTGAAAAGCTGGTGGCGAATGTTGGTACCTATATCGAATTTTAAATAAAACTCCATGCTATACGCGTTCTTCACATATTCATTTTTTTTCTAAAAATTATAGTTAATAAATAAATTATAAGCATTTTAAAATAGGGAGTTACTTTTCAATCACCCTGTATATATATGTACAGAAATACCTCGATATACGAGTTAATTTGTTCCCGGAGATTGCTCGTAAAGCAAAAACTCGTAAAGCAGGGTAATAATTTCCCATAGTAACAATGTTATAAATCGTAATTCGTTCCCAGAAAAATATTTCACCTTTAAAATTTATAATACTCGTAAATAAATGACAATAAAACAACAGAAAAATGTAAAAAATATTTTATGTAAAGTAAAAAGAATGTCAAAATCATTTATAATAAAAAATATTGTTATAATCGTTTTCTGAATCACTTTCACTTGCACTAGAGCGCGCACACCATCACTTATAAACACAATCGCCGATGCACAAGCACTCGTATACGGATTTGTAGATTTCTTTTTAAAAGACAAGTCTAGAGTTGTTTGCTTAGAAGAAGCTTCTTTTTTTTTCGCTCTCTGGGGAGGAGAGCTGTGGGTGTTTTTTAGTGCATATGGTCCGGGAGTGAAAGGAGTGAGGAAGAAGTAGAAGAGTTCTGGAGTAAACTGACACAGTGTGTGGATAGGGTGGGGAAAAGTGGTTATGTGGCGGTGTTGGGTGATTTGAATGCGTGAGTGGGAAATGAAGAAGAAAATGTAGTAGGAAAATATGGAGTTTCTGGTCGGAATGGTGTATGGAGCAGGAGTTGGTGGTGAGGAACAGTTTTTTTTTTAATGTGGGAGAAGAATAGGTTCACGTGGTGGAGGGTGGAGGAAAGAACAGTCGTAGATAGGGCCTTGATGGATTATATATCCATTGATAAGAGAGTAGCAGGAAGGCTTATGGATGTGCATGTAAGGAGAGGTGAAGGTGGAGGAGTGTCAGATCACTTATTAGTAAAGGGTAAGTTGAAGGTATGATCAAAAGGGAATGCTAGACGAGTGACAGGGAGGAGAGAGGTTGTGAAGGTGAGTGAACTGGATAAGAGAGAGAATGGCAGGAATATGCAGAGAAACTGAGAGGTGAATATGAACAGGTTAAGAAACGGGAGGTAGAAGATGTGGAGAAAGAGTAGGAGGCTGTTAGAGAGGCAGTATTGAGATGTACCTCTGAGGTACGTGGTACACGAGTGGCTGGAATAGGTGTGATAAAAGTTAGTGTGTGACGGAATGAGCAGGTAAGAGATGCAGTGGCAGAGAAGAAAAGGACCTTTGAAGAGTGGTTGCAGAAAGGGAAATGAGAGGCTTATGATCGCTACAGAGAACTGAAGAGGAGATAGTGGTGAGAGTGGCGAAATGGAAGGCGAGTGAAAGGTTGGGAAAAATTTGAGTGAAAATTTTCTAAGAAATAAAAAGATGTTTTGAAAAGAGGTACAGAGGGCAAGAAAGATGGTTGGAGGAAGGAAAGAAAGGGTGAAGGATGTAAATGGTAATTTGTTGGATAGAAGTGAGGATGTGCAAAGGAGATGGGCCGAGTATCTTAGTGAGTTGTTAAATGTGGAGAATGTTAGGGAGGCAAGTATAGTGGCTGTAGGAGGAGAGAGGAGAATGCCTGTTGTCGAGGAATGGAACTACGGTGCAATTGGAAGAGAGGAGGTGAGGGAATTCTTGAAGAAGGCGCCAGGTATAGATGGGTGTACAGTGGAATGCCTAAAGAAAGGAGGAGTGACAGTGATTAGCGAGGCTTATGAATGTTTGTTATATGGCTGGAAGAGTACCAAAGGACAGGTGCAGTGCCTGTATAGTGCCACTGTACAAGAGGAAAGGGAGAAAATGTAAGTGAGGAATGGAAATTTTAGAGGTATAAGTCTGTTGTGTGTGGTTGGTAAAATGAATGGAAGAATTCTGATTCTTAGGGTGACGAACCACACAGAGAGTGTACTAGGGGAGGAGCAGTGTGGTTTTGGGAGTGGGAGGGAGTGTGCAGATCAAATCTTTGTAATAAGGCAGATGTGTGAGAAGTTTTTGGCAAAAGGGAGGGAGGTGTATTTGGCCTTTATGGACCTAGAGAAGGTATATGACCGTGTGGATAGGATTGCAATGTGGCACGGGTTACGGTTGTATGGAGTAGATGGTAGATTGTTGAGAGTTGTTCAGAGCTTTTATAGAGAAAGTGGGGCGTGCGTTGAGGTGGGTGGTGAAGTGAGTGGTTTAATGTGAAGGTGGGTTAAGACAGGGTTGTGTGATGTCTCTGTGGTTGTTTAACTTATATGTGAATAGAGTGGTGAGAGCGGTAAATGCTAGAACCTTAGGTAGGGGAGCCCAAATGGTGAGAGAAAATGGAGAGAAATGGCAGGTGAGTCAGTTGTTGTTTGCTGATGATACAGCACTGATAGTGGATTTGGAAGAGCAACTGAAGACACTGGTGGTAGAGTTTGGAAGAGTGCGTGAGAGGAGGAAACTGAAAATGAATGTATCTAAAAGTAAGGTGATGAGATGTTCGAGAGATGAAATGGCTGGTAGGGTGGATGTGAGTATAAATGGTGAGATGTTAGAGGAGGTGAGTGTTTTTAAGTGTCTGGGATCATATCTGACGGCTGAGGATGTGGGATACAGAGTGAGGGAGGGGAGAAAGATACTTGGAATTGTGAAAGATATGCTGAGAGATAAAAGGTTGAGTATGAACGCGAAAATAGGTGTGTATGAGAGCATGATTGTGCCGACAATGTTATATGGTACAGAGACGTGGGGGCTGAGAGAGGCGGAAAGGAGGCGACTGGATGTGTTTGAGATGAGATGTCTGAGGGCTATGGTTGGTGTGACACAGATGAACAGGATGAGGAATGAGGAGTGCGAAGGCGAGCAGGAATGAGAGAAAAACTAACAACCAAAACGGACAAACGAATGTTGAGATGGTTTGGCCACAGGGTGAGGATGAAGGAGGAGCAAATGGTAAAGAGGGTGATGAAGGCAGAATTGGTAGGCAGCAGAACCAGATGCAGACCTCGGTTTGTGTGAATGGATGGAGTGAAGAAAACTTTGGTGGTTAGAGGTGTTGGAGTGAGAGAGACAAGAGAGTTTATAAATGATAGGAAAACTTGGAGAGTGTTTGTGGACGGATGAGTGAATTTGATGTTGCTCAAAGGAGTACGGAACCAGTATGATGCAGCGGGGGTAAACCAGCATATGCTGTCGGGCTCTATGCCTAGAACGAGGCTCGCCTCTTTGAGCTGGGAAATGAATGAAATGCCTGGTGTGTGTCTTGTTGTGGTTTACCCTTCCTAAAAAAAATAGAGAATAGGCCTGGCAATTTATATAATATAAATTTCTCGGTAACACGCAGAAGCATTTGTTATGATAGTAGAAACTTTTGCACTTAGTTCAAAATTTGGATCTTATGGTTGAAAAATTTATCATAAAATAAAACTCGTAAACCCGGGTTTTCGTAAAGTGGGTCCTCGTAAAGTGAAGTATTATTGTATGTGTGTGTGTATTTATATGTATCTGTGTGTGTGTGTGTATATATATATATATATATATATATATATATATATATATATATATATATATATACACACACACATGTACATATTGTACACTTCGTTTTAGATGGCCTCTCACCATCTTTTAAGAATGTCTAGCCTCTTTTGAGAACATATAAATTAATGACAGGCTATTGATATAAGTATTAAAATATTATGTCTGTACTAGCACCATTAGAACTTAAAGCAGTGGGCACCGAAATAATAGCTTGCTATTAAAACAATAACTATATTTATCGTATGAAAAATATTACTAGAGCTTTAATTTTAATACCCGCATTATTGAAACATTTTATTGCAACTAACATAACTTTTATAATTTAGATCTTATCAGATATGGCTAAATTCCAAATTGAAACCACACTCAGATGTGCTAGCCATATTAGAGTATTGCCATGATTTTAAGTATTTTTCCTAACACTTTTCCATATGGCATAAATTACGTCATACGGAAAATGCCCTTGCCGTACACGTGCTGTTTTGCAAAGTGGACTGACATACAGAAAATATTTTATTAGTTTTCCACTTCGATTAATTTTCAGGCTGAGAATGTATACCTATGCATGATTATATATATATATATATATATATATGTATATGTATATATATATATATATATATATATATATATATATATATATATATATATATATATATATATATATATATATATATATATATATGTATATATATATGTATATGTATATATATATATATATATATATATATATATATATATATATATATATATATATATATATATATATATATATACATACATGTATGCGCGCACGCACACATACATGCATACATACATACATACATACATACATACATACATACATACATGCATGCATGTATATGTATATATGTATCTTAATATATAAAATCCGTTGTCTGTCTGTCTGTTTGTGCGCTTATAACTCGAGTATTGTTCATCCGATCGCGCTGAAATTTTAAACATGGATACATGAGAGAGCGGGGCGTTTCGTAATCTAAAAAGATTTTCAAAATGGTTAGTTTGAAAGTGAGAATCGCTATTTTTGTAATCTTTGTGTTCTGTTTGTTCCGCCATTACAACAACCAGTTGTTCAGACAGCCGGCAAGCACAAGTTGCGCACTGGGGTCAATCTAATCGACTGGCCCCCTCCCCAAAAATTTCGAGCCTTGTGCCTAGAGTAGAAAAGAATATTTTCGACATCTGTGTGACCATGCTTTTATGCAAAATAATGAAGGCGGAAGTCGCTATTAACTTCAAGCTCAATGAGAACTTATTCAACACGGGAAGGTTGCAGGCCAGTACCAAGCTAAAATCTGAACAGATCATGGAAATACAGTATGCTGATGACTGTATCCTTGTAGCTCACACTCCGGAAGTATTTAAACCATTATTTCGGCAGCTGTTGCAGCTTATAACAAGATTTGACGTTTAACATTGTAAACTTCACCGCTCTCTCTCTCTCTTCAGTTAGCTCTCTCCTAGCCGCACTCAGCAATTCAGATAACGAGGTAACGTAATTTACAACGACTATACACTGAACGAAGAGATTCTAAAACACCGTATTACAGGTCTCTATATCCTTTACAAGGGAAGAGAGTCTTTCTAAACAACCATCTCAGCCTCTATACCAAGGTTCTCGTCTACCGAGCATTGGTTCCATACTTCCATATGAATGTAAGATAGAAACCGGACAAAGTCGACACATTAAGAACCTGGAGGTCTTTAACATCCTGTAACACCCGAAGATATTTTCAGTAATCTGTTGAGAAAGTGTTATGCTCGTAGAAATCCTAACAAACCAACACCAGCATTGAACACTCTTCAATTGAAATGTCTCAGTCTTGTAGTTGTTAAATCTGACTCATGACTTTCCCACTGGATCCACCTCAGCCAGCTATAAACGACCCCGAATGGATGAAAGGCAAAGTCGACCTCGGCGGAATTTGAACTCAGAACGTAAAAGCAGACGACCGCTAAGCATTTCGCCCGGCGTGCTAACGTCTCTGCCAGTTCACCGCCTTAGATGTCGAAAATATTAAACAGTACAAGCGCCGGCAGGCACTCTTCTTAAACATCGAGTTTTATACTAATGGACTGAAGTTTCTGCCCTAGCAACACAGACCAGCAAATCTGTATAATATGATGATCATATATGGTAGAAGATAAGCAACCAAACTTTCTGTGAAAACCCCATAGATCTTCCGGTTAATAGTATTAAAATCCTTCCATAATTGCAATGAGCAGGTCGTCATGTTGCTTTCTACATTTCGCCTGAAGCTACTCTATGATGGAAATCACGTCGAACATGTATCAATCCCTGTGTAAGCTGCACTGTAATTCTCGTGTAGTTTTCTGATATTGGCTGAATCAATCTTTTCAGCACAACCTTACTCTGGACTTACTTTGCAAGGGACAGCGTTTTAAACCTATTTTCAAATCCATTGCAACATAAGTCCATCTACTAGAACAAGGAAAACAAAGCAACAAATAGATTTTTCTTCCTTATTTTAGTAGTAAATGATGTTATCATTCTTCTAGCAAGACGTATATATGCCAACGATGTATATATAGTTCTGGTTCCACACTTATATGATGTAGTGATGAAGAGTGCTTGCTCAACAATTACTACACTTCTTCGAGATTCTGATGAAATATTGTCCGGTCCAAAAGATTTAAGTATTAACTTCAGCAAATGTTGGTGGCTCATCAAAAAATGCAGATGATTCTAGAATTCTTCGAAAACAAATGATTTAGAAACTGATAGAAATTTTCCCGACACTTCAATATTTCTGACTAATCATGGTACAGTTCTCGAGGCCATGGGTGTGTTTATTGTGTCCTAGAAATTGTACGTATCATGCTTTTGTGCATGCATCTAGATTTCTTGAGGTTTTGTAATCTGCTCCATCATTCATTTTGCAGTATACGAATTATAGATTAAGCTTCTCTACTTATTTAGCTGTTCAATTACAATCATACTGAAACACCGGTACCTCAGAGAATGCTGCGTCATTGAATTGTATGTAAGGCCAACACAAATCCTTTAAAGGGAGCTGTCGTTCTCCGAAACCGAAATCCAACAGCGAAATGCATATTCGTTTCTGCTGGAACGTATTAACAAAAATCTAGTACTACGTTTATTAACAGCGCCTTAGTGATAATCTGATTTAATAGTATAAATAGCAAACAACAATACTATTAGCACAGCTTGGCACTATAAATTATTACCCTTTTATTATTAAAAGACAACTCGAGAGAGCACCAGATTTGTTTTATAATACTTGTAGATCACTTATCATGTGATTAATATTATAATGCATGCAAGAACCGTGATAGCGTCTTTTAATAATGTGTTATGGATTAAGAAAAATGGTGTTGCTTCTGTCAATGTTTATATAATCTAAAAGGATTTCGCAGAAGTTTGTGTAATTACTGGATTATATATTTTTACATTTAATCTATAAATGATTCCAGGACTTAAAGTAAGATTTATACACCTTACTGCATTGTTGAAAGAAGTAGATTTATACATTAGTGCGAACACAAGCCTTAAATAGTCATTTTTACATATAGCCTTAGATTTAAACTGTAGGAAATAGCAATCTAATTTAAAGACAAATAAAATATTCCTATGCATTAATATGAATTCTGATCCCCGGCTGGCCATATTAAACAATTTTGTGAAAAATATTTATATTTGTTTGTCTACCATATTAGGAACATCCATTCGACAGTCTCTTAAAATATCTTCAGAATGGTTTTAAGTAAAACATTTATTACATGCCAAATAATCCTAACAACCTTAACAAACACAAGATCACAAATTTCGAGATTTTATAGGATTATCCTTCTTTTAGCTTAGATGTAAGCACTAGCACAACCAAATATAACTACATATGCAGATTAGTTTTCAACTAAACTTATATTGAAATCAATTAAAAATATATTACATGTAATTACGTTAAGGCAATAACATGCCATTGAAATGGCAATTGCTTGGCTATTTCCATTATATACCATGTAAACAATGATTCAAATGTGAAATTGTATAACGGTCTTATGATAAATTTATTCACTGCCGTATGTGCGCTTGTGTCGTGTGTGTGTGTGTGTGTGTGTGTGTGTGTGTGTGTGTGTGTGTGTGTGTGTGTGTGTGTGTGTGTGTGTGTGTGTGTGCGTGCGTGTGCGTGTGCGTGTGCGTGTGTGTGTATGTGTGTGTATGTGTGCATATATGGCGGGTATGTGTGTCTGCAATCCAGTATGTATATTCATATGCCTAAGGAATAGAATAGTGGTTGAATAGACATATGTGTATATCTGTGCATTAGCGTATAATAAGGGATAGGTGTGAATGTATGAGGAAGGGGACTGAAGTAAAATATGTGAAATTTGTGTATGAGGAAACTGTGTATGGTGGAAAGTGAGTTAGTGTGTTGAAGGGGCATGTGTAAATGAGATGGGCTAATGAGGGGTGAGATGTGGGGGATGGGATAACGGGGTGGGGTTGTCGGTAGAGCTGCAGAGATAAGGGAAAAGTGAGCAAGGGAAATAGTTGTGTAATTCTGGAGAAGGCAAAGAAGATTCGAATCCGGTATTGTCTATTAAATTTTACTACACAATCTTATTCTAACCACCTCTACTCTTTCTCTTTTTACTTCACTCACTCATGATATACAGACATACACACGCGCACACACAAAGATGTGTGTGTGTATGTGTGTATGTGTGTGCGTGTGTGTATGTAAAGGGAAAAGAAAGAGGAAGAAGGAACAAAATAAGAGAGGTTGTTTATAAGATATTTAGTCATACCTTCTCATGCGCGTTTCATTGACGAAAAATTATTAGCAGTCACATAATGTAAATTATATAGTCAAAGGGCATTGTCAAATCCTCAGAGATACGTTTCTCGTAGTCATAATTTTATTGAATTAGTGTCATCGCTGGGTAAGCAAAGCAAACACCTATGTTTGCTTAGCGAGTAATGGCAACACTCACTAAATCACCAAATTTATGAATGAAAGATACACTACTCTGAAGATTTGATCATGCGATTTGACCAATATAATTTTGCTAATGAAATGCGCATAAGATGGAGCGACTAAATGTCTTATAAACAATTTTCCTGTTTTGTTTTCCATATGTACTATCTGGCATACCTGACCAAATGATCAATTTTCTATCTCTCATATATATGTGGGGGGGGGGTGAGAGATAGAGAGAGAGAAAGATAGAGAGAGTATATATATATATATATATATATATATAAATACATATATTATTGATAGAAAAGACAACAAAAGAAAGAAAGAGACCTCGATATTATGTAAATAGAGGAATTTGTCTGTAAAAATATGTGACACTTATTCGGTAGCCATGATAAAACTCCTAGTTTCGGATGCCGGGGAGGGAACTCACGCCAACATCACTTCAGTTATCCGGCCATTGAAAATTCCTGTGAAAAATGACCGTTAAACAAAGGGAAATTACTGTGTGGTTGACCGTTATTAAGACAAAAGAGCTATAGACACCTAAGTAAGGAGAGGGGTAAAAGTAAGGGAGTAAAAAAGTCTATAGTGTTCGCGTAAGCGCACCAATCCGTATATGTATATACTAAACCACCCTTGCTTGAAACACACACATGCTCACCCATATACTCGCCAAAAACTATGTTGGCGTGGGTTCCCACCCCGGCATCCGAAACTCGGAGTTTTATCATGGCTACCGAATAAGTGTCACATATTTTTACAGATATATATATATATATATATATATATATATATTACATACAAAAATAAGAGGGATGACCAGCAAAAGTGGACTCCTATATGCTAGAAATAGATGCCGAATCATCTAACCACGAAAAAAATATATGTTCTCAGTAAAAATTCAGCGACACAACAGACTGTAAAAGGGCAAGACAAATGAAAAAATACTAAATAAAAACGATTAACCTACGTACCATGGTTTCACCTGTTCAAATTTACATAAGTAAATATCTGCAGGATCGTCAGCGTAGTCTGTCGATTTGCGATGTAATTTCCAGAACTAGACACAGGACGTCCAACCGAAAGGGAGCACGTGTAGAGTTCTACAAATTACATTCAGTGTATCCTTTTAAATGTCTTCAATCCGGAAATAATTCTGCAGTTAATAAATTTTTGCAGCTAATTTACCGGTTTGAGAAACATTATTGTATAAAAATTTATTTATGAGGGTAGAAATTGATATTATTCAATTTGAACTAGTGGCCTAGCATATTAAAAAAATCCGAAGATTAAAATTATATTACATACAAAAATAAGAGGGATGACCAGCAAAAGTGGACTCCTACATGCTAGAAATAGATGCCGAATCATCTAACCACGAAAAAAATATATGTTCTCAGTAAAAATTCAGCGACACAACAGACTGTAAAATTTTTACTGAGAACATATATTTTTTTCGTGGTTAGATGATTTGGCATCTATTTCTAGCATATAGGAGTCCACTTTTGCTGGTCATCCGTCTTATTTTTGTATGTAATATAATTTTAATCTTCGGATTTTTTTTTAATATGCTAGACCACTAGTTCAAATTGATTAATATCAATTTCTACCCTCATAAATAAATTCATATATATATATATATATATATATATATATATATATATATATATATATATATATATATATATATATATATATATATATATATATATATATATGTATGTATATATATATATATATATATATATATATATATATATATATATATATATATATATATATATTATAAGGTTTTTAAACTTTTAAATTTTCATACCCAAAAGAAACCGGAATTTTGCAATATTATTTTATTCACTTAGATTTACTTCTTCACATGATTATCGCCTTCAAAGTATTCCCCATTTGAAGCGATGCCTTGATCCAGACGCCTTTTTTACACTATTCGAAGCAGCCCTGGAACTCTTACGACGTGATGCCTTTTAACGCGTCTGTAGTTTTTCTATTCACCTATTTTACAACTGCGAAACGTTTGCCTTTAAGGACTTTTTCATTCGGGAAAACAAAAAATGACACAGGGAGTAAGATCGAATGAATAGAGCGGGTGGGTAAGCCATTTTTAGTCAAAAACTGTCTCACATTCCAGGCGGTGTGCGCAGGCGCATTGTCGTGATGAAACAACCACTCTCCAAGGTCTGGGTGTATTCGTCTCACTGCGTCTTGCAAATGTTTCAGAACTGCCAAGTAAAATGTCTGGTTAACTGCTTGACCAGGAGGAACAAATTTTTGTGTGGACAATTCCTTTCGCATAGATGAAACAAATCCACATCGTCTTGACATTGAATTTCACTTGACGCGCTTTTTGGGGACGTGGTGACATTGAATGCTTCCATTGACTTGATTGCTGCTTCGTTTCCAAGTCGTAGCCATAGCATTAGCTTTTGTCACCAGTAATGACCTTTGAAAAAGGTCTGGATCAACTTTCAGTTCACGACACGCATTCAGTCGCGACTGCTTTTGATTTTCCTTGAACAGGCGAGGCACAAATTTTGAAGCAACTCTTTTCATTCGCAATTCCTCGCTCAAAATTCGTTGGCAGGAGCTCCAGGACACACTATTCATATCAATAAGTTGGTCAATTGTTCAGCGACGCTCCCCACCCCAACATTAGTTCATGAATTTTCATAAGATATTCATTCGTTCGGGAGGTTGACGATTGCCTTGAACGAGGTTAGTCTTCAAGCAACAAGTGACCATTCCTAAAGCGTGAAAACCACTCGTGGACTTATGTTTTGCTCATGGCAGCGTCCTTGTAAGCTGTTTGAAGGATGACAGCTGCTTCGGCCGCTATTTTCCTCAGCAGAAAATAGAATTTCACGGAAGCACGATGTTCCTTCGTTTCAGCCATTGCAAAAATCGACGAACAGGAGAGAAGCACTGCAAAACAAAGACGCACCACGTGGCAGAGGGACTGCAATACACGCCGGCCGGCAGACTGATTCCTCAGGGTTGCATTAAGTGGCGGAAGCCTGAACTACACGGGCTTATCCCACAGAGAACGTTTCCAGTTACTTTTGGGTACCCCCCTTGTATATATAGTTAGTGACAGAAGCAGCATTTATATCAAAAGGTAAAATTTATCCCCAATTAAAAGTAGATGTTCTGTTAGAACACAGAATACTGCATTATTTACCATGAGAGATGATAGCAGACGATTACCTCCCGCTAGCGATATAAACACGCTTATATGCACCAAACTCCTTCTAAGCGCTTTCTGTCATGATAAATAACGCAGTATTCTGTGTTCTGGCACACTGTCCACTTTTAAATGGATATATATATATGTGCGTATGTGCGTGTGTAAATATATATATATATATATATATAATATATATATGTATATGTATATGTTTATATATATATATGTATATGTATATATATATGTATATATATATATATGTATATATGTATATATATACATGTATGTATATATATATATATATATATATATATATATATATATATATATATATATATATATATATATAAAGTGAAGTATATTTGCCATTTAAATGTGGCTGACCCCTAAGGGTGGATGTTACTGTTGCTTTTAGCCCCAGGAGAACATCTCCTCCAGCTGGCTTATCGACACACATCTGTGTCCTGTCTATTAGGCCCCAATATATACACACGATTAAATGTTGTTGCTATTTCGTTTCATATTATTTTCATGGAATCATCAACATAAAACGATCTCTCGTTTCTATGTCTTGAATGCAATAGAAATGATAACTCGAAAGTTCGACAATTGAATCCGTCTTGGTTCTTGAAATAAATGAATGTGTACTTTTGTTTATTTCACTTCAAATATTCGATTGTTTCTGATAAAACAGCAAAAATCAAAGTCAGCCCATTAATCAGTTCCTTGTCTTAAACACATTTTATACAAAAAGATTTAATAAATTTTGCTTTTAAATATTATTTCAAAACAATTTATTAATATCAATTTTCGAATACTAGCAATGACCTGGTATTTCCCACAGGTAAATAATCAGAAATGTTTAAAGTACGAACTGCTAGTTATTTCTCTTTTGGTATTATATTTTTTAAAAAGAACTGCCAGCATTCTTTAGCTTGTATTTTGTGCCAGGATACGTTATTTTTAAATACAATTCTGAGCATTTTTCATGGCCTACGATTTGTTTACTAACTTCCTTGAAAAAATATATTTCTTTCGTATTTATAAAATTACCGAAACAATGTTTGATCTTAAAATAGCAACAACGTTCCATTGTTTTACGGTGTTCACTTTTCCATTATATAAGAAGAATTTCTGGTTAATAATTTTTATTACATTTTAAACACAAATGACAACAATTCTTCATTTTGATATTGCCTCTTACGTAGATACAAGGTCGTTTTTGTAACAGAAGAGTAAAGGCGATCGAAAGTAGAACGTGTCTAGTAGTCAGTTTTCTCTATCAAGAAATCCAGCCACTTTTGAATTCAGAATATCAATAGACAAGACTCGATACTGCAAAGTATTTAGTCTATTATTCTACTATCCAATTATAATTGTTAATAATTTTTACAATAATGAATTTATAGAAATTTTAAAAAGTATAAGCGCCATTTTCCGTGCAACGGTAAAGTCAGTTCTAATAGTCTGACGCTTACCAAAGCATTGGAATCCAAGGTAGACGAACTTATGCTCGAATATTAAGAACGGTCTTAAACATATCTTGGAGAACTCAAACTACCAAGAAACAATTGTATGGCGGTCACTTGCCCGTTTCCACCGTTATAAAGGAAAGGTTCTTGCACTATGCAGGACATTGCTGATGAGCTAAACAAGAGCTGGCAAGTGACCCACAGCTATAGATCCGAAACATCGCCGTACCTTAGCAGGTTGTCCGAACACAATATATATATATATATATATATATATATATATATATATATATATATATATATATATATATATATATATATATATATATATATAAACTCACTAGAGACACTGGATACCTCCCCGAAGTGGAAGTTGACATTTCTGAGGGAAAATATGGTGTAAGCAAAAACAGCATAATACTGCAGCTGAATGGTTCTTCAGCCTGAAGCAAACACTTTCTTACCCCCAGCAAGAGGCTATCCACTTCACAGAAGACAGTATGAGAAATATGAGTAAAAAGATAAGCAATTGGAAAGCAGCAGGACCTGATGGTGTATAGGGATCTTGAATAAAAAAGTTCAGTAGATGCCATAAATTGATCAGAGAGCAATTTCAAACATTGATCAATGGAGAAGAAATCCCAGACTGGTTGACGAAAGCACGAACAGCGTTGTGCCTGAAGGATGCTTCAAAAAGAAATACTGCTGACAATTACAAGCCAATTTCTGGCTTCCCATTAATGTGGAAGTTACGGTCAGGAGAAATTGCAGAAGAAATGTACAAGTTTCTTGATGAGAACGATATATTACTACAAAAAGGCTGTAGGAGATGTAGAGGTACCAAAGTTCAATTATTGATAGACAAGATGGTAACGCAAGATTGTAAACGAAGGAGAACAAATTTGGGAGTAGCCTTGATTGACTATCTCAAAGCTTATGACATGATTCCACATTCGTGGATAATCGAGTGTTGAGATCTGTTGGAATTGCGAGGAATGTAACGTGTTTCCTGAAGAGCAGTATGGTGGGATGGAAAACTGAACTGACATCTTACGGAAAAAACTTGGGTACCCTAGTCATTAGAAGACGAGTTTTCCAAGATGATAGCTTATTTCTGTTGCTTTTTGTTCTCTGCTCTCTGCATGATCCCTCTGACCTTGGTACTTAGGAAAATGAACCAGGGATATCAGCTAAAGGGAAAATCCTAAACAATCAACCACCTCCTCTTCATGGATGATTTGAAACTGTATGGCAAGGATGAGACACAAGTGAGTTCCTTGGTGGAAACGGTGCACAGTTTTAGTGTTGATATTAGAATGGAATTCGGACTCAAGGAGTGTGTAATAATCTACCTAAAAAGAGGCAAGGTACAGTCCCTAGCAGGGATAGAATTACCGAATCGAGACCTGATTAAACAAATTGAAACGAAAGGATACAAATACCTTGGTGTACTAAAGTTCAACGAGATAATGGAGAAGGAAATGAAAGAGCAACTGCGGATGGAATATTTCGGAAGACCAAGGTTGGTGTTGCACTCAAAACTGACCTGGTGGAATAAAATCCAAGCAGTTAATACATGGGCGATAGCATCAGTTTGGTATGGAGCTAGAATCATAAAATGGCAAAATAAAGGATGAAAATGGATACAAAGACAAGAAAAATGCTGACAATGCACGGAGCCTTCCATCCTAAGAGTGACATCGATAGGCTGTCCAGAAGAAAGGGTGAGAGAGGTTTGTTCAGTTGCCAGGATTGTATCGAAGTGAAAGAAAATACCTTAGGGTGGTATGTAAAAATACCGTGGAACCATTGTTGAAACATGCAAAGAATGCCAGCGTCATTAAAGCTGAGAATTGTGTTAAAAAAGAAAATTCAAAGAAGAAAAGAACACAAAAAAAGAAACAGCATCGAAGTAAAAAAAAATGTACGATCAGTTTGCAAGAGATACAAACGCCAAGACAGATGCAGAAAACTGGTGGCTATGGACGAGGACGAGTGACCTGGAGATAGAGACAGAAGCACTCACATGCACAGCTCAAGAACAAGCGTTAAGGACTAATTATGTGAAGTGCAGAATAGATAACATTGCCGACAGCGACAACTGCAGAATGTGTGGTGAGAATGGTGAAACGGTATGGCACATCGTTAGCGAATGCCCGAAATTGGCACAACACGAATACAAAAGACGACATGACAATGTGGCAAGAATGATGCATTGGCAGCTCTGTGAAAATCCCGGCCTACAAAGAGCAAAGACGTGGTATGAGCAAACTCCAGAAGGAGTCACTGAGAATGAAAATTGCAAAACCTTGTGGGATGCAATGATTCAGTGCGATCACCTGACCAGACATTGGAAACCAGACATTGTTGATGTGAATAAAAAAGAAAGAACATGCATGATAATCGACATAGCACGTCCCAGTGACATCAGGATAAAAGAGAAATAAGAAGAAAAAAATTAACAACTATGACGATCTGAAGTGGGAAATACGAAGGTTGTGGTCAATGAGGAGAGTAGACATGATAGCATTAGTAATTGGCGCACTTGAAAGTATCAGCACTCAACTACCAGCATGGTTGAAAAAGATCGGTACAAAAGTCAGCATTCACAATGTTCTTGAAGCCCGACCAGTTAACAAATGTCACCTTAGTCTGCTGGCTGTGGACAGCTGACGCATTCCCTCATACTCAGCAAAATAAGCCGACTTTTCATCAAATAATACTAATAATAATCTTTTCCGTTATAGACACAGGGCTTGAAACATGGGGGAGGGGACTAATCGATTACATCGACCCCAGTGTATCACTGGTACTTAATTTATCGATCCCGAAAAGATGACAGGCAAAATAATAATAATAATAATAATAATAATAATAATAATAATAATAATAATAATAACGAATTAATTACTAACATTGCCATTATAATTAGACAAAAACAGAAATGTTTATGGAGTGTTTCCACAAACCTACACACACGTATACATACACGTGCCCGCACGCAAGGGAAAACACACACACACACACACATATACACACACATACACATGTAGACATAATTACATACGTATATACGTACATAGACATACGTACATACGTACATAGATAGATAGAGAGAAAGAGAGAGAAAGAGAGATAAAGGGCTGGGAAAGTGAGAGAACTGTAAGTATGCACACGTATACACGTATATATCTGTTCACGTAGATGCAAATTTAATGTATAATAAGGTATAAACAACCACAGATACATATTCACATGCGCTGTAAAAGCCAGTCGTTTACTATTTTTATTTCTGTCTGGAATCCAGACGTTTCTTTCCTTAAAATTCTTCTCTTCTGATTATAAACATCTCTTGGGATATGAATGAGAGTTTGGTATAGTTGTTAAAACTAAAGTTCAACTAGAATTTCACAATGCTTCTGCAACTCTGTTCAAAAACTAAATGTTACAATGGAATAGGATATCACGGTGTATTCAATGCTTCAAAGTATATACTTTGGCTAACTTGTATGTGTTTTGTTTTTGTGTGTATATGTGCGTATGAGTGAGTGAGTGAGTGAGTATGTGTGTGTTTGTGTATGTGTGTGTGTGTGTGCGTGTGTGTGTGTGTGTGTGCGTGCGTGTGTGTATGAATGTATATACGCGTAGTTGCAATTCGTCATGCGAATACACACTCGTAACACTGCCTCAAGATTACTCGTTGAATCTATTATTCTTGCTAAATGTGTTTTCATAGCGACTACACGTTCTTGGTCTTTATTCTTTTGATAGGCGTATGACAACCTTCAACAGCACAAAGATGCAATTCCGAAACATATCAAAGAAGCAGCTGTTTATCAAAATCTTCTTATACAGCAACAACACACAATTAAAACCTCAGTGTTTATTAACATCGTTCGACCGACACTCACCCCGTGATAAATTGTATTCTATCTTCAGATATTCGTAATCACTTTTTTTATATAATAGTAAGATAAAATATGAAGCTGATCAGCAGCCTAGTAACTACTTCAATGACTTCTGGCTGTGAGTGAGGTACATTTCCTGTTGAAGCAAAGATCTATGCTCAGTGTCTCTGCCACTACATAAGAAGTATCTTCGAACACCCATACATACATGCATACAGACATACATACGTACATAAATACATATATACATATATACATACATATATATATATTCATTAGAAATGCAGAGACGCCTATAATAGGACATCTACTCGCTAGAAATAGCAGCAAAAATACTACATACCACAAAAGTTAGGGATAATTTCGAAAGGAAATGAAAAATAAAAACTTTTACCAATCTATATTCTGTACCATGGTTTCAAGTCAATTTTAGTAAGATAAAGATTATATCTTACAAGGTCAGACTTTCGTCAGCAGAATTGACCAGACAACATATGAAGCACGAATCAGTACGCAGCATGGTTCGTGTTTTTATGTCTAATTTTTCAAAATATACCGCGTATTTACGGTTTACCTAATCGGCAGCAAATACAAAAATGCAAAATGCCGAAATTCCTACATTTTTGCTGCTATTTCTAGCGAGTAGATGTCCTATTATAGGCGTCTCTGCATTTCTAATGAATAATACATAGTCTATTGACTGTTTTTACTCTCGCTAGGCCACTGGTGGTAAATAAAATTTCTAAAATTTTCTTTGCCACCCTATAATTTATTAATATATATATATATATATATATATATATATATATATATATATATATATATATATATATATATATATATAATGTAACCTCGTGGGCATCGGTACCATTTTCCTCTTTCTCCGTTCTTCCATTCTCCGAACTTTCCATCTTTCCGACGAAGGGCTACGCCCGAAACGTCATACACTCTCTCTTTCCTTTCCTGAGCGTCCAATAATACTATCCATATCACGTCCTCACTTTGTTATTTTTGTTTTTTTGTTATTGTTTTTTTTTAACTATATATATATATATATATATATATATACGTACATAAATACATATATACATATATATATATATATATAATACAAAATGGAACAAGAACGCAAGACATCCAGACAGTTATATATATATATATATATATATATATATATATACACACATACATACATACATACATATATATATATATATATATATATATATATATATATATATATATATATATATTTGTTTTGCAAGATTTTTTATGTGAAATCGTGTGTTGAAACAGATGTTGTTGTACTTGGGGATGGTCATATTGCCAGTTTAGCCAATAAAAACACACGCACTGTATATTTGGTGTTAATTTTTTTTTTTTTTTTTTCAGCTTTATATTACATTAATCTTAATCTTAATCTTATTTCGGCCAGAGTTCTTTCGTCACACTTCTGTGACCTCATCAGTGGTCCTTTGTTTCCTTCTTTCTTATGTGTGTCTCACCTTGCTAACTATCAGCCATTTTGTATTTTGTATTCCTATTGTATGTGTCTACGCATGCGTGTCCTTCAATGTGTCTGTGTCTTTTGTAAGTGCATGTGTGTATGGGGAGTGTCTGTATCACCTATATTCTCTGTTAATACGTGTTCGTTTGTATTAGTTTTTATTTATTTATATGTTCATGTGTGTGTGTGTGTGTGTGTGTGTGTGTGTGTTTTTTTTATGTGTTTAATTAAATTTTGTTAACGTATGTAGTATTTAATTCCATTTGTTTATCTATGTATTGTATTATACTTTGTTCCTATTATTGGTTTATGGGTAACATGTTGTCACATGCTGTGGTTTGTTAGTGGCGTATGTTAGTGTTCCATTCTAGTTTCCTATTCAGGTTAGGTTTCCCTTCTATTATGTGTGTAGCTTCAGACAAATTACTGAAGCTACACACATAATAGAAGGGAAACCTATATATATATATATATATATAAAGATAAGATTGTTATTTATAATACCGATCATATCAGGTGGCTAGCATGAAAATAAAAACCTCATAGGTAATAATTATTATTAAAATTGTAATTAAGGGTATCTAAGAGATACCACCATGCTAGATATAGCAACCAAAACATGACTCTAAAACCACATTAAATGTTCATACAGCACCAGGAGAGAAGACAAAGAGACAAAATAAACTAGCCCAAAATAAATTATTGGATAATTCCAGATCCCGGATTTCTGACTATGCACTATTTTGTACTTTTTGCGTATATTCCACTGATGAAGGCAGAGCATTTCTTATGCAGAGCCAGAAATCCGAGATCTGGAATTATGCAATAATTTTTTTTTTTTTTGCTAGTTTATTTTGTCTCTTTGTCTTCTCTCCTGGTGCTGTATGAACATTTAATGTGGTTTTAGAGTCATGTTTTGGCTATATCTAGTATGGTAGTATCTCTTAGATACCCTTAATTATAATTTTATACATATATATATATATATATATATATATATATATATATATATATATATATATATATATATATATATATATATATATATATATATATATATATATATGTGTATATATATATATTGATAGAAAGGACAACAAAAGAAAGAGACCTCGATATTATGTAAATAGAGGAATTTATCTGTAAAAATATGACACTTATTCGGTTGAGATGTTGGCGTGGGTTCCCACCCCGGCATCCGAAACTCGGAGTTTTATCATGGCTACCGAGTAAGTGTCACATATTTTTACAGATATATATATATATATATATATATATATATATATATATATATATATATATATATATGTGTGTGTGTGTGTATGTATGTATGTATGTATATATATATGTATGTATGTATGTATGTATATAATGTAATCGAGCTCTCTAAACTGTGGAATAATGTAGTTTAATATATCTCGTTTCTAGTAGCGACTTAGAAGCAACTCGCTACAGCAAAATATCGATTACCCAACAACATTTAAGAATGTTTCATGAACTTGTAGCTCTTCATTTCTTTAATTCGTTTTAACCATAACGGTGGAGGTCATGCTGGGGCTGCGCCATACGGTGTTGAGGTAAAGAGTATATTTTGGACGATGATTGATTGCACCAAATTGACTATTTGGTATATTTAAGTAGAAATGATATTCTTAGCGTTTAAGTGATGCAGTTAATATTGCAGGCATTTTTTTCTGTTTATCTATCCTTTCCCTTACATATTCCTTTAAATATATAATTAAAATGCAAGCTTAATTCATATACATACTATTATATTTTCGTTTTCTTATAATATTCTAATATAAATATATATTTCACATATAAACGTGAGCTATCAAAAACGCATCGAACTAGACATGTGAAAAAGAAATGAATGTTTATTCTCGAAATTTCACACAGATGTTAAAACAAGATTCAGCGCTTGGAGATTCCCCATTTTGCTTCCGCCTCTTCTCTTTATTTCTTTTTTCGTTATTTTCCTTATCTTTGTTGTTGTTTTATCTAGGTTACATTAAGTATTTACGAATTTGGTAATGATTTTGAAAAGCCCGAGGATTAACACTCACGTTGTTTCAGTGTCAGGTCAAGAGTATCGTAAATGCTCGGTCAAGTCAAGATAAAGGAAGATTCATGTACTTTCAATTACAGCATTTTAGAAGTCGTTCAAGATGAAATTCAAAAGCAAAAAGCAAAAATGAAATAAGGAGGAGGAAACGACACTGACATTGATGAATAGTTATACTGTGATGGCTGTTGTGGGCGTTAGAGAAAACCAAGAAAATATTCTGCCTGCTAGTCACATGGTTCGAAGCCACGTTGTCCTTCAGGTTAGCTGCGCTGTTCATGAAGCAGTGATGAGAGAGTGAGAGTGATGAATAAACAGAGACAGAAACAGAGAGAGTAGGTAGATGAGTACGTAATAGCCATCCAACTGGAAGGGACGAGATTTATTGAGACCAGCTTGGAATTTCTATTTAGTAATATGTTTAATCTTCAGTTTCCATCTTTATTCTCTTTCTTTTGTTCGTTACATTCTTTCTCTCTCTCTTTTATGCACTTTTATGTTTTATCTGTCTTTTCTCTGTTGAATTATCGCTTGCACGAGAAATAGGGAGATGCGGAAAAAGGAAAGAAGGATTATTTAAATGAGCTACATTATTTAAAACAACCGTTCATTACGTCATCGCTGCAACCGTTTCGTTTTCACATTCGTCAACTTTTCAGCATCACGTGGCTATTGTTTGTACGTTTACATATGGTATATTCTTCAACGTGTGTCTAATTGAAACTCTTGATTCGAAAAGAGCTGGTTATTTTGGTGGTGGTGGTGGTGGTGGTAGAGTAGTAGTAGTAGTAGTAGTAGTAGTAGTAGTAGTAGTAGTAGTAGTAGTAGTAGTAGTAGTAGTAGTAGTATCATTCTCGATAGGTAAATACACGTACGTTATTGAAATTGGAATTTTTCGAATGCGTTTTGGATCCAGACTTAAAAGTTTTTCCTCCCTAAGCACGTCTAGTTTCTGAAATAAAACAGCTTCCTTTCTATCTTTTATCTTTTACTTATATTAATCATTAGACTGCGGTCATGCTGCGGCATCACCTTGAAGAATTTTAGTCGAATGAATCGACTCCAGCAGTTTTAATTTTTAAAGATGATATTTATTCTACCGGTTTTTGTCCGAACCGCTGGGTTATGCTGACTTAAAGACACCAACACCTGTTGTCAAGTGGTGATGGAAAACAAACACAGGCACAAAGACACACACACATACTCACATACACAGGGCCAAAAGTTACGTAACAAAACATTTGACATTTTATTTATATTGCATGGTTACTATTATTTTCCGCCGAGGTCAGCTTTGCCTTTCATCCTTTCGGGATCGATGAATTAAGTACCAGTTGAGTACTAGGATCGATGTAATCGACTGATCCCCTCCCCCAAAATTTCAGGCCTTCTGTCTATAATACAAAGGATTTTTTTTTTTTTTTTATTGCTTGACCAGGCTGGAACGTCTCTTATTTAAATTCTTGTGGAAGGAACGCGTTCCAATGGTCAGGCAGTCAGTCTCTTGTCAGCATCTTCTAAGTGACGGATTAGGTATGCCGTGGCTCCCAATGCGCACACATGCTCTTAGGTTACGCCACTTGCAACGATTTCTGGACGGTGAACGTGTGTGGGCTCCATTTGTGAAGCTCGTCTTTCCGCAGCTCGTCTCCTTGACGGAGCTGAAGTCCTGGGTGAAGAAAAGACTGGAACTGGGCGCCTGACACCTAGAATGTCATCAGGCGTCCATAACCCTCTACCAGTCAGACAATGAGATCGGTGGATGTTCCGCTTTAGAAATTTATAAAGGATTAGTTGCGGGGGGGTGCGGCGACGTTCTCAGGGAGACTCTAGGCGCCGACGAGAACGAACTGGCTAGTCTGTTCCGGAGGACTTTCCGGTCGGGAACTATCATGGATAATTTCCAGATGTCCTTGACCTGGCAGTGCCTCCGGGGGACGCTACCGATTCGAGATAAATTCTACAAGCTCGGATGTGCTGTCAGACGGACTTGTCCGAGGTGTGCACAGAGTGACGAAACCGTTCTGCACGCCGTCGTTCAGTGTCCGGGCATTGCTGACTTGTGGCATTATGTTGAACAGCTGTTGTTACGTGTGGAACGGATATGTCTATCGGCCGAGTCTTTAGTGATGATCGCACCGCCGCCCTCCTTCAATCGAGCAGGCAAGGCAGCTTTCCTTTGCCAGGTGACTGTGGTGAAAGAGATTGTTTGGTGGGCAAGGCTGAAAGGCATGAGGGCAGATACATTCCTCTCTGGTAGAGCTCTCACGTAAAAAGGAAATTAAGAGCGGTGAATGAAATTTGCGAAAATGGCAAGAGTGGATGGTACCTCTCTAAGTGTAGACCTGTGAGTCGGAGAGAAGGAACTGGAACGGACACTTACTCCTGGGGTTTCAGGGAAACCTCGGACAGTGAAATCTCTCGATTATCCTGAGAGGCCTTTTTGTATTATGAGGGTCACATATCAATCATGTTCCTCCCCGCCATCTTTTTTTTTACCTTTGTATGCTATGCATATGTTCCTTCTTCTTCACTGAATATCGTGTATACTAACTTTTCTTTATCATTTCATTATATGTAAACCTCCACACTTTATTTCTGTCTCTGTATTGTCTACCTCATCCTTCGCCCTTGTGGCAAATAATGAAATCATAATCATCATCATCTTCATCATCATCTTCTTCATCATCATCATCTTTATTATTATTTCCTTCTAACTCCATCTTGAGTATTCGAGTAGTTCCAAGCAGTGCTGTTTTCTGCAGGTCCTCCACCTTTACTGCAGCTCCTATTTCTTCTTCTTCTTCTTCTTCTTCTTCTTCTTCTTCTTCTTCTTCTTCTTCTTCTTCTCATACTACTACTACTACTACTTCTACTACTACTACTACTACTTCTACTACTACTACTACTACTACTACTACTACTACTACTACTAAATCAGGCCTTGTAACTTCTATTACCTTAGTTCACTGATAGTGAACAGCTAACACCGTAGTACATCTCCAGCGTTAGAAACTGTGCAAAGACAACAACAACAACAACAACAACAACAACAACAATAACAACAACAACAACAATAATAATAATAATAATAATAATAATAATAATAATAATAATAATAATAATACCCCGGTGACAACAGGATCACTGTGAAAGAAGAAGAAAAATAAACAACTATGACGATTTGAAGTGAGAAATACGAAGGTTGTGATCAATGAAGAGGGTAGACGTAATACCAGTAGTAATTGGTGCACCTGGAAGTATCAGCACTCAACTACCAACATGGTTGAAAAAACTGTGAAGGTAGAACACCTACAAATAATAATTATTATTATTCATTTTGTTCACCATGTAAGAATACATGTGTGCTTAACATTATTCTATTTATTTTAGTCAGTCTTATACAAATTCTAGCATTGCAATTCTGGAGCGTATTGAACTTATTTTATGTATTTTTCACTTCTTCTTAAATATGTCAACTTAAATATCTTCTCACTATAAGATTCTAAGCCCCTCCCCTTAATTGTATTTATAACCGTGTTTGTCTATTTTGAAACGACGTTTGGGCTGTCTTGTCATGAAGCATGAACTTGCATATTCATCGTATGTACATACATTCCAGCATTTAACTATCCCGTGATTGTAGCTGGATCATAAATGTGAAAGCATCTTTCTTTTGTTTTATATGTGCATACATATTCGTGTGTGTGTGTGTGTGTGTGTGTGTGTGTGTGTGTGTGTGTGTGTGTGTGTGTGTGTGTGTGTTCCAGCAATTTTAGAGGAGAGGGTAAATTGATAACATACACCCCAGTGCTCGACAGCTTCCCACCCTCTCCGAAATTTTTGGCCTTGTACAAAAATTTGAAATGAATTTAAGGCGGTGCTCCAGCATGGCTACAGTCAAATGACTGAAACAAGTAAAAGAATCAAAGAATATATATTCATATATATATATGAAAGATTTTTCGTTCAGGGTGAAAAAAAAAAGTAAAGAAAAGAAGGAAAACTACATCAACGTGCGTCGAAGCGACCACGACGTCGGACGTTAAGTCGGCGGTGGCTCTTTTTCGTCGGTTAAGTTAGCTTGTAAGGTAATCTAAAGGTTTTAGTTAGGGTTCAGGTGTAAAAAAAAAAAAGAAAAAAAAGAGAAAAAGTGAAGTATTTGAAGTTATTTCTTTTATACGTAATTTGTTTTGTTTTTGAGGGAAAAATTTAGTTGTATTTTCTCCTATTAACTTCGTACAAGGAAAAAGGGAAAACTTTACCATCATCATTCACCATGTCGGTACTTATCTTGGAAGCTAAACTGGAGAGACTGGACCCTAATACTCCTTGGGGATTTCGCATGCAAGGAGGCAAGGATTTTCATTCCGCTTTGATGATTCAAAAAGTTACATCAGGAAGCTTGGCTGCCAAACGTGGACTCCAATCAGGAAATATTATTTTGAGGATTGGCAAGTTAGTTACCGAAACTCTCAAACACAAAGAAGCACAAGATGCCATTCTTTCTTATGGAAATAAACTTGATCTTTTATTGCAAAGAATCCGTGATAAGAAGAAAATCGTCTTAAACAGCCCATGGAGTTCTTTACCAGGTGTCTTAGACATCAACAAGTTGAATATAAATTCAACTGCGGCGGCACCACCAAGTCCAATACCATCCCCTATACCAAGACCTGCTTCACCTCTGCCACCAAAACTTGTTACACCACCACCACCACCACCTCCACCTGCGCCGCCTGCTTCTTCTGGTTCTGGACCATCATCTAACTTCAATGCTGTCGCCCGGCCATTTCCAGCAGGCCAACACTCTGGATTTTCTCATGGAAGTGGGGAAACCTTTCCACCTCCACCAACAGTTTTTCAGCCCACTCTTAACAAATATGCAGAAGCTGAGGAAGACCGCCCCACTTCTACACAGCAGTCAAGGTCTTTCAAATTATTACAAGGCTTGATGGACAGTGGTCAAGAACTCCCTCCAGCCCTGAGACCCTTGAATCCGATGCAGTCACCCAACAGATCTCGAAGTGTTTCTCCTTTACCCTCTCAACAAGCAAACAAAGGGAATACAGTAAAAGCTGTAGGAAACTGGCAGTACAACTCACCTATAGGGCTGTATTCCAAAGAAAATGTTGCCAACACTTTCAAGGATCAAACACATTTACTAATCAGTTCAAATAATGGAGATTCTAAAGAGAATGGTGATGTAAGGAAATCTAGCTTGACAAATGATTCCTCTGTGTCTGTAGATGCAGAGAAATCTGGTGTTGAGTATGATGGTGAGGGTCGGATTATGTATAAACCATCAGAGACTTACAAATTGATACATGGACAAAGTGATCAAGCAAATACATCAGCATTAAACTAGGCACTCAGAAAAAACAATACTAAATAAAATCAGAAGGCTAATAAATGAATTCCAAGACTCTTTCACTGACAAGGAAAAAGAGTATATATGCAACTCTGTTATCAAAGAGAGCAATTTTTACGGATTGCCTAAAATCCACAAAAGCTCCGAAATACAAAATGTCATAAATAAGCAGAAGAACGAATACATAAAATTACTAAGACCTGCTGACCTCAAACTAAGGCCAATAGTTGCTGGACCTCAAGCTCCAACACAACAGCTAAGTCATTTTCTAGATATAGTCTTAAAACCTTTGTGCCCATTAATACCTAGCTACGTACGGGATGGCATAGATTTCATCCAACACATTCCCCCCACTGTTGCAGAAGGTACTATACTAGCAAGTTTTGATGTTACTAATCTCTATACGAATATACCTCACAGTTTAGGCCTAGAAGCAATCAAACACTGGGTTGAAAAACATAGCGAACGGATAAATGATCGCTTCAAAACTGACTTCATCACCAAGGCCACACGTCTAGTGCTAGAGGAAAATACTTTTAAATTCGACAACGAAACATATCGGCAGATAAAGGGCACAGCTATGGGTACGCATTTTGCGCCCTCATATGCAAACTTAGTTATGGGATACTTAGAAGAAAAGCTCTATGAGGAAGTGGAAAAAACCTTTGACCAAGAATACAAACAACATATCATTAAGAAATGGAAACGCTTCCTGGATGATTGTTTCATTTTTTGGGGGAAAAATCGACTGAAGATCTAAATGTATTTAACAATATACTAAACGCACTTCACCCTTCCATCAAATTCACAACAGAATCCAGTTACAATGAACTACAATTCCTGGATATCCACATAAAAATACAAAACTGCACAGTCACAACAGACATATTTTACAAAAAAAACGATACACACCAATATTTAAACTTCTATTCTTGTCACCCATCACACATCAAAAGAAACATCCCATACAGCATGGCCAGACGCATCTGTGCTATAGTAAGTGACCCTAAAACGCGTGAAACCAGGCTCAACGAACTGAAAGGCTTCCTTACTATACAAAAATACCCATTAGGCCTAATTAATGAAGGAATTAAAAAGGCGATGGAACTGAATATCACCCAACTACGGACACCAAAGGAAAAAGTTAATGAAAACACGATTCCGTTCATTAACACATACAGTCCTGGAATAACTAACATATTCCACGTCATAAAATCGAACCTGCCTATACTCCTTCAAAGCCCTAAGATGAAAACTCTGATTGAAAAGAACACCTTACGGAATAGCAGACGCCAACCAAAAAAACTTAAAAAACACCTGACACGGGCAGAATTCAGATCAGAGACTAAACCAGAATTCATAGTAAAAGAATGTGGTGATAGGAGATGTGGAACGTGTAACAATACCAACAACTACAAATACATAGAAAGTGGTTCCCACATAAAATTCAAGAACGGATCTATTTTTAAAATAAAGCAGATATGAACTGCAAAACACAAAATCTCATATACTGCATCACCTGTCCAAACTGTAAAGAAAATTACATTGGCGAAACGAATAACTCACTTTGTCAACGTGCAAGAATTCACAGGCAACATATCTGACAAGAAGAACTAAGAATGATTCCATTAAGTAAACATCTGGAAATATGCGGAGACGGAAAGTTCAAAATCTTTCCCTTTTATAAATGTACATGGGACGATCCACAATACCGAAAGGCGATGGAACTACTCTTCATAAAAAAATTTTCCCCAAAGTTAAATGTTTGAAAGAGAAAAAAGAAAAACAAGGAATACGTTTTGTATGTATATATATATGTATATATGTTTGATATGATATATAGAGTTATTTTTACTAAATTGATTTTACTAATTCGATTTTTCAAATTTACAAAGATTATACTAATATACTCTCATGCAGAACTACACCTTACAAAAAATAAATAAATAAATGAATGTATGACAGGAATATATTCTAAAAGGGACCCAAAGTCTATAAAAAGAAAGGACAAAGAATATAAAATGAAAGAACTAAAAGCAAAAGAAAAAACAGGAAGACATTTTTTTGTTTTCTTTATATTTTCTATTCATTATTCTCTATTTTTTC
This sequence comes from Octopus bimaculoides, assembly GCF_046866305.1. Taxonomy (NCBI): domain Eukaryota; kingdom Metazoa; phylum Mollusca; class Cephalopoda; order Octopoda; family Octopodidae; genus Octopus; species Octopus bimaculoides. Next base: position 109,797,436 of record NC_142928.1, read on the forward strand.
TTTCTTCTTCCTTTCTTCTTTTCTTCCTCCTTCTTCTACCATCCCTAAAATCTGTCTCAAAACAATACAGTAAGTAGTAAACAAGCTTTTAACCTTTTTTTTTTTTTTGACACTCCTTAAAAAGACCAATTCAATACAATGGCCCTTCTCTTTTACCACATCCATCTCTCTATCTGTCTGACTATCAGTCTATCTAACTATCTCTCTATCTGCCTATCTATCTATCTATCTATTTGCTTACTTCCAAAAGGACTGCAATTCTGCCGCGAAACAACAGCAACAACAACAACAGCCACGGGAAAACCAAAAACCTAAAACACCAGCATTATTACCCACACCACCGTATGCACAACTGATCAAGCAGCTATATGCGAAAACGAAAGAACGGCAACAACGAACAAACCAACCCAACCAAACAACACCACCACCTGAGTCAAAAACAGAAACAACACCACCAACAACAACTAAAGACAGACCAACACCAACACCAAGAACAACAACCAAGAAGACAACCACTGAGAACGAAGAAAAGACCAATACTACTCCCAATTCCCCAACAACACACACACCACACACACCACACACCACAACACCATCGACAAACACACAAATAGAACCAAATGCTTTGCCTTTACCCCCTTCTGATTCGTCAGACATTTCGTCTAACGATGAAAGTTCTACAGAATGGCAAATAGCCACAGGAAGTAAAAGAAAAAGATCAAAAACAACCCCAAAATTAAATGCATGCAAAGCAGGGAAATATGTAACCGCTGAAAGCCCCTTGCACAAACAAACCAGCACCAACATCACAAAAACACACACAATGCTATCAGCGATAGACACAACAAACACAAAATTAATGGACTACATCATATCGCAAACAAACATTTCTGAAGATAATTATAAGCTGAACAATCATCCACGCACTACACCACCGAAACACATCAAAATAGTTCACATCACACAAACGCAGCACCACACACTCAAAACCCTCTTTCCAAATGCGGTTGGGGGGTTCCAAAAATATTTATCAAAGAAACTCTTCAAAAACCTCATCCAAGATACTTCAAAAGAAGAGGAAGCTAAAACTTTCGAAACGAGTAAGTAACCTTCTCTCTTGTCTCTTTTACTGTCGTGTATGAAACACAAATTTCGACTTCAGCTATGCTTAAATTAGGTTGTGTAAATGTACGTGGCTTGGCGTCAGCTTGGAAGCAAGGTTACCTTCTAAATGACATCAAGTCACAGAACATAGAAATCATGGCTATCAGTGAAACCAGACTCAGTAACCCGCGGGCCCTCAAGTCCATGTTTGGTGGACATTTCGACATTTATTTTTCTCCCTGTATGCCAAACATGGGTGGTGGTGGTACCGCGGTGCTTTTTCGGAAGAGTCTGAACCTAAAAGTAAGGCCAATATTCCTAGACCCGGAGGGTAGGCTGGTTGTCTTGGACGTCGATAGCACAAACGGGTGTCCTTTCCGTCTGGTGGCAGTGTATGCACCGTCCTTAACGGGTCGGGCGGATTTCCTTAGACGTCTAGAGGTTTTCCTGGGAACGTCACGACCTTTACTGTTAGTAGGGGACTGGAACGCTACCTTGGACACGCATATAGACTATGTGGGAGTGGATAGGAGTAGAAGGGGATGTAAGTGCCTCAAAGACCTGCTCAGACGTTTCCATTTATCTGACAGGTTCCGACTCGACCATCCGAACGTGCCAACGTGGACTTGGACAAACCGCGTCGGATCGTCGAGATCGTATCTAGATAGAGTTCTATGTAGGACAGCGGATAGAGATAGTGTAGGATGTCCACAATTTAAAATAGTCAGCTACACAGATCACAAGTTTGTGACGTGTACGCTCGACTTAGATAAGACACATAGGCAGGGTCCCGGTTACTGGAAACTGAACGCTTCGCTCTTAGCGCGGCAGGTTACAGGAACCGGATTAGCGAATTAATTAAGAGGGCGTTAACAGGAGCCATCGTTAACAACCGCTGGTGGTTTGCCCTGAAAATGGCAATCAAATCGGAATCTATTAGGTTTAGTAAAGAACTAGCGATAGATCGAAATAGAGTAGAGGGAGACTTAGTTAAGAAACTAGAAGAGGCACTTACAACTGGCAGCGCAACCAACGTTTTGGCTGCGAGGATGGCCCTCGACCAACACCTCAACGCCAAACACGAAGGTTGCGTCGTCAGAGCTAAAATGCGTGCCTTAAGGAACGAAGGGATCGAAGCTGCGCGAGAAGCCCGGGTGGCGGAGGCGCAACGCGGTAACAGAGCCACCATTCGGTCTCTAATCGATGAACAGGGATGTAGTCTGCTCGAACCCGAAAGGATGTGTGGGGCCTTTCAACAGCACTTTGCTCGACTGTTCGGTGCGAGCGGTGAGTCGGAACGCAGGATGGACTTCACTGCCTACCTGACCGGCCTGCCGCGGCTCTCGGCGGGAGAGGCAGAGTGTTGTGAGGGTCCCATCACAGCTGCTGAAGTAAGGGATGCTATGGCGGGCTGCGCGAGGGATAAGTCACCTGGATTGGATGGTCTACCCTACGAGCTGTATTGTCAAATGCCAGACTTGTTTGGCGACCTCTTGGCATCAGTCTACTGCAACTGGCAACAAAACGGGAGAATTCCCGGTTTCGTGAGCCGAGGTGCAGTGACATTGCTGAAGAAAGACCCAAACAAGGGGAATTTTATAGATAATTTCAGGCCCATCACTCTGCTCAACGCAGACTTGAAAATTTTGGCCAAAGTAATAGCCGAGAGGTTGGCGCTTGTCATCGATAAACTGGTCGACAGGGCGCAAACATGCGCCGTGCCGGGCAGAAGTATCCATGACAACCTCCACCTCATGCGCTACATCATGGACAGGGTAGTTAAGGATCCTGGCATGGGTGGGGCGCTGATCAATTTAGATCAATCTAAAGCCTTCGATAGGGTCGACCATCGATACCTAGCGGCCGTCCTCAGGGCAGCTGGCTTTGGTCCCGTCTTCCGCGGTTGGATCGCTGCCTTGTATAGCGGCATCCGATCGGTAATACGGGTAAACGGTCACCTGTCAAAACCGTTCGACATCACGCGTTCGGTCCGTCAGGGATGTCCCTTGTCGGCGCTTCTGTATGTATTGACGATCGAACCACTACTGCGGAAGCTGGCGACACTGAGGGGTATCCCACGAGAGCTGGGTTGCGGGACGAGCGTGTCTGCATATGCGGACGATGTCACCGTCATAGTGTCGAGCGAAAAGCACGTCGAGATGCTAGGCGAGACACTTAAAGAATACGAAACGGTGACAGGAGCAAAAATTAACCCGGAAAAGTCAGTGGGTTTGTTACTCGGCACCTGGAGAAGCAAGCCCATACCGTCCAACAGTGACTCCGTAGTGGGACGCTGGACGGACGGACCGGTTAAACTGCTCGGGGTCTGGTTCAGTCCGGACCTCCAAATGGATAAGAACTGGGACGAGATCACCAGTAGAGTGATCAAACTCAGCCAAACATGGGCTGAGAGAAAGTTATCTCTAAAAGGCCGGGCGGAGGTGGCTAATGTGTATATCGCATCAGTCATCGATTACCGCCTGACCGTCGTGCCTTGTCCCGATGCCACCATCACGAAACTAGAACGCATACTTTTCCGCTTTCTGTGGAAGGGTGGCGTTCCGATGGTGAGGCGATCCATTTGCTGTCAACAACCGTTACGTGGAGGACTGGGGATGCCGTGGTTAATGATGCGCAGACATGCGCTGAGACTGCGGCATCTCTGGAACTTCATTGACGACGGTGAACAGGTGTGGGCGCCGTTTGTGAGGCACGCCTTCCCGCAGCTCGTCTCACTCACCGAACTGCAAACATGGATCAGGAAGAGACCGAAACTGGGCGAATGGCACCGCGAGTGTCGCCAAGCTCTACAACAGCTCTGCCGTCCGGGATCAAACTTGTGCAACTTCCAAACGACCAATGCGTTCTATAGAGGACTAGTGGAGGGGAGGTCTGACGACACTCTCGGGGCAAACCTGGGTGTCGACGAGAAATTCTTAACCCGCCTTTTCAAGACGACGTTCGGGCCGGGGCCAATGGATAATTTCCAGAGATCCCTGGCTTGGCAATGCTATCGAGACGCACTACCAGTTCGAGAGAAGATCTACAGACACGGTTCGAAAACCACCGGACCGACCTGCCCGAGATGCGGTCAGAGCGACGAAACCGTTCTGCACGCACTCGTGCAGTGTCCAGATATTTCAGAGCTGTGGACCTTCGTCGAACGGCTGTTGTCGCGTGTGGGACGAGCCCACTTATCAGCCGAGTCTATCGTGAATATTGTTCCGCCACCTTCCTTTAAACGGGAAGGAAAAACGGTTTTTGTAACACTGATAGCTATGGCAAAAGAATGCGTGTGGTGGACGTGTTTGAAAGGTCTACAAACAAACACTTTCCTCTCTGGTCAGTCCCTCGTCAACTTTTTCAAGTACCACTTGAAAAGGAGGATGAGGATAGAGAGGAAAGTGTTGTCGAATGAAAGTTTCAATAAAAAATGGGTAAATGTGGCAAGAATGGTAAGAATGAAAGACGACACCATTTTAAGCATAGACTTGTAACAAAAAGAGACAAAAAGAGAGAAGGTACTTACTTTCATGTACCTTTAAAAAAAAAAGCCTGAGGTGACCGTGGTCTTTTCCGTAGGCTTTTCTCTCCACGGATAAACCTAATCTGTTCCCCGTTTTTTACATCGACTGTGATACACGATCCCTATTTTTTTTTTTTTTTTTTTTTTTCTTCCCGCGATCCCTTTTGATCCAAATTATCCCCTCCCCCCCCCCCCCCCAAAAGCTCTACTTTGTAATTTGTCCATTTTCTGTATTTAGCCCTGTTTGGCTATAATAAAAAGATATCTATTTGCTTATACATCTTCCATTGTCTCCAAAGCCTCACTCTCAAAAAACAAAAAAACAAAACAATGTTCTGTTATAAACAAAACCCCCAAAAACACTTGTTTTTATATAAATAAGCTAGATCTCTGTATTTTCACAGTTATATTTGACAAGTTCGAAAGACGAACGAAAGCGCTATATATGTATAAAATAAATGAAAGAAGTTATTCCAAAATTCTGACGACTTTTTTTCAATATATATATATATATATATATATATATATATATATATATATATATATAATGTATTGTGGCTACGCAAAAGACAACATGGTGACAGATCTTTTAGCTTGCAATGCTAACTTAAAGCTCCTACACGTGAAAAATTATCAACGATTCCCTGGCGTTATATTCACGAGGGAATCTGTCTTTCATTTAGTAAAAGTAAACAAATGTTAGAGATAAGATCTAGTCCGGTGAACGGTAGACCGTGATCAGTTACACAGACCGCTTTACGATATTGTATTTTAATAAAATATTACGGTAGAAAATGAGAATCAACATTTTTATGGTTTCAACCAAGATAATTTCCCATTAAAACCACGCTTAATTTATCAACTAATTTCGATTTTCAATTGATCTAATAGATGGTTTTATACTAAATTCATCGATCATTTAAACTTTTCGATATAATTGGCACTGGATAATACACACACACACACATTCACACACACAGATATGGGTGCGAGCGAAAACAAAACGATCTCAACACGTATCATGGCTGTATTGCTGAAAGTTTCACTGACGCGTCTAATCCACTATGTAGCAGCCAGGAATTTTAAATAGGGTTTATTGCTATTGAGTGACAATGATATACGAGGTGTGTTTCTGTTAGTCAGTTTGGGTAACGCATCAGAAGACTAATAAACAATTACTGGACGATGCATTGTGCAAGTGTAGACTCTTAGTGCTTCAATTCCAGTAGAATTTTAGTAAATCTTCATTAAATATTTTGAAATAGTGCTCTCAACTAATAGCTTAAAATTATCTAATAGGGGGCTACATAAATAGCAGCAATATTATCGCCATTTTCCTTCTTAAGGAACATAACAGTGTTTCAATACATGTAGTTTCTCAGAGAGACAATGGTAGCATTCAGGCGTACAGTGCGAATAAGGAGCTTTATCGAAGTTATATGGGTAGGTAATTTCCTTCGTTTTTCAGTCATCCACTAAGCTTCAACTGGTGGTGCTATGAAACCCCAGATCCGATATTATTTATTTTTCTTTTTTCTAGTTGTTTTCCGAATTTTCTGGGTGTGAGAAGCTCCGCAGGAGAGTGGTTGTTACCTTCACACGTTTGGTTACTGGGTTTCCTCCTCTGAGCCTCTAGTCTTATTTTTTTTTATATACACCAACGGAATAATTTTGTGGCCTCTGAGGGTCATCAGGATTTTCATGTCCATGCAGATCAAACTTGGCATCTTGTTTCGTGTTGCCATTAAACTTAACACATGTCCATAGCTTGAAGCAACGGTGAGGAGGAGCTAAGGTTAACATTACTGTCAATGTCCTTTACAGTTACCTTTATATTCAGTTGACTGATATATTACGGCATTAGCTTATGTGCAGGTGTATAGTGCACACCTATCACTTTGCCTGGTCTTCATACATGTTTTTCTATATCCCCTATCTTTATCAAAGGAAGCCACGCTGTTCTGTACATTACTCAAGGCTTCTGTTAATTGCTACTTTAATTATGCATAAAAGCCAGCTCCGATTTTCAAGTGACAGAGGCATTTACTTTCCTTTTCTCTCAGTTTTCCATGAAAATCTCAGGAAAAGAGGCACATTACCTCGCCTACATTTTCCCTTTCTAGAACTGACCTATGTTCAACACTTCTATCGGACTTACAACACTAGCAAAGTTGTTGTTATTGCGTTCGTTGTTACTTATATGCGTTATTGTTTTAACGTATTTGTTTACGTATGTGCTTGTTTGCGGAATTGCTGAATATTTTGCATACTTTTAAAAGTGCAAATGTGTGTTCACTTGATTAAATGATATGTTTTTCCTTTCAGTTTGTCTTTTTATTAATTTGTGTTATTACTTCAACAATTTTTTTCCTTCAGGTATGATGAGTATTACCTTGCCTGTAGATAGCATCTATCTTCATTACCCTAAAAATTGAAGCCATATTAAAATACAAGTAAACGAAAACATACAATAATAATGTGCAAGGAGAAAACTCATTTTTAAACTCCAAAGTAAACAGAATAGATGCCTTCTATTGATAAATAATACATGAAATGTATTTTTTTTAAGAACCCAACGTGCTAAGTCCAAATATTTCAGGGAACTCAATTTGAACACGTTCGCTCGCCCCAAAACACAATAATAATAATAATAATAACAATGATAATAATAATAATAATAATAATAATAACAATAATAATAATAATAATAATAATAATAATAATAATAATAGATGCAGTACCAGGCAGTGGCTCTCATGGTTTCTCATCTTAATTGACTGGAAGTGTTATCATATACATTGTTTTGTCTTGGTATAAAAGATGGGCTACAGCAAATATTCTGCTTAATACCACATATTTGCTTGTCAGTTGTTTGACCTTAACCAGTTGAGCATGTCCCTTGGTGGCTGATGATATCTGCATCTCTGATCACGAGCAGAAGCAGTGGGGGAGCATCATAGCCATGTGTTGAGAGGAATTCTTTGGAGTTTGAATAATTCACCTCTGTGAACATGGGTGTTTTGTTCATCATCTTTAAAACAAACTTTATTCAGGGACCTCTTGAGTGGGACGGGCTACTCGACCTGGAGAAAATTCTAACTGGGTCCCGCCTGCAAGGTTATGCGCTGTTTATCTTGATATGAGGTTACCATGTCGCGCGCATATGGTTGTGATGCATGTGCCTGGTGTGCCCTTATCAGACAGGAAGTCATGATGGGTGTATTAGGTTTCCTGTATTTGTACCCTAGTGTCACTTTGATGGTATGCACTGCTCTCGCACTCAATAATAATAATAATAATAATAATAATAATAATAATAATAATAATAATAATAATAATAATAATCTTAGCTCCCAGTAGGTTTCTCTCTCTAGATTGTCATGTCCTTTCTTGTATTCTTTCTGTGCCAGCATGCTACATTTACTTAGTATATGAGTAACACTTTCCTCTTTTGATTTGCATAATCTACATTGGGAATCTGCTTGCTTTTTGTCTATCTTGGCTTTGATCCAATTAGCTCTTATGCTTCATCTTGTGCAGCTACTAACAAACTTTCTGTCTCCCTCTTCAGCTTTCCCTTCTGCAGCCATAACTATGTCTCACTACTTCATTAGCTTCCTCACCCTTCTGATATACTCCTCAATTTTCGTTTTCATTTCTGTAGTTTGTACTCTGTCAGATTCTAATACTCCTAGATAATTATAACTCTCTTATCCTTTCAATGATTTTAATGTCTGGCCATTTGGTATTTAGATGCTTTCGCTGTTGACTACCTGTCCCCTTGTCATAACTAATATTGCACACTTATCTATTCCAAATTCCATGCCTGTATCTTTGCTGAAGAGTCTTACAGTCTGCATTAAGGAAACTATCTCATTTTCATTCTTACTAAAAAGCTTCAGATCATCCATGTAGAAGGAGGAGGAGGAGGAGGAGGAGGAGGAGGAGGAGAAGAAGAAGAAGAAGAAGGAGGAGGAGGAGGAGGAGGAGGAGGAGAAGAAGAAGAAGAAGAAGAAGAAGAAGAAGAAGAAGAAGAAGAAGAAAAAGAAGAAGAAGAAGAAGAAGAAGAAGAAGAAGAAGAAGAAGAAGAAGAAGAAGAAGAAGAAGAAGAAGAAGAACGTAAAAGCTATAGCCCATGACATGATTATATTCAGTACTGCCGACAACATAAGCGAGTTACTTAGCTAAAGCATGAAGAAATGGAAAGTAGATCTCTATTCAGATGATGCAGTTAATATCAAGAGCGGATTTTCCCAGGGATACTCATCATCCCCTTTAATATGTGTGTTATGTTTAATCCCCATCAGTATTAAGAAAGGCAAAGGCGAGGTACCAATTTAGGGATAGTGAAGGGAAAAATTAATCATTCGCTCTATATTGATCTGAAGCTTTTTATTAAAAATAAAAGAGGGGTAGATTCCTTAATACAAACTGTAAGACTCTTCAACAAAGGTATAGGCGTGGAATTTGGCATAGATAAGCGTACGATATTAGTAATAGAAAAGTGACAGGTAGTCAGCAGGGAAGACATTCATTTACCAGAATTTACCATTTACCATTAAAATCACTGAAAGGAGAAAGTTATAAGTATCTAGGAATGTTAGAATCTGACAGGGTACTAACTATAGAAGCGAAAACAAAAATTAAGAAAGAGTACATCAGAAGGTTGAGGAAGTTAATGAAGTTAAAAGCTAAATGGTTCGAATCTAGTGAAGGCTGTAAATACGGGGGCAGTATCATTACTTAGATATCCAGCAGTTTTTGGAGATTGGACAAAATCTGAATTAGCAAATCTAGACAGAACTAGGAAGGAAATCAATATGAATGGAGGACTTCATCCAAGAGCAGGAGTAGCAAAACTATATTTATGTAGAAAGAAAGACGGTAGAGGTTTAATATCAGTAGAAGACTGTGTGGAGTTAGCTAGAGTAGATATTGGTCCCTATGTAGGTAGTAGTGGGGAAATCAAAAAGCGAAATGTAGTTAAAAACCAGAAAAAAGAAGCAAGATTATCTGACTGGCAAGAGAAGACTTTGCATGGTAGATTCCCAAAGACAGTTGCAGAAAATAGTAATAATGAGACATGGTTGTGGTGTCTGAAAGGAAGGCTGAAAAGGGAGACAGAAAGTCTGTTAGTAGCAGCATTATATCAAGCATTGAGAACTAATTAGATAAAAGCCAAAATAGACAAAAATCAGGTAGATTCCCAATGTAAGTAATGTAAATCAAATGAGGAAAGTGTTACTCATATAGTTAGTGAATTTTAGTAAGCTGGCACACAAAGAATACAAGAAAAGCCATGACAACTTAGGGAGTTATGTAGAAAGCTAGGATAAGTGGTAGTAGTAGTAGTAGTAGTAGTAGTAGTAGTAGTAGTAGTAGTAGTAGTAGTAGGCAAAGAGAACTGAAAGTGCCAGACCCTAAATGATGAGAAAGCCAATATCAGAAGAATAGGGAAAATAACAAAGTAGCAAGACCTAGCCATTGAGTTACAGAGGTTATAAAAAGTGTGAGTAAAATGTATCCCGAAAGTTATAGGTACATTAGGAACTATTCCTAAAGATTTGAACAGATGGATGGAGAAAATAGGCATAAAACCTGGTTTAGCACAGCTGCAGGAAACAATATTATTAGGGACAGCTAGGATACTTAAGAAGGTTCTTAGCATTTAAGGTTACAAATTATATAGCCCGATTTAAGGCATTTTTTCTAGCAGTCTAATTTGTTGTGTGTATATGAAATAATCCTTTTCTACTATAGGCACAAGGCCTAAAGCTTTGAGGGAGGGGGTCAGTCGATTGCATCGACCACAGTACTCAACTGGTATTTATTTTACCGGCCCCGAAAGGATGAAAGGCAAAGTCGATCTCAGTGGAATTTGAACTCAGAACGTGAAGACGGACGAAATACCGCTAAGCATTTCGACCGGCGTACTAAGAAAGGTTATATTTAGCACGGAACGCGAAACTCAAAGTAGAGATTGAAGTGTTCTTTAATGACAAGTTAAAAGTCTTCCGACTTGGAACACAAGTGGTTCCGTGCTCCTTTTATTTTTGTTTTTGTTTTGAGGATGTTGTTTGTTTACTTCATCAATCTACTATGCTTTTAATAAACCATAGATGTAATTTATGTTGAAGTCCTGTTTAATTTATTAAATCAACTTGGGTAACCTGATTATTTGTGAGAAGGTCAGGTAAGCCTTAAAGGAGGCTTTAAACCCTGATCTATTGACTGAAATATCTATTCAGTGCTACAGAGAAGACGAACTTCATATTAGAATGAAAAAGCGCTTAAACGTCTGGATTCGTCGTCAAGTGCAAAGGGAGTCTTGAAGGGAAATTTCTTGGCCAACATTCGGAGACGAAAAGGAAGTCATTCAGGAACCAATCTTCGAAATGAGTCTTTGTAACACAAATTTTGAAATTGCCTTCCAAATAACAGGGCAGACGATGTCTTAATGATTCGGTGAAGCGCATTCAGATTTAGGGAGAGACACATACGCAAACCAATCCTTAAGCTTGTAACCCCTGGATACGTTATCATCAAGCAAGAATGATAGGAAGGAATTTGTACATAAGGCATTCAAGGATAGGCTAACATTATTACCTTTCAGGCATTTTCCAAGTAAGCCAATTTCGTCTTCATTGAATATGGCAAAATACCTCTCTCTTAAATAATCTATTTTCAACATTTCGTGAGAATCACTTGCTGCGCATAGATCGGAAATAACTGCTTCGCCTGGCATTTTAATATTGAATACATTTGCCCTAACTTTTAAAACTATTGAGTAATGAGTAATTCCTCTTCGCAATCATTTTTGCTTGCTACACGTGAAAATTTTAAATACGCCAAGTTTAAGAAGCGTATTGCAAAGGTTAAGACCCTCTAACTAAATTACTAATTACTTTCATTAGACCCGAGCCTTTTACATACTGCCTTATTCTCACAATATCAGCCACTGCCACTTCGTCATAAGTTCCCATGATGACGACGAACAACAAATCCACCTTCATTTTGATGCAACAGTAATGATCATAAAATAGTATTGGCTTCCTGGTATTCATTACTATTCTAATATCGAGATTGCCCAGGTTCATAGAAAAATCCCAAGATCTAAAAAAGATTTGGGAAATAAAAAGTAAAAGTAGTAGTAGTAGTAGTAGTAGTAGTAGTAGTAGTAGTAGTAGTAGTAGTAGTAGTAGTAGTAGTAGTAAATATCCCTTTAATACTATGAGCGCTATTCACACATACATTCATGTCAATATCTTTATATGTATGTATACAAATATTTATGCATGTATATCTTCGATTTTAGAAAAATTTACAAACATACTTATGTATTTTATTTATGCATATGCCTCCATAACCATGTGATACCAGCAAATAGATAGATAGATAGATAGATAGATAGATAGATAGATAGATAGATAGATAGATAGATAGATAGATAGATCTTGTTAATGACCAGCTCCGTGTCATCCCTCATCAAAGCGTATGACCATCATGTTTTTCTGCTACATTATTCAATATATTCTCCTGGGTTTGTTTTTTCATTTTTTAAAAAAGATAATTGGGTGTGATATCATGGATGCCATGCTGCTATTGAAATTGAGCCTAGGAACAAAACGTTGTAACAGATTCTTACCTTGTTTCTTACTAGTCACATTATTTTGCATCCACCTCAACACGTGATGCGTAGCATCTTATAAGTCATCGGCTCTGGCCTAACAATTAGGCTGTTTTCGTTACTGTGTATGGTGATGTCTCAGCACGCGACTTCTCCTTACTCAACTACCACAACTACTATCATCACTACAGCCATTTTCTTTTATCTAGGTGATCAATTAAGCTTGAAGATCGTATGTCAATCTCAATTGCATATGATTGTGGACATAGACTTATCGAATCACTACTGCAATTCTCTTAATTGGACAAATTAGTTTTATTTCACGTGATTTTGATGATAGGAATTGGTATGAGTTGCAGTTAGTAGTTGACAGAGGCATACACGTGCAAACATATGTACAGACAGTCAAGCATATCCGACTGCCCGCATACACATTAGTCACAATTTCACCAACATACTTTTTTAAAAAATCAACTAGGTTCGAAAACATAAAAATAATGTATGCCCTCTATACTATTTTAAATTTCGAAATAGAGTGTACATAATAATGTCAGTACATAATATGAGAGCATTAACGTGGTTTCAATAGTCGTTATTCTACAGCCGATAGCGAAATAGAATATTCACGAAACAACAAGATCCATAAGATATTATAAGTAGGCCTTTCTTTTGCATAGAAATATCACAGAAAGAATTGTACGATTTGTGAACCAATCCCACGCAAATGTTTTTTGTCGCATAACTTATCAAGAAAGAACATCTTGCATTATGAAACACTCCGGAGTATAGATAAATGGTTTGAAAAGCATTAAAACAATTACATTGATATCAGTTGTTCAGTTGTCAAACTAAACGGCCACTTATCGGAACCAGTTCTTAACGCACACTCGATTCATCAAAGATGCGCTCTTTAATTTCTCCCATACGTTTTTGTGTTCGACGCAGTACTGCAAAAGTGGGAGTGTGCGGTGAGACATTCTGCTTCAAGTGAGATATGAGATGGCTTTGTTAGACATATCAGAGATATATGATAAATCAGAGTTCATATATTTTTTAATGTGTTACGGATTTTGATTTACGGATGATGAAATCTCTCCCTCTCTCTCTCTTTTTCTTCTTGTGTGTGTGTGTGTGTGTGTGTGTGTGTGTGTGTGTGTGTGTGTGTGTGTGTGTTGGTAAGTAACTACTTGGAGAAGAAATACAAGAGTTTAGCTTGGTCCGTTATTCTGAAATTTCTTCGGCGTATCTCAGGCGTATCAGGCAAGACAACAGTGGGTAGAAAAGGTATAACGCATCAAGAAAGAGGGAAGGTAAAATAAGGTGTGTAAGTATTCCTAAACAAACATACATATGCTATTGGCTCGAGTTGAAATCCCAGCTTTTTTTTTTTTTTTTTTTTTTTGGTTAGGGTAGTTGGCCAGATTATTATTTATCCTTTAATCTCCATGTTTGATGCCATCACTTGCCGGAACACACCCGGCGCATTGGGGCGAGTGAAAGTTAAGAGTTGTCGAAATATGACTGAAAGCTTGGGAAGGGGAGGGGGAGAGCAGTAGAGAAATACCTCCATATAATACAACACAAACATTTAAATTGATAGGATTTTTGTAAGGATCGGGGCAGTACTTGTCAGCACAATCTTTTGGATTTCCTTCAGACATGGTTCTCCTGGGAGGTTGTCTAGATCTTTCTGGCACTCCTTTTTTATCATACTTAGGGTACCTACAATAACAGAAACAGTTTTTACTTTAAGATCCCATATCTTTGTATTTCAATTTCCAGGTCCTTATATTTGTTAAGCTTGTCAAATTCCTTTACAGATATATTTTTATCAGTGGGGACACTCACATCTATTAGTCTACAAGTGTCTTCCCCGTCTTTAATAATTATGCCTGGTCGATTAACCAGGATTTTTCTGTCAGTGTTGACTGAAAAATCCCAGAGGATGGTGATATTTTTACCTTCAACAACTGGCTCAGGATAGTGTTCATACCAGTTAGCAGGAGTGTCGATTTTGTGGAGCTTTCATATTTTCTAATGTAAATACTACTCTACTCTATCGTAGTGATTTTTATATTCGTTTAGTGTTCGCGCAGGACAGAGCGAAACCAAATGGTCTGTTGTTTTGTAAAACGTGTTGCAGAATCTGCATTTTGGGTCACCACCATTTTGAAGAACATTATCCTGGTATGTTGTTGTTGCTGTTGTTATTATTATATGCGGCTGTCTTCAGTTATGGCTTTTTCTGCGGTTGTCTTCAGTTGTGGCTTTTTATTATTATTATTATTATTATTATTATTATTATTATTATTATTATTATTATTATTATTATTATTATTATTATTATTTACTTTTAATCTGCATATTTGTTACAATCACTCGCCGAGATACGCCCAGTGTCCTAGGGTGAGTGAAGTATAAGAGATGTTATAATATGACTGAAAGCTTAAGGGGGGCAAGTGACAGAGGCAGTAGCGAAATATCTTCATGTAACACAACGCATACATTTAAATTGATAAAGTTTTTCTAAAGATATGGGCAGTACTTGTCAGCACAATCTTTTAGATATCTCTTAGAAATAGTTCCCCTGGAATATTATCTAGATACATCTGGCATCCCTTTCTTATCATACCTAGGGAACCCACAATAACAGGAACAGTTCTCCCTTCAAGATACCACATCGTTTATTTTTCAGTTTCCAGATCGTTAAATTTACTTAATTTGGCAAATTCCATTACAAATATATTTTTATCAGTGGGAACACTATTAGTCTATTAGTCTACAAGTATTTTCTTCTCTGTCTTTAATGACTATGTCTAGTCGATTAACCTGGATCATTCTGTCGGTGTTATCTGGAAATTCCCAGAGGATATTGACATTTTTACCTTCAACGACTAGCTCCAGATGAGGTTCATACTAATAAGCAGTGGTGCTGACTCTGTAGTGCTTACACATTTTCCAATGTAAATACTGTCCTATCCTATCGTGGCGATTTTTGTATTCGTTTGGACATCCCTAGACGAGATGGTTTATTGTTTCATCAAATTTATCGCAGAATCTGCATTTAGGGTCAGAACCGTTTTGAAGAACAATAGCCTAGTAGTTTTTGATAAGCAGGCTTTGATCTTATGCAACAAATATGAAACCTTCAGTCTCTGATTTCAGTCCTGAACTTCTCAGCCACTGTTGATCAAGCACCCGTGGCTTTTGTGAGTTTTTCCACAAGGACCTTAAAGCGCCTCCCCTATTGGGAGTTTTCATTTCTTTAATTTTTTATTGTTTTCAAATATTTACATGCTGTAAAATCCATTGTATCATCCAGTTTTTATCTTTTATGCTGTTGCATGTCCTTTAATGTTATTCTATGTAAAGCCTAGATTTGCTTGTCAGTTTAATCAGTTGAGCATGTCCCTTAGTAGCGGACGGTATGTGCATCTGATCACGAGTAGACGTTAGTGGGGGAGTATCATAGCCATATGTTGAGAGGAATTATTTGGGGTTTGGATAATTCACCTCTGGAAACATGGGTGTTTTGTTCATCATCGTTAAACAAACCTTATTCAGGGACCTTTCGAGCGAGATGGGCTACTCGAACTGAAGAAAATTCTAACTGGACCCCACCTGCAAGGTCATGCGCTGTTTATCTTGATATTAGGTCATTATGTCGCGCACATATGGTTGTGATGCATGTGCCTAGTGTACCCTTATCAGAAAGAGTAGTCATGATAGGTATACTGGGCTTCGTATATTTTATCACAGTGTCACTTTGATGGCATGCATTTTTTTTCTCATAATAATAATTGTCTGGCAAAGATGAGACACAAGTGAGCTCCTTAGTGAACAGGGTTCACTGATTTAGCACTGATATTAGAATGGAATTTGGACTCAAGAAGTGCGGAATAATAAAAGAATTGATTATTATCATTATTATTATTATTATTATTATTATTATTATTATTATTATTATTATTATTATTCAGTAGTTTTATTTTTATAACGTGCTTTCACTTCACTACCGAGCGCAGCTCTGTGCGCCTTGGGTATGTGCTGTGGTTTGCTGTGGTGCTCTTATGTTTACTGTATTGAAAGTGTTTTGCGTAGAATGTGTGCAGTACCCAGTAGTGCAATTTTCTGTATGTTATATATATTTGTAAGTCCTGCTATTTTTGTTATGTATTTGTCTGAATATTTTTTTATTATACCTAAGGCACCTACTATGATAGGAATTGTTTCTGTTTTTAGATTCCACATTCGAGTTATCTCTATTTCCAGGTCTTTGTATTTTGAAAGTTTTTCCATTTCTTTTAGAGAAACGTTGTCATCTGTTGGTATTGATACATCAATTAGAAAGCATTTTTTTTCTTCATGATCTTTGACAACTATATCTGGTCTATTTGCCTTAATTTCTCTATCTGTGTGTATTGGCATATCCCAGAGTATGGTTGCTTTCTCGTTTTCTGTGACCTTTTCTGGCGTGTGTTTATACCATCTTTTTTCTGTTGTTATTCCATAATGTTGGCATAGCTTCCAGTGTATATAGGTCCCAGCTCTGTCGTGTCTGTGAATATATTCCTTCTTAGCCAGGACTGGGCAGCCAGAGATAATATGATTTATTGTTTCTTGTCGATCTCCACATATTCTACAGTTACT
This sequence comes from Octopus bimaculoides, assembly GCF_046866305.1. NCBI lineage: Eukaryota > Metazoa > Mollusca > Cephalopoda > Octopoda > Octopodidae > Octopus > Octopus bimaculoides. Next base: position 109,814,343 of record NC_142928.1, read on the forward strand.
TGTTATATTTCTTTTCATTATGTGTTTTTGGTAATTTCTGGTGGGGAGGCTTTGGTCTTGTGCAGCAATTAAAAATCTTTCAGTCTCTGCTTTGAGTCCTGAGCTTCTCAGCCATTGCTGGGATTATTATTATTATTATTATTATTATTGTTGTTGTTGTTGTTGTTATTGTTATTAGATAATTTCTGGTAAAGTTCTGCTGTATCACCTGCAACACCTCCGTGTTGCTAAGGTGTGAGCAGCATTGTGCATTCTTTTATTTTTATTCATTTTTTTTTTTTTTTGCTGGGATGTACAAACTCTTCCAGATATTGCATTGCATCAGTTTGTTTTATGGGTTTTGGTTTGAGTCTTTTGTTGTATTAGTGTTTGTTTTATGTCTTGCGTATGTAATGCGAGTTGTGTTCTTCTGGTAGGTGGCCGACCTATGGAGTACATCTTGTGAAGGCCTTATTTATTTTGTTGAATATTTGCTGTATAGAGTGTGTCTTGATTTTGTTGATTGTTTTATTTGGGTTGTACTACTGAATTGACAGTGTCTTGCGTATGTTGTGCGCTGTTTCCTAGCCTATGAATCACATGGATAATCACAGTAAATCGAACTTTCTTTACTAACTGCATTACATATAAAAGACGTTACCGTATCAATATCTGTAAGTGCGATCGAATAGCGGATAGTGTAGATTACCTGATGAGATGACTCAAGGTATTAAATCAAATCCTTTTACGTACGAAATTAAGTTCCCACTGTAATCTATCAATAGAATAAGTACCAGTAATACACTACGTCGATTCTATTGTGCAGATTTTGGTCTCTACAGCATTCATCAATAAAGGGTTTATTTTGTTGTTATTTGTGTTTTGCTTTCTGTAATTTTAAAAATCATGGGGGCGATCTTAAAAAGCTTTATATACATTTTGAATGTATGAGACAGACAGACAGACAGACAGACAGATAGATAGATAGATAGATAGATAGATAGATAGATAGATAGATAGATAGATAGATAGATAGATAGATAGACAGACAGGCAGAGACAGAAGACAAACAAACAGGCAAACAGACAGAAAGAGACAATAGACAGATAGACAATGAGACAGACAGACAGACAGACAGACAGACAGACAGACAGACAGACAGACAGACAGACAGACAGACATGCATATATGTATATATATTGAGTGTATACATATATTTTATAGACATTCTCGGTATTTTGGTATGTTTGTATATTTTCCTCAAAATTAAACATAAATAGATATCCATACATTACGTTTATATTTGCACAGAATATATAAACTGTGTGCATACTACTTAAAGTTCGTTACTGTACAAAATATCCGAGAATGACGGCTGGCACACATAAATAAATAACGTTTATGAAAGAAGAAGAATTTACTGGTCAATATCAAATATCATGTAAAGTCATACATCTGCCGTTAAGCATGGAAATATATTACATTTTATGTGACTTCACACACACAAACATAGATAGATAGATAGATAGATAGATAGATAGATAGATAGATAGATAGATAGATAGATAGATAGATAGATAGATAGATAGATATACAAACACTTACATGTACGTGCATATATACACATAAACACACGCAATACAAATAAATACATATAGATAATATTGTGTGTGTTCCAATTACTATTTGATTGTTTTCATACTAACTACCAGTTCGGTTAGAACATTTATTTCTCTTTTGAAAGCTCGGGCAACATATCACCCAAGGGCAACAAGAAATTAGTATAGAATTTCTGCTTCATACTAGTAGTTATTATAGAGTATATGCCAAGGTTGATCAGCAGTTAAAAGGAATCATCTTGTATATTATTTCTATCTTCCACGTGTATTATATTATTTTCCTTTCATTTCTTCATTTCTCAAATCCCACAAGTTCTAATCTTAAGTTGATGATAAATATGATACAATACCAATATTTAACTGATACGTCTATTTTACTTGCAGATACATCATGAGTGTCGCCTTCTTCTCCTTATCCCTAAAAACATGCTTTGACAACTATTAGCCTTGATTTATCTATCCGTGTGTATTGGCATATCCCAGAGTAAGATTGCTTTCTCATTTTCTGAGACCTTTTCTGTGGTATGCCTATACCATCTTTTTTCTGTTGTCATTTCATAGTATTGGCATAGCTTCCAATGTATATAACTCCCAACTCTATCATGTCTGTGAATATATTCTTTCTTAGCTAGAACTGGGCAGCCAGAGACAATATGATTTATTGTTTCTTCTCCATTACCACATATTCTGCAGTTACTTGTTGTGTTGTTTTTGGTGATTCCTGGTGAGAAGGCTTTGATCTTGTGCAGCAATTAAAAATCCTTCAGTCTCTGCTTTGAGTCCTGAGCTTCTCAACTATTGATAGGATTTTGCTTTGTATATTTCTCTTCTGTTTGGCTTGACCCAATATTTGCCATGTAGGAGCTTTTCTTGCCATCGTTTTATCATGATACGCTGTTGCTCCAGCTTCACTATTATTATTATTATTATTATTACTACTACTACTACTACTACTACTACTACTACTACTACTACTACTACTACTACTGAGTGAGAGAGCAATGCATGCCATGAAAGTGACACTGGGGTAAAATATACGAAGCCCAGTATACCCACCATGACTACCCCTTCTGATAAGGGTACACCAGGCACATGCATCACAACCACATGTGCGCGACATAGTGATCTCATATCAAGATAAACAGCTCATGACCTCGCAGGTGGGGCCCAGTTAGAATTTTCTTCAGGTCGAGTAGCCCATCCCGCTCAAAAGGTCCCTGAATAAGGTTTGTTTAAGGATGCTGAGCAAAACACCCATGTTTCCAAAGGTGAATTATTCAAACCCCAAAGAATTCCTCTCAACACATGGCTATGATGCTCCTCCACTACTTCTGCTCATGATCAGAGATGCACATATCGTCAGCCACCAAGGGACATGCTCAACTGGTTAAGGTCAAACAACTGACAAGCAAATCTGTGGTATTAAGCAGAATATTTGCTGTAGCCCATCTTTTATACCAAGACAAAACAATGTATATAATAACACTTCCAGTCAATTAAGATGAGAAACCATGAGAGCCACTGTCTGGTACTGCATCCGGGCATGTTATTATGTATTATTATTAATATTAGTAGTAGTAGTAGTAGTAGTAGTAGTAGTAGTAGTAGTAGTAGTAGTAGTAGTAGTAGTACATTATCATCACCATCATTATCATTATTCATATACGCACATAAGATTAGGTTGTGAGAAAAGAAAAATTCCTAACAAATGGCTACAACAAGTAACCTAAAATTTCAAAACCCCTCCTAAGTATCCTAGCTGTCCCTAATAACACTATTTTCTGCAGATGTACTAAAGTGAGTTTTATGCCTATTTTCTCTGTCCATCTGTTCAAATCTTTAGGGATAGTTCCTAATGCACCTATAACTACTGGGATACATTTTACCCGCAATTTCTATTGCCTCTGTAATTCAATGGCTAGGTCTTGGTACTGGGCTATTTTTCTATACCCCTCGAATTGACTTTTTTACCATAGACTGTAAAATCAATTATCTGGCACTTTCTATTGTCTTTATCTACTACTAGTAAATCCGGCCTTCTAGCTTCTATCACTCAGTTAATCTGAATGTTAAAGTCCCACAACATCTTATGTTTCTTATTTTCTAGTATTTTGCTAGGTTCATGTTCAAACCATTTATCAGTATGTTCAAATCCTAGCTTTCTACATAATTCCCAGTGGATTACTTTTCCTAGGTTGTCATGTCTTTTCTTGTATTCTTTCTGTGCTAGCATGCTACATTCACTTACTAAATGAGTAACACGTCCCTCTTTTGATTTGCATAACCTACATTGGGAATCTACTTGGTTTTTGTCGGTCTTGGCTTTTATCCAATTAGTTCTCAATGCTTGATCTTATACTGCTACTTACAAACTTTCTGTCTCCCTTTTCAGCCTTTCTTTCTGCAACCATAACCATGTCTCACTACTACTATTTGCTGCAACTATCTTTGAGAATCTGCCATGCAAAGCCTTCTCCTGCCAGTCAGATAATTTTTGTTCTTTTTTCTGATTTTGAACTTCGTTTGGGTTTTTGGTTTCTCTGTGCCTTGCTGTGACTCTAGCAGCTTTTAATAAACTTTCTTCACTATTACCTACATAGGAATCTATACCTACTCTAGCTAACTCCATGCAGTATTCTATTGATATTAACTCTCTTCTCCTTCCTTTCTAGGTAAGTATAATCTTTCCACTTCTGCCCTTGGGTGGAGTCCTTCCAAGTTCTGTCTCTGTCTAGCTTTGCTAATTCGGTTTTTGTCCAATCTACAAAAGCTGCCGAGTATCTAAGTAATGATATTGTCCAAGTATTTACAGCCTTCACTAGATTTGGGCCTTTTAGCTTTGACTTCATTAGCTTCCTCACTCTTCTGATGTACTCCTCAATTTTCGTTTACGTTTCTGTAGTTAGTATTGTGTCAGATTCTAATACTTCTAGATATTTATAATTCTCTCCTTCTTTCAATGATTTTAATGTCTGGTAGTTGGATGCCTCTACTGTTGACTACCTGTCCCCTTGTCATGACTAATATTGCACACTTATCTATGCCAAAATCCATGCTTGTATCTTTGCTGAAGAGTCTTACAGTCTGTATTAAGGAATCTATCTCCTTTTCATTCTTACTAAAAAGCCTCAGATTATCCATATAGAGCAAATGGTTCATTTTCCCCTTACTATTTCTGAACTGACATCCTGCCTTTGCCTTCCTTAATACTAAACTGAGGGGAATCAAACAAAGGACAAATATTGAAGGGGACAACGAGTCCCCTTGGAAAATTCCTCCTTTGACATTAACTTTCCCTAAGAGTGTGTCACCTGATCTACTTTCTATTTCTTCATGCTAAAGCTAATTAGTTCTCTTATGTCGTCTTCTATACTGAATATACTCAGACATTCACTTATCCATGAGTGTGAGATCATATCATAGGCTTTCTTATAATCTATCCATGCTATTGTTAGATTTTTCGTTCTAGATTTTACTTCATTTATAACTCCTTTGCCTATATATAATAGATCATCGTTCCCCTAGCCTTCGTCTTGAAACCTTTCTGTTCCTCTGGCAGTAAATTCTGGTTGTCAAGGTGCTCGTAAATGTTTTCTGAAACAGTTAACAGTTTCCACACTAATGGTAAGCAAGTGATTGGTCTATAATTGCTAGCTACATTACCCTTGTTTTTTTTCCTTTCATGAGGAGTTTTGTTCTCCTCTAGTCATCCAATCTGGTATAATTCCTCTGTTAAGGCAATATTGAAGTTTTTCCTTCAGCTTCCCATGTAAACTACTAAATTTCTTTAACCAGTACCCTTGAACTAAATCTGGTTCTGGACCCTTCCAATTCGGCATTTATCCTAACACTTTACTCATTAATGCCCTAGTTAGTTTTAGATCTGGCAGCTTCTCACTCACTACTTCTTCCCTCACTTTCTTCCCTCACTTTCTTTAACCGTACTGCATCCCCACTATGATTAACAGGCTTATCCCAAATATTCCAGAACTTTCTAGCTTCTGCACTGGGTTTCTCATCTTCAGTACTCTCTTCTTCACTATTTATTTGGATATAAAATTTCCTCTGGTCTGTCTCAAATGGTTTATTCTGTTGATACTGATCTATTCTTTTCTGGTATCTGGAAAGCTTACTTGCTACCGCTATGGTATGCTGTTTTAACTCTTCTATGACTGTCCCAAATCCTTTCTCTTTGATGTAGTATCTTTTTCTCAAGAGAAGGTTTAAATCTTGTGTTTCTTAACTTGCTCAGTTTCCAGACTTCTATTCTATTCGGATCTTGTCTGAAAGTCTTCACTTTAATTTGTAGTCTCTTTTACCACATTTACTCTTTTCTAATCTTTCCTTGTGGAATATCTAATCTTCTAGTAACAACTACCCCTCCTGCATAGATCAATAAGTTAGTGTCGCCTGTATTTTTGGTACCTATCCTACTGATAGCAGTATTTACTTTCCTGGTCATATCTAGTAGCTTCCTTCTGTCGGTACCTTTTAATGCTGACAATCTTTTCTTGCTTCTTTACTCAATATTTCCCGCAACTCATCTAAAATCTTCTGATCTTCCTCGCTTAAATCACTTAAGTTGCTGGTGCTAGTTGTCCCTTCCTTAAAGGTAGTGCTATTGTTATTTTTTTCTTTTAGGTTCTTCTTTGGATTGGATTGTATCTCTTATGTTGTTGTCTGTCTTTCCTACTGCCTGGTCTTTCTTTTCCAGTTCTCTTGTGACCTCTTCCACCTCCAATACTGTCATCCACTTTCTTTTCCTAATAGCATTACCTTGATCTACTAGAATCTGCTCAGTCACTTTAAACATACCCTTCTCTACCCAAAATGTTAACATCCGTTTTCTATTACCCCATCTTTTAGGTTCACTTTTTTAAGTAGCACTGCATCACTCACTATCCTTTTTTATTCGCTGGTCCACTTCCTCCTCCTTACTCTATTATCTGCTGATGCTGTCTTAGAATAACAGCTGTGATCAGTTTGCATCTTTACTGATCCACTGCCGAGCGAGATAGTTTCAAGTAACTTTCTATTGCATCACTTGCATCCCTTAAAGGTCCAACCTCATTTTCGTTGTTACAACCAGCGTTTCTACGCAAACACTTGTCTCTCATAAATTGAGATAAGATGACGTTTGTCACCATCGTCATTGCCTCTATTATTATTCGACATCTAATAGTTTCAAGTAACTTTCTATTGCATCACTTGCTGCACTTTTGTACCTCACCAGTGAAAATGCTATACAGTATTCCCCAAAGGGGAATATTATATAACATCAGTATGATTTGTTGTTGTTTTTATTATTATTATTATTATTATTATTATTATTATTATTATTATTATTATTATTATTATTATCCGTATGTTTGATGCAATCACATGCTGGGACAGAGCCAGTGCCCTACGCCTACTCCTCTAGCAAGTTAATCGAGAACTGATACATCCACCTGCAGAGATTCAGTCTCTTTTTGTATCTTTACTTTCTACTTCGGAGGTTTATTGACATATCTGGTGTTTTTCTTTGTAACCTTAATAGCTAGTTGAGCAGTTACTACTTTAACAGTGGAATAGATAAGATTATTTAAGGTTGCCAGATCATTTCCCTCATTTCTTATGATCTGTCTTAGAGCAACGTTATAGATCATGACTTTGCTGTTATTCTTTGTGCCGTTAGTAAACTTTGGTAGATGTTCTCGCATAATGTCTTCCTTTGCTTCTGTAATCTTTTCCTTATTATTCACCTCAAATTCTGTGTCATATCTATTTTTGTGCTCCCGAAATAGGTCTACGTTTTCCTCTTTTTCCCCATTTCTTTTCTTCTCTATTCTTTGTTCAGCTTCCCCGTTGTTCAGGTTATTGCAAAAGAAGTACTAAATTTTTTTTTCGTTTAGCCAGGCACTTATTTTGTCGGCCTCTTTTGCCGAACCGCTAGATCACGGGAACGTAAACACACCCACACCGGTTGTAAAGCGGTAGTGGGGGACAAACATAGACACAAAGACACACACTCTCACACACACACACACACACACGTGTGTGTGTGTGTGTGTGTGTGTGTGTGTGTGTGTGCGTGTGTGTGTGTGTGTGTGTGTGTGTGTGCGACGAATTTCTTTCCAGTTTCCATCTACCAAATTCACTGAAAAGGTTTTGGTCGGCCCGGGACTATAGCAGAATACACTTGCTCAAGGTGCCACGCAGTGAGACTGAACCCAAAACCATATGGTTAGGAAGCAAGTATGTATGTATCATGTCACGCTTAGACTCTTAGTATCTCTGGTAACATATAATCCAATACAACCTGATGCATGGTCGGGCCGTCGGCTACTAAGCCGCCAACCCTACCAAGTCAGCCTGGTAAGGAAGTTGGTTTTCGTCCAACATCCTGTAAAGTTATCGACCACCCCACAGCTAGGAGTGAGAGACTCCGAGAGTGAGAGACCACTGGGGGTGAAGAACCCCTAGTTCTCGTCAGAACGTTCTTCTAGGAGAAGGTAAACACGTGTGAAAAAAATATGAAGTGCAATTGGTTTCTGGTCGTCTCAACCTCTGTTATGCAACTGTCGTTTTATCTGATTGCACTGAAAAGTAGGTTCAGTGCTTTACCCACTCAAAACAAATGTAAGCGCAGGAACTTTTTGGAATCTTGAGTTAGGGACCAGTCTTACTCGGTCCCGAGTCGACTTTCAGATGTGTGTGTGTGTGTGTGTGTGTGTGAGCGCGTTTGTATGTTTGTGTGTAAATACATACATACATCATCGTGGTTGTCTACTCCTTATGCAAAGTTTGACCACCTTATCACTATCATGGCATCTGATGTGGGTTTTTAAACCAGACAATGTTCTGAAAAGACACCCGCATAGATTGTATCCCCGATTTGAACCACCAAGAGCTGCAGGTAAGTCCTGCTCTTTGTGGATCTTAAAATGTCTCTTGAGGTCTCCGTTGGATTTGCAAACCTTCTGGCATACACTGCATTCAAAGGTGTGCATAGACATACAGGCAGAATAGTTGGTGGAGGTTTGTTTTCCATGCGTTCGCAGATGAGATTTGAGGCCAGCAAAAGACAGGCATGGTCTGTCACAGACTGTGCACACAAAAAGGTCATTGTCATTCACCTTTTCGATCGTTACATTCTTCCTTAGATCTCTTTTGAGTCTTGTGTTATTCTGGCCTATTCAAATGATTTCACTCCACTCCACTCCACACCTTTGTTCGCCATCCAACTCGATCCGAAGCAAAGGTTTCTATATCTTCTGGAACCATTCCAAGTGACTTCATAGTAGTCCTTATGCCGTCCTTAAACCTTTTTTTTTTTTTTAGGGTTACACCGAAGACATTTCTCCTCTGCAAGCTCACCATAAAACAGCTGTTTCGGCATGCGTTCATCTGCCATTCGAACAATATAGCCACACCATCTCAATTGGTTCTTCAAAATCATAGCTTTAATTGAGGCGATGCCTGCAGATGCAAGGACATCTGTGTTTGGAGTAAAAGAACTCCGTTTAATTTTTAAAATAAGATGAAGGTATTTTTGGTGGAATTGTTTTAACAATTTAAAATACCTTTCATAACAAGTCAAAGTTTCATTGGAATACAACACAGATGGTAAGACAAATGATTTGTAAGGAGCCAGCTTTGTATTCTTATTTATATGTCGCTGGCCCCAAACGCGTGACTTCCAAGCCACCGAATGATTTTGCTACCCTTTAAATTCGCAGCTGTATTTCTGTATCAAAATTTCCATCATTTTGAACAGAGCTTCTAAGGTAGACGAACGAATCGACAACCTCAAGTAACTTTCCCTTAACAAAAATTTTAGGGAGGTTACAAACAGTACCACATGCAGGTTGATGCATTACAACTGGTTTTTTTTGTTTTGTTTTGTTTTTTTGCAAGTTGATGGTCAAGCCAAAATCATCACACGCCGAGTCAAATGCAGATACAAGAGATTGCAGATCTGTTTCAGAATGACTGACAAGATGGCAATCGTCAGCGTACAAAAGTTCCCAAATGAGAGAAATAAAAACCTTCGTTTTGAATTCCATCTGGTCAGATTAAAAACATTCCCTGTTGTTCGATATAATTTTATGTAAATACTCTCCTCAGAGTTATGAAAAGCATGTGACAACACAACAACAAAGTATATTGCAAAGAGGGTTGGTGCAGCAAGGTCTCTTCGCTTTACTCTATTTTCCACAGCGAAAGATTCATGGAACCTACCACCAAAATTAACTCTAGCTTTCATATCTTGATGCAAAGCCCTGATCAAGTTTACAATTTTTTTCTGGGCAACCTATTTTCCTTAGAATTAGCCGCAGAGCATTTCGATTAACGGTATCGAATGCTTTTCTCAAATCAACAAAGCAATGGTATAGAGTAAGATTCTGTTCAATGCACTTTTCTTCTAATTGTCTGACAGTAAAGATACAATCAGCTGTGCTCCTGGAGGAACGAAAACCACACTGAGACTCAGACACTATATTTGGAACTATAAAGGTATTTACATGTTCTAACAAAATGCGGGTAAGTACCTTTACAACCACAGAAAAAAGCGAAATCTCACGAAAATTACCACACAGATCCTTTGGCCCCGATTTATACAAGGAGACTAAAATGGCATCAATCCAGTCTTGAGGCACTTTCTAAGTTCTCCAACAGTGACAAATTAATATATTTAAGAGTTCGAACATTTTGTCACCCCCATATTTCAAGACTTCTGCACAGATTCCATCAGACCCTGGAGACTTACTGTTATTCAGCTTATTCACAGCTAAATAAATGTCATTTAGAGTTGGTTCAAATGCTATCTCTTCTATAACTGGAAGGTGTTCGATTTTCTCTATCGTCCTCATGTCAACGGATGATGGTCTATTCAAAAGTGTGCTGCTGGTAACATGTAATCCAGTACAACCTGTCACATGGTCGGGTCATCGGCAACTAAACTGGCAACCCCACCAAGCTTGCTTAGTGAGGAGGGTGTTGTTGGACACCCCGCGGGATGAAAAATAAGACCCGTCAAAGGGTGGATGAACTCCTGAACAGTCCAGCAAAATGTCTGCAAATATGTATATATCTTTTTTTTTTCTTATGTGTATATTTTTACTTTTATATATATATATATATATATATATATATATATATATATATATATATATATATATATATATATATATATATATATATATATATATATATGTGTGTGTGTATATATATATTATTTTATATCTTTTACTTTTATTTTTCTTTATACAATATCATTTATATGTAATTCTTATTCACACATCGTACCTTTTTTTTATATGTATATTTTACTTTTATATACATATTCATATTTATTGCGTATCTTTTACTTTTTGATATTTATATATAATTCTTATTTACATTTGCAAATCACATATCGTACCCTTTTTTTATAATGAGCTACTCCGCGTCAGTCACCGGAGTGATATTTGATCACCTTATAGAGTGTTTGAGTGTCGGTTTGGTATCTGGAATAGGATAGCTTATTATGGACATACTATCTTTTGGAGAGGCCTACCTAAGGGTCAGCGTAGAGGATCTAGTGTTGGGTTTGCTCTCAAGAATACATTAGTGTCCTCCATTGCAGAGCTTCCAAGTGGTATATCTGAGCGGATCATGTCATGCCGTATCAAACTGACAAAAGGTAGGTTTATTACCGTTGTCAGTATTTATGCACCAACAATGTCCCATTCTGATGAAACGATAGGACAGTTTTATGATGATCTAGCACAATTATTGAGGAAAGTACCAATTTCTGACAAGCTGGTCATATTGGGAGATTTCAATACAAGAGTTGGAAAGGACTATGTTTCATGGCCTGTCGACATGGGATTGGAAAATGCAATAAAAATGGAGTAGCTCTTTTCAAGTTTTGTACTGAGAATAATCTATTTGTCACCAACACTCTGTTTAAGCAGAAAAATAAATATAAAACCACCTGGATGCACCCAAGATCTAAGCACTGGCATCTCATAGATTATATTCTGATCAGAAAACGTGATATGAAAGACGTTTCTAGCGTTCGGGCCATGAGAGGAGCAGAGAGCTGGACTGACCATCATCTAGTGCGTGGAAAAATAGATTTTTCGATAATGTCTAAAAATCGACAGTATGGTCCTAAGGTACCCAAAAAGTTAAATGTTGCAAACTTTAAATTATCAAGCAACTTGCAAAGATTCCACGATGCTATAGAAAGTATCTATCTTGACCCAAACAATCTATGGGAAGATTTCAAAACAAAAGTATTTCAGGCTGCAAGTTCGTCAGTGGGATTTAAATCACATAAGTCCAGTGACTGGTTCTCAGATAGATCAGTAGAAATTCATGATCTACTTTTAGAAAAGCAAAACTTAGGCAATACACTTCTTTCTCAGTCGTTGAACCCCAACTCAAACATACATACATATATATACATACATACCTACATACATACATACATACATACATACATACATACATACATACATACATACATACATACATACATACTGCAGTGTGTGAAGAAAAAATACATAGGGCAATCAAGTAATCACCGATTTATGACTACGTCAGCCATTACATTTCCTTTAGGATACCATATCTTATATCGGTTGTCTCTCTTGCTACAAACCTCCGTTTCCTGTTTCTATCATGCTGAAAACAAATACCCACTTTTCATACACACAAAAGAATTTTAACAATTAATGCCAATATGTTCTTTGGTTATTACATATTTATATTAAAAACTGAGAGCATATGTCTAAATAAATTATATTAGTTTACGTGCATATGTAAAACGCATGTACGTGTATGTACATAAATTTATATGTACAACATGTATGTTTATATATATGTATTTATGTATATATATATTTATGTATGTATAAGTATGTATGTGTGTATGTGTGTTTGTGCATGTATGTGTGTGTTTGTGTGTGGTTGTGTGTGCATGTGTGCGCGCGTACGTGTAACTGTGTCTGGGTGTATAGATATCTGTATAGACATATATACGGAAGTACCGCTGTATATGGATGCGTTTGTGTGTGCTCTTGCTAATGTGTTCACATGTGTGTATGTAAGTATGTATGTGCGTATGTATGTATGTATGTATGTATGTATGTATGTATGTATATTCAGATTTCAGTAAAACTGTCAGCTATTTGATAAAATCATATTTAAGTCGTAGGTGGATGTTTGTACATTAAACAGTTTGATCTAAATATACAATTCATATGAAATAAACATATCAGCCTCTGGCAGATGAGAAATTCTTTGTAATAATAATAAACAAACATAAAATTGTGTTGTTGTAGAATGAATATGTTGAATATAGGTGTATATTACATCCACACATGTACACAAAATAGACGTTATATTCCATTTCAACAGGTTCTAACTTACAGCATTCTGTTACTGAGAGTTTGATATTCATGCCGTTTCAAAAACGTCAGAATGAACGCATGCGGTTTTATCAGCGTGCTTCATCGAAACACTGAGGGAAGAATATATTTTACCAGCCTCATGCGAGGATTATCAAAGGACACGGATATGAAACTTTGAGTTGAACGAAAACTATAAACTATAATTCTATGTACTAAATATTTATTCCAACAGACATATTGCGCTTTACTTTATTTTGTAGAATTTTCGTGGATGTAATAAACCTTACACACACATTACTGGCTATATGTACTTATCACGTATACAACAAAATCGTGCAAAAAGTAAAAGCGAACTCAATATTATATATACATATATATATATATATATATATATATATATATATATATATATATATATATATATATATATATATATATACATACATGCATGCATAAATACATACAAATATACATACATACAAAATACAAACATACATATACATACATGTGTGTGCATGCATATATATTATATATACACATACATTGAGAGAGAGAGAGAAAGAGAGAGAGAGAGAGAGAGAGAGAGAGAGAGAGAGAGTGAAAGAGAGAGAGAGAGAAAGAGAGAAAGAGAGAGATACCGACGACGACTAGCATATTTATTTTTAATATGCTTCGTCAGGTTCGAACGTTAATATGCTAATCGCTGTGGTGCTTCATCATTGGAAAACAACTTCATAACACACTCGATTCATTAACGTAAGTGAAGTATATTGAATGATGATACTGTGTGTGGAGCTCGAATTCACCATTGGCAGTCGTACACAAGAATTACTCTGTGGGGGAGGGTGAAAAATAAATTCTAAAATAAATGCTTTGTTGTGTATGCAGTTTCCCGGGTGACTAATTCACAGTTGTTAATACAGTCTGGCTAAAATTCAATTGCTGTCGAAGTAAAAATGGAAGATTGAATACATTTCTACAGATGAGCATATATGCATATATATGTGCGTGACTATGTGTATGTGCGAATATATATGTCTGTGTATCTATTTGTGTGTGTGTGTATGTGTATGTGTGCGTGTGTGCGTGTTTTAATCATAAGCAATGTTTTATCAAAAATTCATTGATTTTTTTAATATATTAACACTTGAAACAATCACTTTAAAGATTTCTATTCTAGGTGACCTGATTGCGTTCCTACGAACAGGTAACTCCAGGCCATATCAATATATTTGTGTGTGTGTGTGTGACATTTTATTCAAGAATGTGTTCGTAGTTTTGTTGAAAGTATATATTATGCGTTACTTTTGCTGTTAGTGTTGTTTACTGGAAAGGAAGTGCATCGCTTTTTTTGTTTAGTTTTATTTTTAGTTTTTTTTATATAAACATTTAATTATCGTCAGGTTCAGTGAAATGCTTGGTTTAAAAATACTCCGTGTCTGATTTTTTGTGCATTTATATTTGGTTTCTTAACAAAATATGTATTTGTTTGTGCTATAATAATCTGTAAGTCACTTGTTTTGTTTATTTATACATGTGGATTGCACTTAATTGTTTCTCCGAGCTGGATGGTGATTTAGACTATCAGAAGATAGGTATCACCCTCCTGTCCAGTCCAAATAAACCAAGACAAGAGACATATAGTTTGTAACAAAAAATAAATGAGTCTCTTTGCTAGAAAATTAGGTTATATCAGATGGAGTATTTTTAAACAAAATATACATTTCGCCACATTTACCGTCAAATTAGATACAGTTATATAAAAACCGGAAAATTAGTTGCTCTCTTTCACATGAGCCTAATACCAAAAATATCACGCATGCAATATTTTAAACTAAGACTACATAGCTAAAACCATAATGAATGAGATAGACACATTCAATTTATTATCGATCGCTATGCAAAATAGAAATTTATATATGACACAAGAAAAAGCTGTACAAAGATAGGAGAGGTTTGAAAATGCAGCTCAGAAATGGGTTTCAATATATTATTTTCCTGAATTATTTAAATTCTAAATAGGAAAACACTGGAAAGTAATAATGAAATCGTCTTTAAAATCAGACATTAGACCAACAGCAGATTGACCCATCACAATAGTTGCGCACATGATATTAACGTACATTTGTTTGAAGGGCGTAACATAAGACAACAAGAATCAACGGCCAGTATTTCTTCAAATTTTGAAAGACCAATGGTGTGAGTGAATTTCGAAATCTACTTTTTAATAATTGGTGGATGCAAAAATATCAATGAATGAATGAGTGTGTGTGTGTGTGTGTGTGTGTGTGTGTGTGTGTGTGTGTGTGTGTGTGTGTGTGTGTGTGTGTGTGTGTGCGTGTGCGTGTGTGTGTGTTTGCATTTATTCATTTCAATTCTGCTTCAGTTTTACTCGACATTATGAAGAATATTTACGAAACGCTTTTATTATCCCGTTTACGTCGTTTTAATGAAATAAAAACAAACACTTCCTTTGTTGCATATTGAATAAGACATTCTCGAGTTCTGGCTCTTATATATAGTATACAATGTTCAGAACACCGACTTAAAATAACCATGTGTGTATCATGTTTAATGTATATACACCTTAAAAGGTGGTTTTTGTGAAAGAAAATATTTTCGTAGACATGCGTTAAAAACATGGTGTATATCTGTGTCAGGTGAACATCACTTCGTGACTCACGAGAACGACAAGCATGTTTCGGCCTTTTTTGGCCCTGTCAATGATATGTGCTCAGTCGTCACGTGCCTAAACCATTTTCTCCCCTCCGGCACACAGAGAACAGGGAATAATACATACACTGATATTATTGAAAAGATTGCTGGGTTGAGTAAAAACTCGGTGTACGTAACTTAACAGCATATGACGACTGTGTACAAGTCTTTGACAATGTCCAGTGAGGTAAAAATGTGTTTGACGTTCTTGTAAATCACTACTGGGATGATGTTCCCCTCGCTCTAATATATATTGTGATTTTTAACACTTTCATGAAGGGATATTCTCTTAGACAAAAAGGCAGACAGTATCATATACACAAAGGCGTACATACGTTAAATATGATGCACAGATGGCTATTTTAATTTAATGCAGCTTCATTCATCTGCACTAAGTTATATATTTCTTCGTTTAGTTGTTTTCATACTCCTTTACGAACACGAACTCAGGTTCGGCCTTGATACTATTTGAATAGATATGCACATAGTTCGGTGGAATCTCTTGAAATTTGTTATTTAGGTTATTTTCGATGATAAAATCTAGTGTGACTGGCCATTTCAATTGGTTGAATGATGAAAGCTGAATTTGTGGTTGTTACCTTAACCTTTTTGCTAGTGCGTAATTAGGACATGGTGTTTTGAGACCTGTTGAAAACGAGAGATTAAACTGTAGCATGGGGATGACTGTGGTTACACGGGACACCTTTCAATGCTGTGATGATCATTTAAAAGAGATTTACCTTACACTTTCATTGATTATTATCTGGTAGTCAGGAGCGTCTGAAGAATTTGCCTACCCCTCCAGCTGTTGAGTTTGTTGAGTTTTTCCATGTTGAACCGCATATTAAAACCCGACTACGTTGTTTTAATATGTGGTTTACTGCTACGTCGTAGCGGTAAAGCGATACCCTTGAACGCATAAATCTACTTGTAATGCTGTTGCCACTGCTACTCAAAATAGTGTAGGTTCGCATTTTAATAAGGAGAATTTCTGTTTAATTCTGTTGGTGATTGTTTGAAGGCTGTACCATAGCCAGTACAACAGCAGAACACACTCCTGAGTTATTCACAGGATGGCCAATGTGAGATGATATGAGTTTTTGTTAAAATCTTTTGTTGGCTAATAACGTTCATGGTGAACAGGTCTACAGACATTTTCTGGGCTGAATTGGAACATATGGATCAAGACCATTAACCTCACAAAGATTCCTCTGAACAACATCGCCTGAATGTCACCGTTGGTTGATGTGAAACTTTTTTCCCGAAACTACACATCCCTCATGCCGCTTTACATGGCTTAATCTATAATCCTAGGCCAGGTTATTGTCATGTACTATACTTTGTCAAAAGATAGGCTATATTTAGTCAAGAACATATTTCCATATTCGCCGATAACCCCAGTATCTAGAGCCTATCCATTATCTGGATGCACATCACCACCTGGAGAGAAGTTCTCACTCCCAATCTTACCCATGTGGTCTAGTTGTCAGGATTCCTGAATGTGTCAAGTCCCAGAAATAATTAATAACCAATCAAAAAAACAAGTACATAAATGATAATAACAAAGAAAATATGTGGGTGCTAATTAAGGAAAGGACAGATAAGACAGCGAATAAATAAATACATTCACAGAAACTCTAATTATCAGCTTTGTATGCAGTCACACACATTTGGACATGTCTTACAGTATCAGCAATTAAGCTTGATCTTTGATGACTTTAAAGCTGATAATTATAATTATCATTTATTTATTCATTTATTCGTTGGTTAACTCGTCCTTGACTTCATTAACACTCACGCAATTCCTGTTTAGTTATAATTCAGGTATTTATTATTGATTGATAGTTGTGGAGGATACGGTGGGTGGTTGAGTAGCTGGGTAGGTTAAGGTAGAATTTCTGCATGGAGGACATTTCTCTGCTCGAACACATAAACGCACCTATATATACACGTGTGTGTGTGTACTAACACTTTATATATACATACATATATGCGAATGTGTGTATACACATTTGTACATGTATTAGTATATATGTGTATGTATCTCCTCCGCCCCCTTTCTCTCTCACACTATATATATATATATATATATAGAGAGAGAGAGAGAGAGAGAGAGAGAGAGAGAGAGAGGGAGAGAGAGAGAGAGAGAGAGAAAGAGAGGGGGAGAGAGAGAGAGAGAGAGAGAGAGAGAGAGAGAAAGTCAATTCAAAGAAGGAAAAACACAGAAAAACAGAAAAAACAAACGTGAGGACGTACACAAGCAATATATTAATTTGACGCTCCATGAAGGAAGAGAGTTGTTAACGTTTCGAGCATAGCTTTTCGTTGGAAACAGGAAAGTCCAAAGAGAAACAAGGAAAAATAAGGAAAAATCGCCAACAGTTCACGTGCGGTTACATTATAAATATATATTTATATATATATATATATATATATATGTGTGTGTGTGTGTGTGTGTGTGTGTGTGTGTGTGTGTGTGTGTGTGTGTGTGAATGCTAAAATACTTTTATCGTAAAGAACATTTTAGTACCGGTTTTTGCGACTTTTTCAACTTAGAGAATAACATGAAAAACAATTAAATTGTGGAAAAAATTAAATGAAATGATTTTTTTTAATATTTCCAGTTTTCAAATGCAAGGGATATTTTCCTTTTTTCTGTTTATCTGTCTGTCTCTTTTTTATTCATATCACCTGCCACCTGCTACAAAGCCCTCGCAAGAGTAAAAAAGAAACAGACAAACAGAAAAAAGGAAAATGCCCCTTGCATTTGAAAACTATGGAAATATTTTTTTTAATATTTCATTTAATTTTTCCACAATTTAATTGTTTTTCATGAAACTGGTACTTCATGATAGAATTATTTTAGCATTTTTTACCTTGTCTTATTTTCCTTATACATATCAACTCGTGTTCTTTTTCAACCTTCTACACACACACACACACACACACACACACACATATATATATATATATATATATATATATATACACATATACATATACCGTGTAATGAGTGTGTATATATACATATATATACATATATATATATATATATATATATATATATATATATATATATATATATATATATATATATACAAAAACTCAACTGTGAGTATTTTGCTAAGTTTGTTAACAGATACTATATTCTTTTGCCTAATTCTTGGTATAAAAAATATATATATAAACACACACACACACACACACACAGATACATACATATATATATATATATATATATATATATATATATATATATATATATATATATATATATATATATATGCTTATGTACATATATGCATATGTACATGCATGTGTGTGTACATGTGTGTGCGTGTAAAAATATATAGATGCCTCAATGTATGATACCCTCACAGGTACCAGTATAACTGTGTGGTTAAGAAGCTTCCACTGCAATAACGACGTTCCGAATGGGTTCGACCCCACTGAGCGGCAAATTGGGTTACTGTAATGTCGAGTTGATGACTACTTTGTGAGTGGAATTTGATAGATGGAAACTGCAAGTAGTCTGTCCTCTGTGTGTGTGTGTGTGTGTGTGAATTTATATCTGTGCATTTCTGTGTATGTATTTGTGTGTATGCGTGTGTGTGTATGCGTATGTATGTGTACGTGCGTGTGTTTGTACGTGTGTGTACGTGTGTGTGTGCGTCTGTGTATTTGTGTGTCTGTGCATATGTGTGTGTATTTGTGTGTGCTTGTGCGTGTGTGTATTTGTGTGTGTGTGTGTTTGTTTGTGTGAAGGCGCGCGCGCGTGTCTGTGTGTGTGTGTGTGTTTGTGTGTGTGCCGGACTTTTGTTTATGTTTTACAAAAACAAAACAAACTACATCTGTATGATGTTTCAATCGCTATTGATTCTGAATTATAAGATAAGTTCGATTATAGCAATATTGTTTTGGTTCAATATCCCCATATGCTAGGAATCTCTCAAACCTATTAAATTTTTATATCAATCCAGACAACAAACATAGACTATTGTGATGGCCAAGTGTTTAAGAGTTGTTTGCGTGGGAATGAAATGACCAACTGTCGAGATCATTTATGAAACGTGATCCCTGAGGAGCAGCTTCGGTTAGAGTTAGGCATAGATTTCTATCATTCAGATTATACACAGAAACGCACGCGCACACACATAGAAGGATAGATAGATAGCTAGATAGATAGATAGATAGATAGATAGATAGATAGATAGATAGATAGATAGATAGATAGATAGATAGATAGATAGATGGATAGATAGATAGATAGATAGATAGATAGATAGATAGATAGATAGATAGATAGATAGATAGATAGATAGATAGTCGTGGTTATCCCTCAAGATCGAGGCTGATGTGGATTTTCCTTGTTTTTTTTGTATAGTTATTGGTGGATTCTGTGGTGACTGATGAGTCCAATTCTTGCTTGGAAGTTCCTTCCACAAGTGGGATAGATGGTTCCAGTTAGAAAGTCCTTTCTTGGTTGTCCTTGTTTCTTTTTTCTGCCCCTCATCTTTTCTTTTCGTTCAGCAATCCTACTGGTCTCAAAAGTTGTTAGTCACTCTTTTGTGATGAATTTCCACCATTCTCAATCCTGAGCATTTCTCTCTCATTTCAATATTACATTTCTTGAAGATGGCTTTCAGAACATCTTTGAATCTTCTCTTTTGTCCTCCTTTTCTTCGGGATGTGGGGTTTAGGGAGGATATAGGGTGGAGTGAAGATGTGGGGTAGGTGAGGATGTAGGGATGGGGGTGATAATGTGGGGATGGAGGTGTGGGGATGGACGTGTGGGGATAGGGGTGGAGTATGTGGGAGTGGGATGATTGGGGGTGAGGGTGAATGGAGGGTATCAATGAAGAGAGAAGGTGGGTAGGAGTGAAGAGAGGAAGTAGGTATCAGATGAAGAGAGAAGAGGATGGGAGTCAGATGAAGAGGGGTGTGGAGGGGAGCCCATGTGACGCAAAGGAGCGAAGAAAGAAGATTAATTCTTGTTCACGGCGAAGACAGGGTTCTGGATGGCCTCAGTACAAAGACAATCCGAACGCAGACAGGTGTTGTATTGAATGACCAGTAGAGCGAAAATGGCACGAGACCGGGGTGTCATTGCTGAGTCTAATGTCTCGGAGGTGCTCCACGAACCGGTCAGCCAAGTGGAGGTTTACATACAAATGAATATGAGAAAACAGGCATGGAAAGACCAATAAATGGAACGGCCAAACAAAGAAGCTTACAAAGAAGCTAGAGAAGGGCAGAAGGAGCAGGAGATGCAGTGAATGACGTTGCTAGAGGTGCATGTAAAGGAGGCAGTGATATGATAAGGATGATGATGGGTGCCGGTGAGGATGGTCGTGTTGAAGAGGTAGCGGCAAGTGCGGCAGCGTCGGCGGGAGCAGGGGAACGAACCAGGTTGGGAGGTGGGGTTAGGGAAGAAACTGTGGACCAGGAGGTCACGTAGATTATGGGCGCGTTTGAAGGAGGGAAGAGGTAGTTTGGGGAAGATGTGCGAAGTGGAGGAGTCGGACTGGAGTCGCCGGACGGCTCGGAGAATGGTGCGTTGGAGGAGCAGGGTGGAGGGGTGGTAGTTGAGGGGAAACAGGAGACAGGCAACGACGGTGAGGGTGCGGAGAGAGAGAGCAGGGGCACGGTCCACGGGCGTGCTCTGGCAAGGGCTGCGTGGAGAGTGGCGAGGGGATATCCGCGAAGGATGAAGTGACGAGCCGTGAGTTGTTATATAACCATCATATCACGTTTTTTTCTCCAAAATAACACATATATTATAGGATACCTAGTAATAAATATCGCTCCATTTGGAAGCTAGCGTACACAAGGATGTAAAGTCTGCAGTAATCTTTTTTTAATTCTTTTAGTCGTTTTAGCTTAAGTTATTTCATAGGTATTTCACACATATTTCATACATATTTGTGGTTCGTAAAACTAACAATAAACTTCATAGATTTTATTTATTTGTCAATTAATATTTCCTTCTAAAAATACACGTCACTGCACAAAGATTGCTCAAGGATATTGTGTAAACAAAAGAAATGTTCTCCTGTATAATATGACATTTGAGGTATTTTTTCGTTCTTGTAACGATTAAGTATAACAATCAATGAACGTCGGTAGTCACCAATTTGTAACGGTTAAGTATAACGATAGTATACACCGAATAAATGAGAGAAGAACAATATCAATTAATTGTTGAGTGGCCCCGTATTTATATCGGTATTATTTTCTTTACAATGTAGAAGACAACTTCATATGGGTGAAGTTGTACTGACTACGAGAGAGAGAAAGTGTAAGAGAATCTAGGCAGAAAGAAAAAGTAGGATCTGTATTGTCCCTCGTATAAAGACGCTTCCTCCATCGGCACCGGAAGAAAGAAAAGAGAAAGATGCTCCTTATCCTTAGGCTAAATGACCAAAGACAGACAGAACTGATTTTTGGTTTATTCTTACACACTTTCACTTGTTTCAGTCAGTTGACTGCGGCCTTGCTGGAGCACCGCCTTTAGTCGAACAAATCGACCCCAGGACTTATTTTTTGTAAGCTTAGTACTTATTCTGTCGGACCCTTTTGCCGAACCGCTAAGTTACAGGGACGTAAACACACCAACATCGGTTGTCAAGCGATGGTGAGGGGACAAACACACACACATATATATACATACAACGAGTTTCTTTCAGTTTCCTATTTCTTTACTGCCCACAAGGGGCTACACACAGAGGGGACAAAACAAGGACAGACAAACGGATTAAGTCGATTATATCGACCCCAGTGCGTAACTGGTACTTATTCAATCGACCCCGAAAGGATGAAAGGCAAAGTCGACCTCAGCGGAATTTGAACCCAGAACGTAACGGTAGACGAAATACTGCTAAGTATTTCGCCCGGCGGGCTAACGTTTCTGCCAGCTCGAGCTTCTTTCAGTTTCCATCTACCAAATCCACTCACAAGGCTTTAGTAGAAGACACCTGCACAAGGTGCCACGCAGCGGGACTGAACCCGGAACCATGTGGTTGGGAAGCAAGCTTCTTACCACCCAGCCACGCCTGCGCATTTATATTCTCTCTAGCTAAATTAGGTCAGGATAGACAAAGGATTTTTTCCTCTCTAATCAGCCTTCACCAATGTTTGACTTGATAAGGTTAAGAAGTCAGTTTACTCTCATAAATTTCTTAGTGCAACAGGTGAAAACTATAGTCAGAGGACCAGCAGGAAAATGTGGATTCGATTTCGAATTCTACCTTTGACATTTGGAATTCATTCGTTACATTCTAAAACAAAATAATAGACTACATCAGAGGAATTAAAGGTGAAGTAAGCTTCGAGTTTTAAATTTTGAATTATGAACAAATATTTAGAGTAATTCACTTGACAAGATTTTACTATGTATTTACAAGTTTCAAATATTGATCCAGATAACAGATAAAATAAAAGTTTTCGTTTAGATCACATATTAATACCTTAGTTTATTGGTTAATAACAATAGCTAGTTAAGGATTATATACATACACAACGATTTAAATCATATATATACACATATCTTAATAATAATAGGCTAACGCTCTTCAAAACAGTTCTGACACTAAATACAGATTCTGCAATAAATTTGATGAATCAATAAGCCATCTCGTCTCGGGATGTCCTATGCTGACACCAAACGAATACAAAGATCGCCATGATAGGATATGACAATATTTACATTGGAAAATGTATAAACTCTACAAAATCAGCACTCCTGCTTACTAGTATGAACAACATCCTGAGCCGGTCGTTGAAGGTAAAAATGTCAATATCCTCTGGGATTTTCCAGTCAACACCGACAGAATGATTCAGGCTAATCAACCAGACATAGTCATTAAAGACAGGGAGGAAAATACTTATAGACTAATAGATGTAAGTGTTCCCACTGATAAAAAAATATCTGTAAAGGAATTTGACAAATTAAGTAAATATAAGGACCTGGAAATTGAAATACAAAAGATGTGGCATCTTAAAGCGAGAACTGTTCCTGCTATTGTGGGTGCCCTAGGTATGATAAGAAAGGGATGTTAGAAGCATCTAGATAATATCCCAGGAGAATCATGTCTCAGAACCTAGTGAAATATAAGATGTAGAATTTTAACATTCAGACTGACAGAGTAATAGAAGCTGATTTAGTAGTGGTAGTAGACAAAGAGAATAGAAAGTGCCAGATAATTGACTTTACAATCCCAAATGATGAGAAAGTATATATGGGAGGTATAGAGAAAATGAGAATATATGTAAACATTACTAGCCAAACCTTTATAAAAGCATTAGAAATTACTTCCTTTGGAATCTTTAAACGACCCGACCATTTGGAAACATTACACAAAGGTTCAACATAAAGCGATAAATTACATTAGCAGCTAAAATACATATTTCACAGTGGGCCTGTTTTTGTCTGTAATTCACTGTAATATGGATTAAGTAATAAAGTTAAGTAATGCGTCAAAAACCTTTGTTGAACTAGTCTTTTTTTTTTTGTTAAACAGAGCACAATTGGCTTATGAGATCAAAAGATTGTTTCGATTTTTTATTCTTTCTTATAATGGTTTTAGTCATTAAAGTACTGCATCAGCTGGGCCATCGCTTGCAAGAGTCGATTACATTGAACCCAAGACTTAATGTAATACTTCTTTTATTGAAATATATTTTTCGAATAAGTTTACTTTTGAAGTAAAGAAAGTATTTGTCCTCGACGCGCACAAACATACATGTATACATACACACACACACACACACATATATATATATATATATATATGTGTGTGTGTGTGTGTGTGTGTGTGTGTGTGTGTGTGTGTGTGTGTGTGTGTGTGTAAGAACGACCGTGCGAACTTAAAAAGGAGAAATGGTGACGAATGGAAAAACAGGACTCCTTTTATTTAAAACGCGTCACACGGTCGAACACAAAATATATATCAAAGATGATATACAAATATGTTATACTACGATAACATAAATAGCCAGTAAAGGAAGACGATAAACACAACCGTATGAGATGAATAACAGAATTATTTATTGTGTCGTTAAAATGTATGTCTGTGTGTGAGTGTGAATGCGACATATTAAAACATAATAAAAGACAGGCCGTCGTATAAAGAAAAGAGTGTGTGTAAGTGATACATGTATGTGTATGCGTGATATTACAGCAGATAGAAAAAAGAGTCAGTAACACGTGTGAGCATTTATACCAGTTCTTTGAGTACACAATAGGTAGAGTATGTATATGAAAGAAGTTGAGGCTGTGTGTGTGGCAGATCGATCACTAGTTGTGATGTTGTGGCTTCCATGCCGGGCCGGGTTCTTGAAGATAGACGTTTATCGCAGGCTGAACTCTTGTCTGTTTATTTATCGTGGTGAAGCTGAAACACCCAACAGAATCGAAGAGAGAATATGTGCCGCGGTTACTTGTTTGGACGCTGGTGTACGTAGAAAGTCGTGTTGACTATGGTTGGCGATGATGTTGGTTAGTAGTCGTAGACTCGTATTGCTGATGGCGACGCCGGTGGTAGTCGTAGCTGGACGAAGCTGTTGATGTAGTCGCTGGAATTGCTGCTGCTGCTGTGTGGTACACGGAACAGTCTCTAAGAGAAACTGAACCGAGACGAATTTGCCGGGTATAATTTGGTCTATTTATAACAAATTATCGGCTCCAGGAGAAAATAAGAAAAACACTATCACGTGACCTTATTAGGGGCTGTGATTGGTCAGTTTGCGTTCTGGCGGGAACGGTATGAAGCTATTGCCGCTTCAAATAATAATCAGTCACGTGATGACAGGGAAATGTGTTTTCCACTACGCTCGCGCTTGTTTATATTTAACAGCAGGGAAGATGGCTTCTTTGTATACAATGGCGATCGAGGTGTTAGTTTCACTACATATATATATATATATATATATATATATATATATATATATATATATATATACGCGCGTGTGTGTGTGTGTGTGTGTGTGTGTGTGTGTGTGTGTGTGTGTGTGTGTGTGTGTGTGTGTGTGTGTTAGATACATGCATGCATACATACGGCATTGTTTTCGTTAGCTACATTCCAAAGATAGGGCTTTGTATCTGTGTTAGAAACCAGCTCCTTCTTCAGAGAAAGAATATAAAATGATTAAATACAGAGCACACACACAAACACCCACACACACATACATACATACATACATACATACATACTGCAACTCGAAACGACAAATCGCGTATTTGGCGTGGGAGACTATCGAAAATACGATGAATACTATCTCCAACTCTGAAGCCATAACTATTAGCCTTGTTAAATAACTGGTTATTCTTCAGATGAATTAACTGAAGGAGACTTTCATACAAGATCGTAGTGATTTTCGACTGAAACTTGAATTTACCATGCTGAGAGTTACTACAAACAACATGGCTGGACACACCATCAACAACACAACCGTAGAACAGAATGGAAACAACAACTCAACAGGTAAGCAGATTCTTTCTAGCTATAACTATAGAAGAAACCGTAACTACAAAATTCATTCATCGTGGAGTTATGAATTGAACACTGATTTATTTAACTGTTAACCCCGCTGTTGTATATATGAATTGATTGAAATCATATTGGGATGATCTGCATACAGAACTAAATCATTTTACTGCGAAACAATTACGCCATCAAGCAACATTTGGGAAACATGGGAAGAAAATTAGTCAATGTAACTTCATTTTAAAAAAGAAATTAACCTTTTTCCCAACACCACGTGGTTTCGCAGTTAGCCACTTTCCAACAGATTCTATATTACCTGCCAGCCAAACTACATTACTGGCTAAACTAACAATCCATTGCCCCCTATTACGACAATGGTAAATAGCAGATACAACCGCAATGATTATAGTAGTAGTAGTAGTAGTAGTAGTAGTAGTAGTAGTAGTAGTAGTAGTAGTAGTAGTAGTCAAGATTATATATCGGTGAAATATACCCTTACTGAAATTTTTCGAGAAAAAATAACTGGCTTTGAAGTACTCTCTCAAAGGGAGAGTATTCTCTGCCAAAGTATATAAAAATCCACCGGGTACGGTATTAAAAGCTGTTAACGAAATTGGAGAAGAGTATTTACTTGCAGTGTAATAAACCCTCATTCTGGTAGATTAACGCCTGTCTATATGCCCTGTCTACTACTGCAAATGGACGGCATTCAAAAAGTGAACAAAACTGAAACGAGGAAAGTGCCATCATGGGTTTTGAAGACAGAGGAAAAGATAGCTGATTTACGGAAGACCATCAGCCATGTGTTGATGCTTATTGCATGTAAACAAACAAATCACTACACGTCTCACCAACAAAAAGTAAAGAAGGATATAGAAGTGATGTTTGGAGATAGCAAAAAAAAGAATACTCACTTGCAAACTGATCACCCTCAAGCAGGAGCTAAAAGCTGTCAGTGAGAAACTCCAAAATCAGAAGAGAATAACAAAGAGTACAACAATAAACAAAAAATTTAACCGGAATCAGGCAGCAGAGTATAGAGACATGAGAGGAGATGCAGTGAACATCATAGAAGCTCCTTCACGAGAAGACACAGACGCCTTCTGGAGGAAAATCTGGAGCGAAGAGAAGGCGTTTAACCAAGATTCTCTGAGGCAGGAAGAAATTCGAAGCTATTTTCCCTGCATTACACCCCGACAAAACTGATCTCCAAATGCAGAACCACACACATAGCAAAAAACTACCGGCCAATTGCATGCATGTTTAAACTTCTTCCAATACCATTGTGAAAGTAATAACATCATCACAGCAGAACAATCAACTAGGAAGAAGGGAGTCTGGAGATGTGCCGAGATATTGTTAATAAACTGTAATGCGGGAGCATAGGAGGAACCTCATTTCAATGTGGCTGGACGACAAGAAAGCTTTTGGCTCTGTTTCCCACTCATGGACGCTAGAAGCCCTTCGACTTGCTAAGATTTTAGTGAGCATAGTCAAAGCCATTGCTGACCTGACTTAATTGTGGGCCACCATCTTGAATTTAATACAAGGAGTGATTGTATTATCACTGATAGAATACGGTATCGCAGAGGTATATTCCAAGGGGACAGTCTTTCTGTAATGTTGTTTATACTTTCTGTAAACTCCCTTGACATTCACGTCAAAGATTTCTGAGAGATACCTCACTGGTTCACAAGGAAACAGAAATACCAAAATTACAAACTGTTTCTTTGTGGATGACCTGAAACTATATACAAAGAAAATGCATGAGATTAAAAAGAGCCTTGACCTAGTTACAACATTCTCAAAGGATATAGGGTTGGAGTTTATGCAGGAGAAATGTTGTTATATGGTTGTGAAAAGAGGGAAAATTGTAAAACAAACTAACATCTCCATCAATGACTTAACTGTTTCCCCTGTATCTGACGAGGAATGTTACAGGTACCTCGGGGTAGATAAAAACATATCTTACGATGGCACCTGTAACAAGACACGTGTCACCAAAGACTATTTCAGCCGAATAAAGAAAACTCGGAACTCTCTGCATTCAATAACACTGTCCACAATGTGTTTGCAGTACCAGTACTCATACCAGCATTTGGGCTACTTGATTAAACTTTTGATGAGATCCGAGCTATTGATGTAAAAGCCCGGAAGATACTAACAAGCACACATAATTTCCACATCGACCGCCTCTACCTAAAGCGAAAAGAAGG
The DNA here is from genome assembly GCF_046866305.1 of Octopus bimaculoides. NCBI lineage: Eukaryota > Metazoa > Mollusca > Cephalopoda > Octopoda > Octopodidae > Octopus > Octopus bimaculoides. Next base: position 109,842,740 of record NC_142928.1, read on the forward strand.
GGACAGAGACTTAACATCAATTCAGACTACCTTTGAATGTCATATCATAACCCTTCGGCAACATCTTTTAACTGCCAAGTGTCGAAGTGCACTTCGACACAAGGGATGCTCCCTTGACCAAGTTTGCATACATGAGGCTGATAACATCATTAGACTTGGAAGGCAGCTCCTGGAGCAGCATTCTACCGCAACGTATCATCAGATGAAAGGATGTGCGTATATGAGCAGAAAACCATGCATGGATATGTTAGTAGAACGCTCTGGGATCATAGTAACATTGATCATCAACGCAGTCTATCATGGACCAGCAACCAGATTACTAACTCTCACTTTGAAGGGTATGCCTTTGCAATCCAGGAACAGGAAATATCAACCAAACGCCTGATGCACAAAAGGGACAGAGACGCAGGAAAAGTAGTAAAATGTGATAACCGATGCAAACTTAGTGGACTTAACCCCAAAGACATCACCCACATCATAAGCAGTTATCTGAAAATGTCATCACAGTATTATCTACTGATGAGACATGATGTTGTAGCTAGGACACTGTATAATGAGATCCGTCGGAAGGGTAACCCCGAGGCCAAAGAAATAAGAACCTACAGTATGGTAGAAGCTATAGCCACTCATAATAAAGAGGAGTACTGATGGAATGTTCCAGTAAAAATCTCAATAAAATGTACACATAACATACCTGACATTGTAATTTGGGATAGAGAAGAGAAATTGTGTACAGTTGTGGAAATCAGCTGCCCAGTGGATGTTAGCATAAAGATAAAGTCAGCAATAAAGAAAGTATCTACGCTGAACTATTGAGGAATCTATAGCTACTCTATCCAGATTATAAGTTCGGGTTTATAACTGTAAATATGGAGGCACTGGGATATGTAACATTACCTAAATACCAATCTTGAAAAATTAGACTTCTCAAAACCAGAAAAGAGAAAGCTAATTCGAAGGCTACAGATCCAAGCCATCACTGGAACTGTAAAAATCTGTAAAACTTTCCAGAAGTTTATCATTTAAGTATATATGAGCATATCTAGACATGCAACTTTATGCATGAGAATACATACATAAAATAAAACATACAAATCCGCACATATACATACATACATACATACATACATACATACATACATACATACATACATGCGTACGTACAAAACGAACAGTTTCGTCCATCGACTTTCACCGACAAGGCATTGGACAATCAGTGACTTCGATAAACGATACTTATGTAAAGTGTTCCGCAGTGAGAACAAGCCCGAATCTAGGTGGATGTAAAGTGAACTTCTTTACATCCACCATTTTGGTTGTTCTTCATATCGATTCTACTTTACTCTAATAGCAAACATTAACTATTTACCATACAGTGATCAATTCTTGTTCAGTGTACTATCTGAAATGGTGAAACTATGTACCAGACTATCAGCTAGTGTAATAATATAAGATTAATCTCACAAAAGTTAGTAACAATTATTCGTTAGAAACCACTAAGCTTTCTTTTAACCTTATCCCCCATTTTCGATTAATTTTATTGCACCTGTATCTGCGACAGTGAATGTAGCGAGTGACCTTTCGGTCGGTAGAGCAGCACATTATTGATTGAGCCAGCTTCGACTTCGCACATGTTTTACCAAACTACGGCATACAGATCTGCTGTGGAATTGATGTCTGCCTATCAGTTTTACTTTTGGACCTAGTTTTAACAAGATCAAATATTATGCAATCGATGTCTATGCGGCAGCAATTCTACATTTAACATAACCATGTTAATCAATTATTTCACTAGACAATTAATATTGAATTCGAATAGCAGACAACATTACAATTTAATGTTCAACTTTCCAAATCGACCGTTTCTTTCTGTCACACTGACACTAACTTTCGTCCAGTCATTAATCTCATCTTATTTTCTTTTCCGTTCAACAATAAGCATTAAATATAGAGGGTATATTTATTTCGACTTGATAGAATCAGCATCAATTCTTCAGTTAGTTTATACTGATATTCATTTACTTGAATTTGATATAACCCCTCTGTACAGGCGTACAAAGTCAGCGTTCACAATTTTATCCAGCGTAAATTTTTAATCAATCAGAAATTTATAAAAGCTTCCCATAATACTGCGAGTGTGTAAAGTAGTCCAACAGAGAATATAACTGAACATAAATTATTCAACCATGTTCATACTAAAGTGCAGTCATAATCGGTTTTATAAATTTTCCAGTCAAATACAGGAGTCTATTTAATCGACTAACTACACCCAACAAACTTTTGTTGTTGTTGTTGTTATTGCTTCTGCTGCTGTTAATGATAATGATGCTATTAATGTTGTTTGCGATTGATGATTTTTTTTTTTAGCTTGCCAACAAAGGGCTTAAGGACATTTGTGTGTCTATCCCATTATTCTGGGGCGAGACAATAAAAATTATCGAAGACATTTAATACATTTTTGCAAACAATATATACTAGTGATTCAAAATGGTCAAGTCTTGATGGCTAGAAGAGCTGACCATAAATGTAGTAGTAATAAATATGATCTAAAAAATTTGAAAATAATTTTGAAAAAGTTTAAGAAAAACAAAAAGAAAACAGAAAAATGTAAGCGAACAATCAAACACTTGTACAGATGTCATTCTCACTTTAATAATCTCTAGTCTCGAAAGTTTGAAGTTTAATCCCAAAGCAACAAAAACAATACATCTTTTACTGATGTTGCGAGCCAGAGGAAAACACTGGACAAGAGTAACCTTCAGGTGAAGTATGTAGAAAAAATAACACTTTTTGCCAGGGAAATGGCAGGAATGAAAGTAACTATGTTTTACGCAATACAGTAAATAATGACAATAAGAAGAATATAAATACTAGATCTACTGACGGTGATGAGAAGATGGAGCATAGTAGAAGTAATAAGACCAATAGTAGCGAGTGGACCAGAGGTAGTAATGGGAAAATTAAGGGAAAAGATGATGGGAGTGGAGGTGGAGATGTGAGAAATACTGAAAATACGAGCATCGAAAACCAAGGTAGGCTAGTAAACAATAATATCAATGTTAAAACTAATAGGGAGGACAATATAAACAGCAATTACGATGATGATGATGATGATGATGATGATGGTGACGACGACGACGACAACAACAACAACAACAACAACAATAATAATAATAATAATTAATTCGTTTTATTGGCCACAAGGGCTAATATCAATTAAAAACATATAAGGACAAAAGGTTTTGTCCGAAAAGGTAGGAAAGTTCGTCTAAACAGAGGAAGAAAACGGAGAAAGATATAATAAATAAATAGATAAATAAATAGATAAATAAATAAGTAGAACTCCCAAAGGGGGGGGCGCTTCGAAAAAGGAAAGGTTACACGTGGAAAAACCCATAAAACCACGGGAGCCTGGTCAGAAAAAATAAGAAAGGGGTATAGAGCCCTTTCTCCTTTTACATTACCTTTTTTTTTCTACAGGTGTATTCTCAGAATTGGTCCGTTTATACTGGCCATTCTTCCAACAGTCACCCATCTTTCAACGAATTTGCTATGAGACAGCACTTCCCTCTCTACTCTCATCTTCCTTTTCAAGTGGAACTTGAAAAAGTTGATGAGGCCTTGGCCAAAGAGGAAAGTGTCTGTCTTTAGCCCTTTCAAACGGGTCCACCATATCACCTCTTTCGCTACAGCCACTAGGCATAGGAAAATTGCCTTGCCCTCCTGGTTAAAGGAGGTCGGCGGGTCAATTCTCACGATGGATCCAGCTGATAGCCGGATCCGTCCTACACGTGACAGTAGCTGTTCGATATAGACCCACAGGTCAGCAATGCTCGGGCACTGGACGAGTGCGTGCAGAACGGTTTCGTCGTCCTGAGCGCACCTCGGGCAGGCCCGGTTGACGGCACTTCCATGTCGGTAGAGTTTATCTCGAACAGGTAGCGCACCTCGATAGCACTGCCAGGCGAGGGACCTTTGGAAATTATCCATAGGCCCCGGCCCGAAAGTTCTCCTGAACAGACTGCTTAGCTGATTATCCTCGACGCCTAGAGTTTCCCCGAGAACGTCGTCGCACTTTTCTCCCATTAACCCTCTATAGAACGCTAGAGTGGAGCTACTACCGATCGCACTGCCCGCCTGACTGAGGGCGGTGAGAGCTCGGCGGCACTCGAGGTGCCAAGCGCCCTTTCTCGGTCTACGTTTGATCCAGGATTGCAGCTCTGTTAAAGAAACGAGCTGCGGAAAATCGCGTCTGACGAAAGGCGACCACACCTGTTCACCGTCCACGAAACGCTTGAGATGTCGTAGCCTGAGCGCATGTTTCCGCATCAGCAACCACGGCATGCCAAGGCCTCCGTTCAGCGGCTGTTGACAGCAGATGGAGCGCCTGACCAGTGGTACCAGACCCTTCCACAAAAAGTTGAAGAGCAAGCGTACTATCTTGGTTAGCCAGCGGTCGGGACAAGGGACGACGGTCAAACGGTAATAGATGACGGATGCGATGTACGCATTCGCCACCTCCGCTCGACCTTTCAAGGAGAGCTTCCTCTCAGCCCATTTCTGGGTGAGGTTGGCCACCCTGTTCGTCACTTCTTCCCAGTTTTTCTCCAACTGGAGGTCCGGACCGAACCAGACCCCGAGCAGTTTAACGGGTCCGTCTGTCCAGCGCCCTACGACGCTGTTGGACGGCATGGACTTGCCCCTCCAGGTGCCTAGTTGCAAGCCCATTGACTTTTCCGCGTTAATTTTCGCACCTGTCACCGCTTCATACTCGTTTAGTGTCTCGCCAATCAGGTCAATATGCCTGTGGCTCGACACCATCACGGTAACGTCGTCGGCATAGGCAAACACGCTCCTTCCACATCCCAGATCACGCGGGACGCCCTTCAAAGCCTCCAACTTCCGCAGTAATGGCTCGAGAGTCAATACATACAGAAGGGAGGAGAGAGGACACCCTTGGCGAACCGAACACGAGATGTTGAACGGTTCCGATAGATGGCCGTTCACCCGTATGACCGAGCAGATGCCGCTGTATAAAGCAGCTATCCACCCGCGGAAGACCGGACCGAAACCAGCTGCCTTGAGAACAGCTGCCAGGTATCGATGGTCGACCCTATCGAAGGCTTTAGACTGATCTAAATTGATCAAAGCCCCACCCGCGCCAGCTTCGTTACCCACTCTTTCTATGATGTAGCGCATGAGATGGAGGTTGTCGTGGATAGACCTGGTCGGCACAGCGCATGTCTGCGCCTTGCCGATCAGTTTGCCCACGACAGGCGCCAATCTCTTGGCTAGCACCTTGGCCAAGATCTTCAACTCTGTGTTGAGCAGAGTGATGGGCCTAAAGTTCCCTATAATGTCCCCCTTGTTTGGGTCCTTTCTTAGCAAAGCCACCACTCCCCGACAAACAAAAGCAGGAAGTCTCCCGTTTTGTTGCCAGTTGCAGTAGACGTTTGCCAAGACGCCCGCAAACAAGTCTGGCATTGACGTATAAAGCTCGTAAGGCAGACCATCCAAACCCGGCGATCTACCTCTCGTGCAGCCTTTCATCGCTTCCCGTACTTCCCAGGCAGATATCGGTCCTTCGCAGCACTCAGCCTCGCTGGTCGAGAGTTGCGGCAGGTCGTCTAGGTACACACTGAAGTCTGTTCCGTCGTCCGTCCTACCGTTTGTCCCGAACAATTGAGCAAAGTGCTGCTGAAAGGCCGAACACATCTGCTTCGGTCCCGAAATCTCGCAGTCGTTCTGGTCCACCAAAGACCGAATGGTCGCTCTGTTCCCACGCTTCGCCTCAACCACGCGGGCCCATCGAGCGGCCTTAGTCCCCTCCCCGCTTACCGAAAGTGCTTTAGCTCTGACAACGCAGCCTTCATGCTTGGCATCAAAGTGTTGGTCGAGGGCCAACTTCGCTGCTAACACGTCGGTTGCGATGCCTGTCCTAAGAGCCTCGTCTAGTTTGTTAACTAAATCCCGCTCTGTTTTCTTACGTTCTACAGCTAGAGCCTTACTAAACCTAATTGATTCTGCTCTAATTGCCCGCTTCAGGGCGAACCACCAGCTGTTGTTGATGATTGCCCCGGTTAAAGCCCTCTTAACTAATAAACTAATCCGGTCTCTGTAGGCTTTGCACGCCGTTGTCGACGTGTTTAGCTTCCAGTAACCGGGGCCTTGTCTATGGAGCCTATCTAAGTCGACCGTACAGATCACGAATTTGTGGTCCGTGTAGCCGACTATGTTGAATTGTGGACACGCTATGCTATCCTTATCCGCTGGCCTACAGAAAAATCTATCTAAGTACGATAATAATAATAATAATAATAATAATAATAATAATAATAATAATAATAATAATAATAATAATAATAATAATAATAATAATAATTAAATGAAATTATTTACTCTGTTGCTAAGGTAATCGAAAGACGCTGTTTAACACCTAAAAAGCCAACAATACCAAATTCGAAAAGAAAATCAAACTGGAGGAGTAGAATTGAAACTGAGACTGAATCATTGCGAAGGGAGATATCAATATTAACTGAGTTCATCTCTGGAAATGGTGTAAGATCAAGAAAAAGCAGGAAGATTGTGAGAAAATATGGACTCTCAACAAGAGAAGAACTAATGTCAGCGAATGAAACACTTAAACAAAAAGTTCAAGCGAAGGCTCAGAGAATACGCAGATTTGAGAAAAGAATCAGATTCTACAGGCAAAATAAGATGTTCAAATCCAATGCCAAATCATTTTACAGGGAAATAGGGAAAGAAAACATAACCATTGAAAATTCACCCCTAATGGAAGAAGTTGAAAACTTTTGGAAAGGGATCTGGAGTGATGAGAAACCATACAATGAAAACGCAGATTGGATCAAACGCACTCAAGATACCAACAAAAATCTACAAGAACAGGTATGGAAGGCATCTCAATCGCCGACCTAAGGAGGGCACTAACGAAGGCTCATAAGTGGAAATCCCCTGGTACTGATAGAGTACCAAATTTCTGGCTCTCATCACTCTCGTCCGCACACAAAATGTTAGTAATACTATTTAATAGTATTGTGAAAGACCCAGAAAAAACTCCCCATTGGATGGCAAGTGGTATTACTTACCTCCTCCTCAAAAGTAACGAAACCAAGGACCCAAAAAACTACCGGCCTATAACATGTTTGTCTACTACCTATAAGATTCTGACGTCTATTCTAGTGGAGAAAACATATACGTTTATGGAAGAGAATAACCTCTTTCCCACTGAACAAAAAGGATGCAGACGAGGCTCATACGGATGCAAAGATCAGCTCCTAATTAATCGCATGATCCTTGAGAACTGCCATAACAAGCGCAGAAATCTCAGCTCTTCATGGATTGATTATAAAAAAGCCTTTGACAGCATACCACATTCGTGGATTTTGAAATCGCTGGACATTTTCAAAATTTCCCCTGTGTTTTGAGATTTTTTAAAGTATAATATGTCACTATGGAACACGAAGCTCCAATTATATCATTCTAATGGAGTATTGCGCTCAAATAATATTAGCATAAACTGTGGCATCTTCCAAGGTGACTCACTTTCACCACTTATTTTCTGCATAGCACTAATACCACTCTCAAGTGAACTGATTAAAACAGGGTATGGCTACAAAATCGACAACAGGAAAATAAGCCATCTATTTTATATGGACGATTTAAAACTATATGGCAAAGATGATGAAGAGCTTGAAGGACTACTACACACTGTGAAAGGATTCAGTGATGATATCAGGATGGAGTTTGGCCTTGAAAAGTGTGCCAGAGTCACTTTTAAGAAAGGGAAACTGGTAAAGTCAAGTTCAATAGAATTAGATGTCGAAACAGTAATAAAGGAACTTGAGCAGGAACAAACTTATAAATACCTAGGAATAAATGAAGGCTCTGGTATCCAGCATGCAAGCATGAAAGAGAAGGTTAGGAAGGAATGTTATAGAAGAGTTCGAGCAGTTCTGAAGTCTGAACTGAATGCATATAATAAGATGTTAGCCATAAATTCCTTAGCACTCCCAGTTGTTCTTTATAGCTTCAATGTGCTTAACTGGAATACCAGTGAAATAATGAAAATTGATAGAAAAATCTGCAAGCTACTGACTTGTGATAAGATGCACCATCCAAAGACAGACGTGGATCGATTTTACCTTCCCAGAGCTCAGGGAGGTCGAGGCTTGATCCAGCTTGAACTTATGTACAAAACCACCACAATCGGAATGGCCAAATACCTTGAAACAACCAACGATTGGATGCTAAAACTTGTTGAAAAACATGAAAGACCGAAAAAACTTCGTTCTATTCTGAAAGAGAGCAAAAAATTAGCTACTGATCTCTTAGATACCTACCAGATTGATCAGATTGAAGGAAATGCGCCAACTGCTGCTGCAAAGAAAATAAAATTAATTGCAAAGACAAAAGCACATGAAAAATTAGCTAGCAGATGGGAACAGAAACCTCTGCATGGCAAGTATGTAGCCCGTAGCAAACAAGCTGATATCGACAAGAAACACACGCATCAATGGTTACGAAGCTCAGGGCTAAGCAGAGAGTGAAGGTTTCATATTGGCTGCTCAAGACCAAAGCTTATTAACCCGGAACTACCAAGCCAATGTGATAAAAAAAATGGAGCTGACCCAAAATGCCGATTCTGTAACGATGAGATTGAAACTATAGACCACCTAATCTCAGGGTGTAGATGCCCACGGACATATGGCGTGGTGGTTATGAGCTCGGGCTACAACCCCAAGATTCTGAGTTTGATTCCAGGCAGTGACCTGAATAATAATAATAATAATAATAATAATAATAATAATAATAATAATAATACATTGTTTTGTCTTGGTATAAAAGATGGGCTACAGCAAATATTCTGCTTAATACCACAGATTTGCTTGTCAGTTGTTTGACATTAACCAGTCGAGCATGTCCTTTGGTGGCTGACGATATGTGCATCTCTGATCATGAGCAGAAGTAGTGGGGGAGCATCATAGCCATGTGTTGAGAGGAATTCTTTGGGGTTTGAATAATTCACCTTTGGAAACATGTGTGCTTTGCCCAACATCCTTAAACAAACCTTATTCAGGGACCTTTTGAGCAGGATGGGGTACTCGACCTGAAGAAAATTCTAACTGGGCCCCACCTGCGAGGTCATGCGCTGATTATCTTGATATGAGATCACCATGTCGTGCACATATGGTTGTGATGCATGTGCCTGGTGTACCCTTATCAGATGGGTAGTCATGATGGGTATAATGGGCTTCGTATATTTTACCCCAGTGTCACTTTGATGGCATGCCCTGCTCTCTCACTCAATAATAATAATAATAATAATAATAATAATAATAATAATAATAATAACAACAGCAACATCGAAAAATACCTTAGAAATGAGAACCCAAGTTCGAAATTTTCCGAAGACACCTGATGAAGGCTGGAGGGTATATCAGCCGAAACGTTGTGTTAACAACAAACAAGATGAGGACAAATAACCGTCAATTGTAAATAATGTAAATAATGTATATAATTCCTCATCTCTTAAATATAGAACTGTATACATACATATGTATGTATATTAATATATATGTTCGTATTATGTGCTTGTATGTATGTATGTATGTATGTATGTATTTATGTATGCATGTATGTATGTATGTATGTATGTATGTATGTCTATTGCTTCATGTACCAAATTTTAAACTTTAACCTATTAATATGTCATCCTCGTTACAATATGTTGCATGACGCATGGTTTTAACCCCTTTCGTATAACACGTTTTGTATTGTATACAAGGAATAATATATTTTTCAATAGTGTAATCTTATTTATATTGCATGCTTTCAGGGCATTACCGACCGCATATGTGTGCTAGATATGTATGTAAAGAGCTTTGCTTTGAGTTTGTATTTTCTTTTGAATTGGGCGTAAGCTAATATGTATGCAGTAATTAGGAATGTCCTTTTCTGCATATTGTGCATAATTGGAATTCATTAGATTTTAGTAATGCATGGTTGTGCCATTCCCAAGGCGCCTGTTATAGCGACTGTCTCTGTTTTCAGTCGCCACCTTCTGGTCCTTCTCGTTTCCAGATCTTTGTATTTAAATAATTTTTCAATTTCTCTTAAATACATCTCATCTTTTATGGAGACTGATACTTCAATTAGAAAACATTTCTATTCCTCTGGGTTCCATGACAACAATATCCAACAGATTCTCCTACATCTCTCTGTCTATGTGGGTGAGGATATTCTATAGTAAAGTCGCTTTGTCTTTCTTTAAGATCTTTTATGGTGTATATTTATAGCTCCTCTTTGTTGGTATTTCACAATGTTGGTATAATTCTCTGTCTATAAAATCCCCAAATCTACCATGCCTGTAGATAGATTCTATTGTTTCTTGACGGAGACTGGAAGTCAGAGATAATGTAGTAATTTATTCCTTTCTTCCCTGCTTCCAAATATGCTGCACTTAATGTGTTCTGACTCATTGTGCTGTGTGTGTTTGTGTGTGTGTGCGTGTGTGTGCGAGTGTGTGTGTATGTATGTATGTGTGTGTGCGTGCGTGTGTCTGTCTGTGTGTGTGTGGTTTCTGGTCGGAAGACTTTAGTACTGTTCAACAATCATGAATCAAGAAGCCTTCAGTCAGTTTTGAGTGCTGCACAACAGACAGTTTTGCTATTTTTCTATTTCCACTCCATTCAGATTTTTCAAGTATTGGCCGTGTAGGGTCATTTCTTGCCATAGTTTAATCATGGCATCTTCTATCTGCAATTTTAGCATAGTTTTAAACTTATTCCCAGTTTCTGTTGTTTCTCTTTTCTCCTTCGGATTGTTTTTCACTTTAACCTCTCTTTTGTATTCGTTGGCTTCCTTAAAAGCAGGAAGCAGTATTCTATTCACGTTTGTATTGGATTTCTAAAGCATATTTTTGTAGTCCAAGATTAAATATTTGATAATAGCTTTCCACTTGCATTAGAGCCCTACCTCCCTACATATTATCTTTCTATATTAGATTTTGAGTGATGTATTCTCAACGCAATCGTTATGTTTCTGTCTAGTCTCGCTAATTTATATAGCATTTGTCTGACAATATCATAACTACAACTTATTACTGGAATTACCACAGCGTTGCATTTAACTCTGTTTTATGTATTAAATGAATGTGTCTATAATAAACTTTTTGTTTCATTTGTGTGTCATGTATGCTGAGCCATTTTTTCGTAAGTCTATGTTTTTTTCTGATTTTCTTCTTTCCGTTTCTTTATATTACACCAAACTTTGATATCGACAAGATAACAAATACCTACGAGCGACAGACGGTGTTACCATCACCATCACCATCACCATCACCATCATCATCAGGGTGGCGAGCCAGCAGAATCGCGAGCACGCCGGGCAAAATACTTTGCAGCATTTCCTCCGTCTTTACGTTCTGAGTTCAAATTCCCACGAGGTCGACTTTACCTTTCATTCTTTCGGAGCTGATAAAAAGAAGTACCAATTGAGCACTGGGGTCGATGTAATCGATTAGTCTCCTCCCAAAAATTTCAGGCCTTGTGCATTATTATTATTTAACATTGAATTGGCAAAAATGTTTTTGCAATAATGCGTTCCAAGTTCAAAACTCACAAGGACAACTTTGCCTTTCGTCCTTTCGTGGTCGTTAAAATAAAGTACCAGTCAAAGACTGAGCTCCACAGTATCGACTAAACGCCGCTTGTCGAAATTTCTAGCCTTATGTCTCTGACATTCAAATTTGAATTCAATATTTTTCTCAATTGCCGCAGATGTACTTTCTTTACCCTTTCGAAGTCGATAAATTAAGTACCAGTTGAGTACTGGAGTCGATGTAATCGACTATCCCCCTCCTCCAAATTTCAGGCCTTGTACTTTTAGTAGTAGTAGTAGTAGTAGTAGTAGTAGTAGTAGTAGTAGTAGTAGTAGTAGTAGTTCTTTCAATTGTTTCCATTTTTTGCCGAATGTTTTCCTGACACCTAGGACAAAGAAACTCTGTATACATCAGTAGGCCATCATAAATGTACAAAGTCATGTGATAGAAAAAACAAAGAGTCTCCATATTCTGTAAGAGTCTGCGACATGTGTCTCTTGAGATGGCCTACCTAATGCATAGTAATAAGCGTACATTACTTCTTTATACTCATCCCGGGTCCATTTGATCCCCTTACATTTTTCTTTTTGTGGTGGTTGGGTGGCTGTGGTGTGGAATTTGGACGGCTCGAGATGGGACAGTTCCTGTTCAAGTGACCATCCAGGTGCGTATTCGAAGAAGAGTTTGTGCCAGTGAATGACTTTTTGACTCCAGGCTGGCTCTCTCCTGAGGGACGCGCTTCCAGATTAGCCATAGGACAATCTATTTGATGTACTGTTTTAAGTTTTCATTTTGTCTCGTAAGACATTTTTGTACGACATTGATATTATTAGTATTGAGTCATGTATAGCTAATGTAAAAACGGTTTTATTATTGTTGTTGTTGTCGTTGTTGTTGCTGTTGCTGTTGTTGCTTATGTCATTGTCTAGTGTGGTGGATGGAACGCCAAACTCCACAAACTCTTAATGGAGTGCCTTGTTATATTGAGTTCTTCCCTATTACTCTACGACCAGTTTCGTGGCTCCGTGATTGGATTGATAATTAAATTAGTACGCTGTCATTTTATTTACCAATCGTAGCATAGAATAGCCAATAAACAGTACGATGTCTTCATTAGCAACTCTACGTAATGATTGGAATACCGAATATCGACCGCATTTACAGTTGACGAAGACAGCCAAGAGGCTTACGAAAACCGCTTCTAAAGTTATCGTCCCATATCTACCGAGAAAATATTGAAAGTCCTACATTTATATTTTTTGCAATAAACCTAGATATATTTTAAGCACGTGAATTTGTTAAAAACATTGAATAATTTTTCATAAGCAAACATTATAACTGTCTCTCTGTATGGTGATAAAGGGATAATAAAATAAATATCATACACTAAACATACATTGGATTATCCGTCCATCCCACCCACCTCAACACCTTTGGAAATTTCTGTTTGTGTAAGAAATCATATTCATCATCGGTAGCAGCAGCGAGGAGGAGGAGGAGGAGATATTGCCGATAATACTGCTGTTGCTGCTGCATAAATATAATTGTGTACCTCGAATTAGATCCGAGATATGAACGTGCCGAGAAATCACTATACAAATGTCATATTTCCATTAACACTTCCGGTTAAAGCGACGTGATCTGACATTCTGTGTTTGTTCAGTTGGTGGTGTTCGTTTAATGCACCTTGTTGTTTTCTGTTCTTCTATAAAGCTTGCGACAGAGTCGAGTAGAAACCCTATAATGGTTGGTACACGTGTTATGCAAGCAATATATCTTACCTGTAACTAGGTGTGTATGTAGGCAACAAGTACGATTTTGCAGAATGCCACAGCTGTTGAATTTCATAAATAGAGAACTGTGATAATTGGCAGATGTGAAGCTGATGGAAGATATAAGTGCATATTACGGCAAAATGCGTAGGCAGATGGTAAGTCAGTCAGTCAGTCAGACAGACAGACAGACAGACAGATAGATAGATAGATAGATAGATAGATAGATAGATAGATAATATAAATTGTGTGTGTGTGTGTGTGTGTGTGTGTGTGTGTGTGTGTGTGTGTGTGTGTGTGTGTGTGCGTGTGTAGAAGGTTGAAAAGGAACACACGAGTTGACATGCATGGAAAAAAAGTAAGGTAGAAAATGCTAAAATAATTTCATAAAAAACATTTCAGTACCGGTTTCAGTCATTGAGACTTTTTCAATTGTAAGTATGGAAAACAATTAAATTTCTTTTAATTTTTACAAAATTTAAATGTTTTCCATACTTACAATTGAAAAAGTCTCAATGACTGAAACCGGTACTGAAATGTTTTTTATGAAATTATTTTAGCATTTTCTACCTTGACTTTTTTTCCATATTTATATATATATATCTGTGTGTGTGTGTGTGTGCATACTTACATCTATACGTATATATATATATATATATATATATATATATATATATATATATATATATATATATATATATATATATATATATATATACATATATATGCATATATGTATATATATACGTATATAAAGAACGACCCTTCATCAGTTGTTGGCTGTTTTTCTAGTTTCGTATTTCGGGCATTTTACAACAATATACGCTTTCGATAAAACAGTTGCTCCCGCAAAGCAAATTAAATAAAATTTGGGATTTTGCGGAGGGTCCAGAAGAACTACTAAGCCTAAACGAGGTTGTGGTGGGGAACACGTGAATCAAGCTAGGACGGGAGACAAGCAAGAACACTCTTCCTTGTTCCAGCTACAATGGAAAGAAAGAAAGATGGCCGATGGTCATGCAGGAGCCACGTGAGCAAGGGAAGAGGAGGGAGGGAGAGTGACAGAGTAATGAGATAGAATAGTGGGAGAAGAGGTAAAAGAATAAGAAAGAAAAAAAGAGAGAAAAACGAAAGAGTAAAAAGATCTATAGAGTACGCAGCAGGATAAAACATACTTGGAAGAAGATGCGTGGCGTTCAATCATATAATAATTGATGTAAATAATATATATATATATATAAGTCAGTAAATAGTGGGGTTTATATATATATATATAAATGTATATGCATATATATACATACGTATATGTACATACGTGCATCTATACGTATATATATATATATATATATATATATATATATATATATATATATATATATATGCATATGTGGGCACAGGACGTCATGAAACGTGTACAACAAAAAAGTACGAAGTACAAGTACATGGAACATGAACTATTCTTTCGGACAACGAAAGACAGAAATGGAAAACAAAACAAATAACATAAAGAACGACCCTTCATCAGTTGTTGGCTGTTTTTCTAGTCTCATATTTCGAGCATTTAACAACAATATACGCTTTCGATAAAAAAATAAAAAAAAAGTTGCTCCTGCAAAGCAAATTAAATAAAATTTGGGATTTTGCGGAGGATCATAGGTAACACAAACGGGACAGTGAAAACAAACAGGAAGGGTTGCTAAGCCTAAACGAGGTTGCGGTGGGGAATGCGTGAATCAAACTATACGTATATATATATATATATATATATATATATATATATATATATATATATATATATATATATATATATATATATATATGCATATGTGGGGACAGGACGTCATGAAACGTGTACAACAAGAAAGGATAGATAGATAGATAGATAGATAGATAGATAGATAGATAGATAGATAGATAGATAGATATCACAAGGTAGGAAGAAAAAAAACAGTTTACCGATAGTGTTGTTGATATGGGAGTAGATGATGTTATTAAATAGGTAATTTCCTTTAGTGTGATGGTGATTAAGTTGATAATAGTTAGCAAGAGGTCGTTGATTTTTTTAGGTAGATATATGAATACGTTTATTTAGATTCCTAGATCCGTTGATAGGTGTAAGTATATAATTTACAACTCTTTATAACAAAATGCTGCAAACGATTGTATGTAATTCACTAAAATGGAACTATTTTTGATTTTGCTGCTCAGATGACAATATTAGTAATTAATATAATTTTCCAGCTTTATCTTCTACTCTAAGTGACTCTCTGATATATAGGGACATTTTTTGCATCGAATTAAACGATGCATTTGTAGAATATCTTGTTCTATAAGACACTCCATAGGAAAAAGTAGATTTTAGACAATTTTCAGCTTGCAAAAATTCTCGAATGAGAAATAGTGTGCACAGAACTATAGAAATATTGATTTCAAATTTTAGCACAAGACCAGCAATTTCGGGAGAGAAATTGAGTTGACTGGTACTTATTTTATCGATTTCGATTTGATGAAAGGCAAAGTCGATCTCGGCAGAATTTGAACTCAGATTGTAAAGAAGGGCGATATGCCGCAAAGCATTTTGCTCGGTGTGCTAACGATTCTACCAACTCGCTGCCTTAGTCTTATAGAAATATTACCAACAATTGTGGAGAAGCATCATAGATTTGATTCAGTGTTCCAACAATTTCGCTTCAGTTGCATCATTAATGAACTCAAGAAAGTTGTGAAAATTGTACAACTTTTTTTATCTGACATTTAAATCAGAGATAGTGGGCTTTTGTAAAAGTATCATTATATCTTCAAAATTTCAAATATTTTACCGTTTCAAAATCAATTAAAAAATGATTGGCGTTCTCCAGAAATCGCCAGAGTCTCAGATAACCAACTAGATAGACTACAGTTCAGATACGCGAAGACTTAGCCGTTCGTATGTTCTCAAATAGACCATCATAGATAGCCATGGTTAAAGTGTTTTACTGTCCACTTGGCTCAAAATAAGGATCATAATATAGTATGATAACAGGAATATTTAAAATATTTAAAGAAATCTTTACTTTCACGTCTGACAAAAGGAATGAAACCGAAATTGTCAGGGTGATTGTGTATTTATTTAGCGTATTCAAACATTAATTTCGTTCAGATGTCATTAACTTCAACAACAAGAAACATTTGTCTTCAATTTTTTAAATTTCTGAATGAGGCAAAGGCGAAGAAACGATTTCGTGATATTCATTTACCTTTCTATCACATTTAATGTGTAATGAAAGTTGATCAATTTTAACCAAAAATCGGAAACATTTTCTAGAGCCATTTGACTGGAAGTGTATCTCATGTTCTACTGTTATCTTTTACAATTTATCTTTGATAACTGGATTTTGACGAATAGATTTTAGATTATATATAATCTAAATAATATAATAGATTTTAGATCATATAATAGCTGGAAAAACGATATATTCCTTAATGAAATAGGCTCAGCTGAAAATTGAAAGAATACTATAGTCTCGACTGGCCGGTATGTTTTAACTGACAAGATAAGAACTCAGTATCTGTCAGTTCAAAAACTGCTGCTTTTTCTATTTGGTATTCAGAAAAATAGTCACCACGTGCATTCTGGTGATTCCGAGTGTTCAAATAATTGAAATTGATAAAGAACATTCTAAAGCCTTCCAGATGTTATGTAAAAATGCTTCAATACGTCGAAATGTATAAACGTTGTTAGTCTGTCTTACACGAACATTTAACTGGTTTTACACAGACTTCTGTCTGTACAGGTTCTTCTTTTATCTACCTCTCTGTATGAGTGTTCTGTGCGTGTATGTATGTGTCTCCATGTATATGTATAAACACATTGCTAATAGGTTGCTAGATTTTTATATCCCACAGATATCTTTCCACCTGTTTATGACACCAAATTCAATAACTATTCATTTACATATATGCACACTTAATTGTGTTAATATGTACACTTTTGTAACAGTTCATTGTTATGAGCGACCATATATGTTCGTGTATTTCAGTAAGTGAATCTTGCATTGTTATAAATTAATATTTGCCTTGAACAAAAGTCAATATTTAAAATCAAATATAACTTTGTACGCATAATGTTATATACGAACTCAGAATGAAATTCCCTGTATTTGTGTGAGTGTGTGTGAGGGAGAGTGAGAGAGAGATTCACACAAAGACACACACACAATTACATGTCCACTACCTATATTTGAACATGCACGCCTTACAACGAAAAATCTTATAGAAGTTGTATTTGAAGAAAAGTACGAACATGTTAAAATAAGAAAAGAAGATGCGGGAAAGGAAAGAAGGAAGGAAAATGGAGATGAATAAAGCAATACAACTAAGACATCAGCAATAAAATAAAATGTTTATAATGAAATACTGAAGCTATGAGGTGACAGCTACGATAGATTTTCAGCAAAGGAATGGTTTGCTTTGAAGTTTAGAAGTTTAGTATGATAGGTTCTTATTGACTAATGACTTCTCAGACAAAAAAACTATTGATGATCAGTAGATTAAGAAAAGTATTTCTAGAATAAAGATCAAACAGGCTGCACGTGTTTGGACACGTTTTGAATGAAAAAAAAAGAACATACATATATGTTCGATTTTAGAAAGAATTGTAGAAATGTTTTGTCCTTGAGTTTTACCGTTGACACAAATATTTTGAAAAGTTGATATGGTTTGAATAGAATAGTATTATTGTAAAACCTCTTCGACGATAGAGAACTAAAATGTTTTAGAAATGAATAATACAGTTTAACAAAGATTCCATGGGGAAAAACAGAGGCCATCATATAATAATCTTGTCTACTATTGGCACAAGGCCTAAAATTGTTTTAAGGGCGAGAGCCAGTCGATTACATCAATGGCAGTGCTCAAATGATACTTATTTCATCGACCCTGAAAGTATGAAAGACAAAATTGACTTCGGCAGAATTTGAACTCAGAACATAAGCTTGAAGAAATTGCTAGCAAAGATAGTTATCACTTAAAACACGAGAACAAATTTACTATGGTTACTTTTGTGAATGCTATTGGATGAACAAGTCATAGAAAATATGACAACAAAGATAGGCGGATGAGTGACAAGGTACAATTATAAAATATGATAAAGGCTTTAAATATCATAACAGGGAGTATTAGGATCTTTTCCCTTTGAACGGCACATCGAGAAATTAATTTTTTGTAACTAAACACTTTCAAACTTCGGACACTGGTAGAATGTGTCATATAAAACATCTTTTACTCTTAGTGCTGTTGAGAAAAGTTTATATTTTCAAAGTTATTCCGTGTTAAAGTTGTCGTATTTCGGTAATTTCAACCAATAAATGACGTGTATTCAGCTGAATAAAATTACTGCCGTTGTTTGTCAACAACTTCCGGCGGTGTATATTTCGTTTGTCACTGTTATTTATGACATATTTCATCTCAGTTACGTTTGTATGAATAAACGAGTGTATCTGAATCATGTTTACTTCATGGCACTACCACAGTCATTCGTGCATTTCTACTGCTTTTAGTCTTTTTTTTCCTGTTTTTCAGCTACTATTTTCGGAAAGTCATTTTTGCCCCCTCCCCCTCCAATTTCTTCATTTTTCACATTTTTCCGTAACTCTAACCCTAAAATCCCAACCCTAACCCTAACCCTAAAACCCAACCTAACCCAAAACCCCAACCCTAACCCCAACCGTAACCCTAAAACCTTAACCCTAACCCTAAAACCCTAACCCTAACTGGTGTTTCGGAGCAAGTCGTCCATATTTGTTTCATTTTTCTCTATTATGTGCTTATGTGCATCCGTAGATTTCTAATGAAGTAATAGGCAGTGAAGAGAAGCCGTCATAGGAAAACCTTTAACTACCTCTATTCCTTTCTCCCCCTCTCTCTACCTCTTCCTCTCTCGCTCTCTCAAACGCATACACGTGCAAGTACACAATCATTCAGTAAAATATAACTCATGTTCGTCAATGTTTTGTAAATATACCATGATTTTCACTAGGGTGTTAGGGTTAGGGTTTTAGGGTCAGGGTTACGGTTTAGGGTTACGGTTACGGTTAGGGTTAGGATTAGTGTTACGGTTACGGTTTTAGGGTCAGGGTTTGGGTTTTAGGGTTAGGGTTAGGGTTTAGGGTTAGTGTTAGGGTTAGTGTTAGTATTAAGTTTAGGATTAGGGTTGGGTAATCGTGTGGGTGTTAATCTGAAAAATTACAGATATGTGAAAAGTACCGACCCTGCCATCTATTATAACTTTTGTTGTTCTGCTTAATATATACATAGATTATGCATCCAAAGAAGAGAGTTTGCTGGGGAAAGACAGCAACCGGTTTAAAATGACAGCAACAGACTGCAGCAATTCACCACATTCCACTTTGAACGTAATGCAAAATGGTGCATCAACATCTTCTGCCCAATCTGATAGAATTCTGGCAAAACTATGTAGCAACAGATCGCCAGCAATTGCTTCATCAGAAATTGCCGTCCTAGCTCCTGCGAAAAGGAATTACCCTGCTATGTATTGTATAGCCAATTAGACGGATGAAATTTACGTACGCTTAATAATTTTATGCAAAACAGCCTTCAGACTTTCCCTATTAATTTCATCGTCTTTTGAATTATGAACATATTTACATCATAAGGGTTTTTTCGTTGTAAAGCTTTCTTTTTAGTTGATTTTCACCTAGCAAGACTTATCGTAGATGGCGTAATAAGTCACACCCGGACAAGGTCGGGCTATACTGCTAGTACATGAATAAAATAATGAAACTTATTTTATCAATCTTTTTTTGTAGACCCACTGAGTTATGAGCCATAATTTAAAGAACACAAGGTTTTTAGATCGGTGTAAACATAAACACACACACACACGCACACGAAATGTTATTTCAAGAGACGGTAATTATATTTCCTTTCTTTTCCCAAACCACATTCTGAAGTATAAAATTTCGAAAACAACCCATTTCTTATATTGTTCCTCCTTAAAGTTTCTCTTCAAAAGAGTTTGTTTTTGTTTTGTTTGTTTTGTTTTGTTTAGTTTTGTTTTTGTTTTTTGTTTTTTTGTTTGTTTGTTTGTTTTTGTTCACTTTCATTGTCTACAGATACAAGTTTACATGTACTTCAACTATCTGATCCTGAATGGTTTTAACTCTCGCTACTAATCTTTTTTTTTCAAAACAGCCAACCAACTAAACATTGCATAGAACCTTTTAAAAGCGAGCAACGGAATATAAATACAGAACACTTTCCCTGACAATTAGAAAACTTCTGGATATCTTGGACTTCAAAACTTCCCTTTTCTTTAATCGTAGTATCATTTTGTAGACTAATACAGATGCAGACGTGGTTGCACGGTACGAAGTTTGCTTCCCAATCACATGATTCTGGGCTCAGTCCCACTTCGAGGCAGCTTGGGCAGGTGTCTTCTTCTATAGCCTCAGGCCGACTAAAATCTTGTAAGTGGACTTGGTAGAAGGGGACATATATATATATATGTGTATGTATGTATGTACGTAAGAGAGTCGACTGAAAAGTTCATAGGATGACTAAGATACTCTCATGGAATGTGACCAAATGAGGTTAATTTTTCAACATAGTCCTTCTTGCAGCCCACACACTTCTTCCATCGGTGTTGCCGCCTTTGGATTTCATTGGTGAAAAACCTTTCATCCTGTTGGTCACAAAAGTCATCAACTGTAGATATTTCGTCATCATCACTACAATACTGGTTCCCACCTAAGTAGGGTTTCTGTTGTTGTTGTTGTTTTTATTAGGAGCAGATATTTGTCAGATGGGGCCAAATCAAAAGAATTGGGAAGCAGATCAACCAGGAAAATAACATGTGGAGCGTAACTTCCTGGGCAAATTGGCATGGTACTCTCCAGTTATTGCCCTTTTGAGGATAGTCAATAAACACAATGCCTTTTGCATCTCAGAAAAACTGAGGTCATTACCTTCCCTACAAATGAAACGACCTTGGCCTTCTTTGAAATAGGTAAGGAGGGGTGCTTCCACTTCATGGAATGTCTCTGTCTTTGGCTCAAAGTGATGAAGCCAACACTCATCCTGACATACGAAACGTTCAAGGAAACCAACTGAATCTACCTGAAACAATATCAGATTTGCCCGTGATGTGATCAGCCTGGTGCGTTTTTGATCAGGTGTCAGAAAATGTATAACCCACCGAGTAGAAACCTACGTCATGCCAAGTTCACTGTGCAGAATATTCTCAACTGTCTCACGAGATATGCCATTAGCATTGGCTATTTAATTAGAAATAGTCAATCGCCTATCATACATCAACATTTGGCGAACACAATCAATTTTTTCCTCAGTGGTGGCAGTTGCAGAACGTCCAGATGTTGGATCGTCTTCAAGACCTTCCCTACCCTTTCTAAAATCTGCTTTTCTCTTGAACGGGGTTTATTTCGATCATAAAACAATGAATCCCTCTTATATTCGTACTATATTCTTATGTAGTAGGGACACAGTGACACCCAAATGTCTTTGACTCCTCACAGACCATTGACCAAACTTTTTAACTCTAGGACATCTGCCAAAATTAAGTATTATTCTTTTTCAAAACAAAATATATTTTATATTTAGATATACATTATAGAGGAAAACTATCTCTTCAAAACACCCACATAACGAATGAAATTATCTATTTTTTTCTGTTGTTTTTGCTAAGTTTGATACTCAAACTTTTATAAATAGTAAAGTCTATGAAAGTAAACGCAACAAAAAAGAAGTATATTTATTTTAAAATCTATTTTGCTTCAAAAGAATTGAAAAATGTTTGCAGTGAACACAGAATGGTTTCGTGATACACCACTGTCCTGAAGCAGACCAGTTGAGAACTACTGTGTTAGGCATCGTGATGGTTATTTATTTTCAGTAAAGTGCTTTGAAGCAGAATAATCCTTGTTTATAAAATACCACTCTCAACAGCAAATCAAATCATTGAAACTCAAGGTTTGGCCTCAATGTGGGACGAAGTTAGAATTCTCCAAGACATTTGTTTGTTTGTGCCAGCTCGTAGCTTTTTGCCTTCAAAATAATGATGTGTTTACCTAGATTGTTGCGTATTTATATTGGAACGTACACTGACCCTTGACTTGTCGTGAGCTTAACAGCATAGCACGGGCAGATGAAGAGCGCAGAGGTACAGCACAACCACAATATAATCAGATATGCGTAGACATGCAGATCCTGGTGATTCCTGCAGAATGATTAGTGCGTCGAGCAAAATGCCACGCAGTAGTTCTCCACTTCTTTACATTCTGAGTTCAAATCCTACCGAAGTTAACTCGACCTTTCATCATTACGGGGTCGATACAATAAAATCCCAGATTAGTACTGGGGGGAGGTCGATGGTATCGTCTAAATCCCTCCACTCAAAATTGCTGACTTTTGGCCTAAATTAAAAATAATTGTTATTAGAATCACTCGAGCAACAAAAAAGTGCTTTGCGGATTTTTTTCCGACTCTTTACATTCTCAGTTAAAATCCCGATGAAGTGAGCTTTGTCATTCATCCTTTAATGAGCCTAATTCACGTCATTTTTAGAGATGCTTATGATGCCATTTAGTAAAATATGTACTTAGTTTTACTCTCTTTCTTCTTTGAATCGTTCAGTCTTATATCAAGTTCATTTTTTTTCTTCCAAAGGATGATTTAATATGTACTAGTGCCGGGGTACAACAAATCAGAAAATTTTAAAACATTTGGTATTTTTTCAATTTTGTTTCAATCCTTTCCAAAATCGGTTATACCGATTTAGTTTTGTATGCTAATCATGAAAATGAGATCCATTTTTGCCATAAATCAATAAATAAAGAGTTAATAGCTTTTGAAGTTTACAATTTTTGCGGTAATTTTAACCAATCGAAAGCCACCATTATACACATGACCGTAAATTTTACATTGGTATCTGTTTCCATAGTAACAAACAAAGCTGTTGTCTGCCTGCTTTTGATTGTAAAAAGGACGCAGTACTTTGTGCTACTGTGACACTTTCACTACCGCAAGTTTTGACAAGCTACATCATTTTGTGCTTGTGTTATTTTTGCCTGTCATTTTGTGAATAGACAGCTATCACGCAGAAAATACCGGTTTCCGATTTCTGTTTTCTGAATGGACTAAAAATGATCAAACTTTAAACCTCTGTCACATTTTCTAAATTTTTCTGGGAATAAGTGAATCCTAAACTCGGATTCAACGTGAAAATTTACATGAGTTTGAATTTGAAATTTTTCACTTAATTTTAAAGTTTTCAAATGTGTGACAGTAACTAGAAAGATCCTTTTTACCCAATAAAAACTAGATTCTATCTACAATAATTCTTTTCTGAACCCACACTATCCGTGTTCTGGTTTCCCTTATATAATGATTTTTACTTTCTATTATAAAAACTGAATTTTGTCTAATTAGTTAGTTTCTTAACTAATTATGTAAATACATTTTAGAAAAGATGTGACTACATTATGATGGCAACATTCACAAGCGTGATTTAATTACAAGCAACGCTGTTCACGTTAAATATAAATACATGCATTAAAATTCGAAGCAACACATAGACCAGGAAAATAACATGTGGAGCGGAACACTTATAACAATATCAAAATAGTTGCTAGTTTTGTAGACGTCTAGTAAATGTTTGGTTTTCAACACTAACGTAATTAAAGTTTCTTTTCTTTTACTTGTTTCAGTCATTTGACTGCAGCCATACTGGGGCACCGCCTTGAAATTTTAGTCGGGTGTATCGACTCCAATACTTTGTTTAAAGCCTGGTACTTTTTCTATCGGACTCTTTTGCTGAACCACCGCTAAGTTACGGGGACGTAAACATACCAACACCGGTTGCCAGGCGATGATTGGGAACAGAGACACAAAGACACATGCACAAAGATAATATATATATATATGGGGGGGGGTATACACACACATACGACAGGCTTCTTTCAGTTTCCGTCTACCAAATCCACTCACAAAGTTTTGGTCGGCCCGAGGCTATAATAGAAGGCACTGGTCCGAAGTACCACGCAGGGGAACTGAACCCTGAACCATATGGTTGGGAAGCAAGCTCCTTAACACACAGCCACGCCTGTAGATGAGTACTTTAAATTATGGGATGACATGAAGTCTATCACATCATTTAACACGTTTTAGTTTGTAAAAACTCTCTTGCTTACCATGTTCGTGTATGCTCAATGCTCCTGCTTCAAACATATATCACAATTCCTGCGCTCTTGTTAAAAAAAAAAAACACTTCTGTAGCAAGAATATTACTCACGTACTCAACAAAACTTGACCAATCATGACTTCGTGCGGAATTGGCTCCAGCGACAAACATCTCCGTAACACTTCTATCAAACCAAAAAACAATAAATCTTTCTACCTAAAGCAGAAGACCTGAAATTTTGAGGAAGAGGACTAGATTACATCGACTCCAGTTCTCACTGGTACTTATTTCATCAACCCCGGAAGGATGAAGGGCTAAGTCGATCTTGTAGGTCGTAAAGAACCGGAAAAAATTCCACTAAGCATTTTGTTCGGCGTGCTAATGATTTTGCCAGTTCGTCGACCTAAACCTCACCCTCCAAAAAAAAAATATATATATTAATAAGCCTTTCTTATTTTGGCACAAAGCCAGTAATTTTTGAGCTGGTGAGGAAGTTGATTACATTGACTCCAGTGCTCAACAGGCACTTATCTTATCGAGCACAAAAGGATGAAATGCAAAGACTACTTTGGCGGAATTTGAACTCAGAACGTAATGAACAGGATGAAATGCCGCTAAACATTTTGTCCGGCGAGCTAACAATTATGCCAGCTCGCCACCTAAGGCCCAAAAAATAATATTTGCAAATATTGTCTGTAGACAGTATGATTAAATAATTTACAAGATATAGTTTTGAATGTATAATTTGAATTCAAATCTCACAGGCGATGTCTTTGTGCACATTTTTCCGAAATCGCTAAAATAAGTCCCAGTCAATCAATTACATTTTCCCTGCATGTCTCTCTGTAAAACTGTCTTTGATTAAAAAGAATAAATTTTGTTTGTCTTTTTAAAAGATTCAGTACAAATGTTTCATATGAAACAAATTCTCTCTCTCTCTCTCTCTCACACACACACACACATCTCATCTGGCTCACATATTTCACACAAGTCGTAATAAGCTGAAAATTTTAGGTGAAGAAACATGATTAAGTTATAATGATGTCTACACCCAAGGATGTTAGCCCTTGTAATACTGATTTTAGAAGAAAATTGAATTTAATTTAATTCATTTATTTCAGCTCTAACTATTAAGACATTTATGACGTCTAATTCTCATTTCTTCAAATGCCGAGTATTTGTAAAAAGCCGGTCGACAATAACATAGCTGTCAAGTAAGATTAATTTCACTAACGAAGTATGTAAAAAGATTATATAATCATGGAAATCGCTTGCTTCAGTTAAGAATATAAGACTTAAAACTACCGTACAAGTAGAAATGATGTACAAACAGCATGTATTGATATTTCTAAAGAATTATTCTTCGAAGGGCAACAAACCCCAGCCTGCCTAAAGTATCAGAGATGTCATGGATTCATCATTTTTAATGTTATTTTCAGGTTCTATCAGTCTTTAAGAATTGCAGTTATCGAACTAACAACGTCTTGTGATTGGTAAGTGCTTTAGCACTGGCAAGGTCACATAACTTTCAATAACCAACTTCACCTACTTCTAAATCAGTAGTTTTCAACCATGTTTTACTTCTGGACCCCTTTGATTAATGTTTTATTCTGGTGGGCCCCATAGCCATTACATGTTTAAAAACTAGTTCTACAAATACTTCTTTCAAAATTCCTATTTTGCTTTCCATACATTAACTTGTGTAAGCTGAACTGTGTAAGATGTCAAAGAAAGAAATCTAGCTGTTTCTTACAATAAATACATCCAAAGTAACATTTTTTCATGGACTCTTAATATAATACTGTAGGTCCCCAATTTCCTATTTTGCTTGCGTGGTCCCCCAAAAATCTTATATCGACCTCCAGCTATTTTACTTTTACGATTCTAATTGTAGTAAAAAGGGCGGGAATGGCAGAAACGGTAACGTTTTTCTGTAGCTGGACATTTTTTTTTTCCAGTTCAACGTCTCACTATTTGTTATCTAGTCTTCTCCAGAGTCATTCTGAGATCAACCTTCACAGCTTCTTCTGCATCATTTTCCACTTCCATCGATTGACCTTTCTTCACCCAACTATCATCCCCGATGTGCATCATATTGTACCAGGCGGCCTTCTTTCTTGCACGCTTCGAATGATTTATCTACTACATATTAAGTTAGAAAGAAAGTCAAATCGCGTTTTTCAGATGATCACTTTGAATGTATTTTTTTAATAAGTATTAATTTCTACATTCTAATGTTTTATTTGTATTTTTTTTTTCCAGATAACTTTATACTATAGATCAGACCTATATCAAACACTGCATGCTGAGTGAATTTAAAAGGGGATGTTCAGCAGTGAAAGTAGCATGATATTCGTTCTTTCTATGGAAATGAACATTTAAGTGTCCGTAAAAGTCCACGATGATTTGGCCAGTCTTGGCCAGTTAATTTTTCTCTATACTGAGGTTCCAAAAACTAGTTGAAATAAATCCAAAGCAAACTGCACGAGAAGTAGTAAGACAGCTTATGTCACATTTCAATCATAAAATACCTTCATGAATTAGGAAAAGTGTCTTAACTTGATCTGTAGTTTCCTCATCTGATGCTTCTCAGTTTAATCAGAGATGCTCATTATTGAAAGTAAACTTGCTACCTAACTTTTCCTGAGTAAAAATCATCACAAGTCATGAAAAGTGGGTTCTCTATAATTATATCCAATGAAAACAACCATGGTTAGTACCCAATATAAATGAAAAAATCCATCCTCAAACCAAGTCTACACCTGAAAAAGTTATACTCAGTGATTGACGAGGTATGGAGGGTATCGTCTATCAAGTGTTAAACCAAAGCGAAACAGTTAATGTGGAGAAATATTATCCTCAGTTGAAAGCATTGCACAAAAAATATGCAGAAAAAGCACTCCATCATTTGTCAATCTTAAAGGAGTGTTGTTCTGACACAGTAATACAAGACTACATATTGCCCAAGTTACTCAGGGGAAGATTATCACATTAAATGTGTAAGTTTAGCCTCATCATCCTTACTCTCCTGACTTCGTTCCATCTATCATCTTTTCAGATCATTGCAGCATTATCTAATGGGAATAGTTTAATTGTGAAGAGGTTAATAAAAAAAACTGAGTTTGAAACCTGAAAAATTTCACACCTAAGGGATCAACAATTTGCCAAATAAATGGTTATATTATCAATAACGATGAGAAATATTATCTTGATTTAAATATATCAACTAAGACCTAAGAAGAATGTTTTTTTTCCCATCTTGAAATGCGACAGGACTTTCTTTCCAACCTTTTTTTTTTCTCTCAACTCACTTGTGCTTATCCTTCTTGAATGCTGACATTACTCATCCAGCGGAGCTTCCACGTCTAATTTCCAACTTTCTTGCAACCATGACACATCGAATTTTGCACACAACCCTTTGATGCCAACAGAAATAGTTCTCTGAACTTTTTCTACTCCAGCTCTGGTACTACGCTTTACACTAAACTTACCTCCAGTGATCTCGTCACAGGTGTCAGCAGCTTTTAGCAAGCCTTCTGGGTAGTGGAACAATTGCATTTTATGAATGCTCTTACTAGTAACTACTATGTTGTGTGCTCACCTGCCAGCCTGCTTGATATCCCACTGGCCGTTTTGGGTGCTTATAGTTTACATTATAGAGTTCTTACCAACTTCTTTTCTGCTCATCAAGCATGTCTGTTTTCTAGATGCCAACAAAGTTAAGCAATTTTTTTTCTGCAAAGTAAATTCTTTTATTTTTAATTTTCTTGATTCTTCTCATTTTTCTCTGATGTATGTTGTCAGCTCACAGGAGTTTCCACAGACCACTGGTCTTGAATTCCTTTATTATGGCCCAGAGAACAACTATAAATAGAAGTATAATTGATCCCTGATGAACACCTACCTGCATACTAAATTTCTCAATGAACTCATTAACTGCTACCATGCTTATGGCACCTCTATATTTGGCTTGCACAGCTCTCGCAAACCATTCATCTACATCTCTAGTGCGATACCTTGTAAAAAACCTCATCCAAATCAGCAAATACAAGACATAATGGTTTGCTCTTGATGAAAAACCTTTCCTGTAGTCATCTCACTAAAAAGTAGGTATCGATAGTACATTCACTCGGCACAAAAGCAAAATGCATCTCATCTAAGCTGGTTCTCACCATAATAAACTATGCTATAACTCAGCTACATACATGACAGTCCATCAATTTGATTTTTTTTTTTTTTTGTTTCAAGGAAACAATTAACTGAAAAGACATTCTTGATCAATCTATTGCCTATTAAAGTCCACCAGTGAAAAAAAACATAGTTGCTGGACTTATACATATCACCACTTCTTTCTAGGAATCATACAATACCTTCTGCTCCTGAACTCGTCTTGAGCAGGGAAACAGACAAAATGATTGTCTAAGATGAATGCAGATTGGCAAATGAGCTCTGGAGGCTCTGGACGGGACTTGCATGACAACAGATCTTAAATGAGAGGAGCAGCAGTGATAATGTCAGATGACTTTCTTTCAAACCTTATCAGTGATCTTAAAAGGAACAAAAGCTCATGAAATCCACACTTACCTCAAACTGTCATCACTTTCAACCGAAGTTAAATCATCAATCTGTCTACAACACGAGAGACAATCTTTGAAGTATAGTTGTTTGATCATTTTGCCAAACATATGTTACAAGCTGGAGAAGAAAGGTATCTCCCCCAACAGTAATGACACCATGGAGCCAGTGGTTAAGATGTGTTGACACCAAAAAATGTTTCCCAACTCCAACATAATTAACATACAAGAGATTGTGCAAAAACACAAATAGTTATAGCAAAACTGGTTACAAACAGATATGCAGAAAACCTAGATTAATACAATACGGCTTTGTGCCAGGAAAGGGTACTCCTGATGTCCTCTTCCTAGAGAGACAATTGAAAGTATTGAACTAGAAATTACTATACCTAGCATTTGACAACTGTGAGAAGGCCTTTGACAGAATTCCACCATTTGTAAGTAGGAGTAAATGAATGGCTGGTATGGGCAAGACAATCCATGTACAGAGGTGCTATTAGCAACATCAAAGTTGGCTATGAGTACAGCGATGAATTTAGTATGCAAATTAGGAACCTACAAGAACTCAGCCAACCTCTACAAGCATGGAAAATCATCTAATTATAAAAGCACTTTGTCAAACACCTCGATAGTTCAGAATTGTGTCAAAAAGGAATATCCAACAGTAAAATGTCTTTAAACACTATAAGTATTACACTTCCTGAGTTCTAAAATTTACAAGTGAAGATTTCCTTATTCATGCAAGTAAAGTAAAAAAAAATTTTAAATTAAAGAAATTAACAATGGAGGAAAAACATCAACTCTGTCTTCAAAAGTTTACTCTGAATGTAAATTGTTCAACTATAATGAATTTTTTTCAAAACAATGAAACAAGTTTACCTTCAAGTAAACTCAGTAAAGACAAACATTCTAGCAAGTAGGAAAGCTTAAGGTAAATTTAGCAAAAACAAAGATTCTAGTAAATAAGGCAGGGGCCCTGGTATCTTCAAGGAAATGACTTTACTCGACATGAAGAAAAGGAGTAAGTATAAACTCTATATGCTGTACAAAATGTAAGTTATGGACATACAAGAGAGGTAGTGGAATCAAAGGCAAACTAGCAGAGAACATAAGCTTCATATGTGATGGATGCACTGAAGAAGTACATATTAATGAGCATACCAGAAATAGATGCTCTTGAATGCTGGGAGGGCTTACTAGAAGTAGTTGGTAGCTTATGCTACAGAGAAGATATAATTAGTAAGAGAAGTGGCCGCTCCAAAAACATAGTAGCCAACATGAGAATAAGTGGGAGAAAGTTCAGTGAACTAGTAATGCTGCTGACAACAAAGGTATTTTTCCATTGAGTGAAAGGCAGAGTATGATGCTTGTATTAGAGCTGCAAAGCTGCATGGTAGTGCGATAGATCCTTGAACACAGCAGACTTAAGAGTGGAAAGAAATGAAGTGAGCATGCTTCGTTGGATGTGCAATGTTTGAATGAACAGCACAGTATAATGTGCTAAGAGAAAAACAGAGCATAAGAAGAAACAGATGTGGTGTGCAAGAAAGAGGCCTGTCTTGGTATGGACATGTGATGCATACAGATGAAGTCAACTATTGTAAGTATTAATCACTAAATGTAGTTGGAACTTGTGGAAGAGAGACACCCAGGAAGACATGAGGTGAAGTGGTGAAAGCTGATCTTGAAACCCTCAGCCTCTCAGAGGTGATGACTAAGGATTAGGATATCTGACGATATAAGGTTCTTATTAAGATCCTTTTATCCTTGCAAAACTGACATTGGTATCACTGTGTACATGAATATTATAAACAAATGAGTACCCTGCCTAATCTCCTCGAAACTCCCCCCCCCCCCGCACCATCAACATCTCTCTCTCACGACTCCACCATCTTGAGACCATTCTATATTTCTTGCTACTTGGAACCATTTCACTTGTTAGCCATTCTTCTATTATTGTTCTCCTCACTCACATTAGTGATTCATCCCATCCCACTGAACCACCAAATTAGCTCTCCTCATGCACTACATTTGCCTCTATACCTACCACTCTTGTAGACTACCCATCTTTCTCTTATCCTCCCAGTAAGCTGTATCACTACTATCCAGCTCACTCTTCACCACTCCTCTACCTTCCTCAACTCCAGAACATGCTGTTAAGTTGTTGGTATTAAGAAGGGCATCCAGCCAAAGAAGCCATGCCAAGGCAAACACTGGAGTACAATGTGGTCTTTGGACCAATCAGACCCTGTCCAACCCATGTCAAATGGAACACCAACATTAAATATTAAATCAAGAAAAAATAACCTAATAAAAAGTAGAAAGATAATATACTAGTAAAAATTTTACCTATTTTGATTTTTATTGCTTGTACTTCATCTTTCTTTTATATCAAATACCTCTTTCAGTCAGTTTGTCTTGATTCTGAATAGTTTAATCTCAAATAAAAACTTGTTAATGTCTCGACACTATCAAGCAAATCTGTTATACCAGCTTTCAAAATTGGTTTTAATTGGATATTAACTGAATGTCTTGGTCGATGATGATGAAGCAGTTTAAGTATACATACACATGCACATATACATACCTGTAGGGCATTTGACAAAATAACAAGAATAAACTTACATTGACACATAAACATATGACTTGCTGACAATAACTCTGGCCACAGTAATGCATTCTACTAAAACTGCATTCATTTACTTTTCAGACCAAATTTCACACATTCATAAAGATAAAAAAGAAAAATCTATTCATGCTGAAAATATGAAAATATCTTTCAAGGAATAATATAAAAATACCCCTTGCACATACATAAATTCAATCTATATTAAAAAAGAATGATTATAATGAGTTTATTTTATTTGGTTTGGTTTTTTTTTCTATACATGAAGAAATGCAAATGCATTGGTGAGTGCATTATGTGAGAGAAACTGACTAAATTATCACAGCTGCAATTATGATCTGTTTGTATCATGGATCAGCCAGTTAACAGTTACAATCTGTAACACGGATCAGCTAGTTGACAGCCACAATCTGTTTTTACCAAGGATCAGCTACTTGAACTTAAAAAATATAAATTTTAAAAAATGTCCAGATACACATCTGCAATCAGTGAGCAGACCTGACAAATAGTGACCCAGGTTTACAGGTCGAAGAGCAAAAGAATGTGGAAAAGTTTGCAATTTAAGTTTTAGTTAAAATGTGCCTGAGCAAGCATGAGGAGTTTACTGATTGATCGGCGATCAGGAGAATTTGGATGTGATTGGATGAAATTGTTCAATTTAGGGATAAGGCCACTGAGCACACTTCTTTTGTGTTCATGAGTGATTGGGTTGGTTGTATCTAAGCTGACAATTGCCTCTTCTAAATACCTGTAAAATTAAAAAGGAGCTCTTCAGTAATAGATTTATATCAGTTTTAAGAGTTTTAACAGAGTAATTAAGTTATCTTACAGGTCATTCAAGTCCAATTTATAAGGTAATACCTTACAAGTCTTTCAATCAAACACACAATGTATTCAATCTTTCTCAAATAAGATTTATATTTAACAAACTAAATTTAATCTACCAATTCAGTAAAACCACAATTTTTACATCAGGAATTAGTTTTTGCTTTTTCTTATCTTTTATGGTCCTGAAAAAACAATACCTATAAACAATATAATATTACAAATATATACTGTAATATTATTCTCCTTACAATACAACTGAGTATGAATGGCCCTATCTGTCTTACACAGAGACCTTTCAATGTAATTAGTAAAGCAAACATAACAAAATTATTTCTCCCAGCATTGTTTTAATTACATAGTTTCCTTACCAACAACCAATTCACTTGTAAAATAGTTACCCCAAAATTTAAAAAAAAAAAACAAGCTGGTCGACTTTACTTTTCATCTTTTCAAGGTCAATAAAATAAGTACCAGTGGATCACTGAGGTTAATCCAATCAACTTATCACCTCCCCAAAAACGCTGGCCTTGTGCCAAAATTGGATACCAATATTTACATGTTCTGAAATGTTTAGATAATTACTACCGATTATGCCCCACTTTCTGATGTCAATGAGAAAGAACCTGTACGCTTGAACATTGGACAACAGTCAAAATTGATGCTCCACTGTTCTGTTCTGTCTTTAACTAGGGTTTTAAACATAATACAATTGCTAATCACTATATGAATAACAAAATCTGATAGCATCTGTTACCATAAATATATATCTATATATGTATATACTTGCTGGCCTAGTACCATCAAAAATAATGTCTGATTGTAGTATTTTATATATTAATAAGGAAAAAAGATAGAATACAGATGGTAATTCAAATTAATACACTTGTCAATGTTATCTAGTAGTTGTCTTTTGAGATGTGACACTGATCATCATTTGTTGGTTCACACATACAAATATTCACATGCTTCCCTAGTACATGCACAGATACACACATATACACACAGAATTGAAATGCTGTTTGATTTTTTCATCATCCTATTACTAGCCTGCCATCACCCCTTCCTTCCTTATTCATATGTTGTGACGGAGAAAAACAAAAGAGTATTATTATAGTAGATATATATATAACTCTCACACACACACACACACACACACAAGCTTCTCTCAGTTTCCATCAATACATTCACAAGGCTTTGCTTGGCTTTACACTATAGTAGAAGACACTTGCCCAGGATGCCACAGAGTGGGACTGAACCAAGAGCCATGTGGTAGGGAAATAAACTTCTTATTACACAGCTATGCCTGTGCCTATATAAAAAGATGCACCTTTGAAATACAGCCATACCTGTGTTCTGAACAAGAAACGAATATCTGAAAGAACTTACTTTTGTTTCAATAGAGTGTGTGTTTCAATATCAGCTGATAGTTGCTGAATCAAAGATAGAAGAACAGGTTGTTGCAATGGGAAGGGAATTTGTCCAAAGACTTGATCTGGATTAGCTTTCTCACAAGTAAGTATTACCAATTCTAGGTTAGCAGCAGACAAGGCCTAAAATAACAAAAAAATTTAATTGAACAATGAAAGAATAATTAGAATGTTCAAGAGAAAACACTTATAAATTGAAACTATACATTCATTTGTATTAAATAAAGGGAATTACAACCCTTAGATTATGAAGAATTACCAGAAACTATAATTTATTTCAACATCTTTTTTTTCTGAAAAAGTTAAAATATTCTACTTAAAATGAGTCTCACCTGTTGAAAAGCAGCATTAATCTGTCCCTGGTTTAAAAGTCGCAGTATCTGATTCTGTAATATGTGGACATCTTGAGTACCAGGCACTGGGGTCACAGCTCCCGAACGCATTGCGCTTAATACATTGTCACTAATGGTGTTTCCTTGGAGTCGCATGGCTTTGTTCACTTCATCCTTCACAACTTCTCGTACATGTTGAAGTAAAGTGTCTTTCAGTCTAAGTATAAAAGAGTAGGTTTTTAGCAATTATAATATAAGAGCAGCACTAGACAATCACTAAGCAACACATTTTCAATGTTTGAAAGCTTATGTATTTAATTAATACCCAAAAGCCAAAACTGACTGAATCCACTTTGTTTTTATATGACTACAGATTTGGTGGGAATTGCTAATATTAACAGAATGTTCAGGATTGAATAGGATGTAATAATCCTAACCTGCTATACTGCAGCTTTCACCAAGATAAAGTAGAAGACAGTGGTCTGTGTAAACTGATGCAAATTGCAAGACTCTGTGAACATCAACACCTTGAACACACATTGTGGCCCCAGGATCCCATCATCCCAGGGCCCTGTCCAGTTGCAAAGCATTTTAAGACAGCAAACTGGCAGAATCATTAGAACACTGAGTATATAATTTCACATTTATATTGTGAGAGGAAATATTTTGTAACAATTAAAAAAAAAATAGATATCTTACCCTTTCAATGACTGTGTAACAACAGTTTCTAGTTTTTTCTCCAAAACTGATAATAAATGAGTGTGTAGGTGTTCAGTTGAACCTTTGAACATCTCAACAGTTGATTGCAACTGAGAAACTACAGGATCCCAAACCTCCATCTGTCTTCGACGACCAACTTCTAAGTGTTGCTGAAGTTGAACCAAGTCTAAAAGAAAATAAAACAAGTTATCAATAACGAATAGCCAAATAAAAATGTACAGTTTGCTAAATAGAAGCTGAATACATTCACTTATTGACTGATAAATGTGAAAAGAATACATCAAAATTCTATAGTGTTATAGTGTTTACATTCCTATATGTTCTGACCTGTTATACCATGAACCTTCAGTAAAAGCGCGTAGAGGGACCAGCTATCCAAATAGACAGCTCTCTTGTAGATAAAGCAATTAAGGGTATGAAGCCAGGAAAAGCCCCGACCCATCAGGAATCACTGCTGAGATGCTTAAAACATCTGGTGGTGTGAGCTATGGCCTAGTCACCCATATTGTAAACCAGGTAGTTCATGATGGACTCATACCCAATGACTGGCGTAGCAGCACCATAGTCAACTGCTACAAAGGTAACGGTGATGCTCTAGATAGAAATAACTACAGGGGTATCAAACTGCTGGATCAGGTGATGAAGGTCATGGAGAGTGTCATAGCCCATCTCATTAGGGAAAGAGTCTGCTTAGATGAGATGCAGTTCAGTTTTGTGCAGGGTAGAAGCACTACTGATGCCATATTCCTGGTTCAACAACTGCAGGAGAAATACCGAGCTAAAGATTAACCCCTATACTTAGCTTTTGTGGACTTGGAGAAAGCCTTTGACAGGGTCCCCCGATCCCTTATCTGGTGGGCGATGCAGAAACTGGGGATTGACGAATGGTTAATAAGGGCTGTACAGGTCCTATACAGAGAGGCCATTAGTAAGGTTAGGATTGGCAATGAGTATAATGAAGAATTCCAGGTAGAAGTAGGGGTCCACCAAGGTTCAGTCCTCGGTCCCCTTTTATTCATCATAGTCCTCCAGGCAATAACAGAGGAATTCAAGACGATTTGCCCCTGGGAGCTCCTCTATGCTGATGACCTGGCCCTCATAGCAGAATCACTACCAGAACTAGAAAAGAAATTTCGGGTGTGGAAGCAAGGTTTAGAATCAAAAGGCCTTAGAGTCAATGTAGCAAAGACCAAAGTTCTAGTAAGTAGGAAGGCGAACACATCACACCCTCAGGTAGGTGACCCTGCTCGATGTGTAGAAAAGGTATAGGTAGAAATTCCATAAGATGTACCCAGTGTAAGCTATGGACATATAAGAGTTGCAGCAACATCAAAGGAAGATTAACCGAGAAGATAGCTTTCGTGTGCAGCAGATGCACAGGGGCAATAAACACCACAGATTCCATCACACTCCAAGGGGAGAAACTAGAAGTAGTTGATAGCTTCCGCTACTTAGGTGACCAAGTTAGTAGTGGGGGTGGATGCTCAGAGAGTTACCACTAGAATAAGAATACCCTGGGCAAAGTTTAGAAAGCTTCTACCCCTACTGGCGACAAAGGGCCTCTCGCTCAGAGTGAAAGGTAGATTGTACGATGCATTTGTGCGAACTGCCATGCTTTACAGCAGTGAAACATGGGCCGTGACTGCAGAGGACATGTGTAGGCTTGAAAGAAATGAAGCTACTATGATCCACTGGATGTGTAATGTCAGTGTGCACACACAACATAGTGTAAGCGCCCTGAGAGAAATGTTGGACATAAGAAGCATAAGATGAGGCATGCAAGAGAGATGTTTGCACTGGTATGGTCATGTACTACGGATGGATGAGGAGAGATGTGTGAAGAAGTGCCACTCTCAAACAGTTGAATGAATCCGGAGTAGAGGTAGACTCAGGAAGACATGAGATGAGGTGGTCAAGCATGACTTTCGAACGTTGGGCCTCACAGAGGCAATGACGAAAGACCAAGACCTCTGGAGATATGCTGTGACTGCGAAGACCCAACAAATAAAGTGAGTTCACAGCTGTATCCTACACCAGTTTCACATAACCAGCCCCAGCCCATTCAAAAGTACCTTGGATCGTAAGGCAACCTGCTGTGCTTGAGGAGACCTATTGAGTCAAGTACATCAACATCAAGATGAAAATCAAATGGAAATTGTAGTTGTGATACCTGTGCTGGTGGCACATAAAAAGCACCAACCAATCATGGCCATTGCCAGCCTCCTCTGGCCACTGTGCCGCTGGCACATAAAAAGCACCCACTACACTCTCGGAGTGGTTGGCATTAGGAAGGGCATCCAGCTGTAGAATCACTGCCAGATCAGACTGAAGCCTGGTGCAGCCTCCTGGATTCCCAGACCCCGGCTGAACCGTCCAACCCATGCTAGCATGGAAAACGGACGTTAAACAATGATGATGATGAATAAATAACAAACAGTATCTGATCTTTCCCCCACACACTTTTAGTCATTCCAAGAGATGATCAGTTTATTTAGCTATAAATGCTATCAATAGAAATTATGTTTAATAATATATAATCCCACATATAAGAGACACAGCATTCTAGAACTTATTAAAATAA
Source organism: Octopus bimaculoides (assembly GCF_046866305.1). Classification (NCBI taxonomy): domain Eukaryota; kingdom Metazoa; phylum Mollusca; class Cephalopoda; order Octopoda; family Octopodidae; genus Octopus; species Octopus bimaculoides. The sequence continues at coordinate 109,880,414 of NC_142928.1, forward strand.
AAAGAAAAGCATACATTAGATGTCAGGAAATATGTCTCCACATACTCAACAATACTTTGATCAAGAGACATTTACATAGTCTACATTGAAATAAGAAACCTAACAGATTGAAGACAATGTCAGAGTAAATTCTGAACATCCTTCTTCTCTGTCCACTATTTTTGGGAGGGGTGGCAGCAGGAGTAGAAACTTCAGGCACCATCATTAAGAATCCCAGCTGGATTCCTAAGCAAGACTAACAGAGACTGTGGATATTATCTAACCATCTCATTCTTGGTCTACTCCTAGATCTACTCCTAGATCTACTACCAATTGACTTAGCTTGAAGAATCCCTCGTGTAATTCTTTCTGCAACATTCAAATATGTCCATAGTATCATACTTGTGAATTCTCAATATGGAGAAGTAACAGCATGGCCTGAAGAAACTTCCTGCTGATTGATCTCCAAGCTATGCACCATATTGAGTAACATTACTCCAGAGATCCTTTAGAGGAACCCCATTACAGCTGCTTGTATTCACTATCATACTCTCTTGAAAATTTATCCCCAAAATTTACTTTAATTTATATATATATCTATATTTTTGGAAACGTAAATATACAAAAGGATTTTTAACCTATGTACAGCTTCCTGACCTCACAACAGCAAACACACATTATGTCAGAATTAATATGAGTACTGCTCATCAATGACATCTATTTGTAACAGTAAACATCTGCAAACAAAAGCGTCCACACTGCAAGTACTTCAGTTAGACTGACCTTGTATTAATAAACAAATGCTGGTAAAGCTATAAGACATTTTCAACTATTCACTGTCACCTAAGTATTAGAAATTAAATTGAAACTTACCAAAACAGATTAGATATACAGATTAGACAGTACCAAAACATATCTATTACAAATAAGAACCTATAGATCTAAAGAAAATATGTTAGCTGTGAAATCAGTGTATATACTAACATATAACAACAAAGGTAACAGCTATATAACTATCCTGTGCAAATAGTTATTCAAGAAGAGTTGTCTTGCAAAAGCAATTTAAAGAACAAGAGAATGATGCCATCACAACAGGATAAATATTAAAATACTGAAACAGAGATTTACATGTAAGTAAATGTGTCAGAAAAAATATCCATATCGTAGGTGGTCCCTTGATTTCAAGGAACACATAAAAAAAGTCTGTCCTCAGTGTACATTTATGGAAACTAATTTACAGTGCCATCATTCTACAATGAGGGTCATTCTCTGACCAAATAGATGATGTCAAGGTCTTTATTTATGTATAGTGTAAGTCTGACATGAGGAATCTGTATTGCATGTGTGCAGAAGGTACAAGAGGAATGTTAGAAGTATTATTAAGCTCTGAGATAAACTAAAGTGGATGTAATGTGAGGAACAGATTTCCAATGAGTGATGCTGAAATGGAAACTTCCATCCCAAGGGACATTTTGCTACAAAGCTCTCTTTGACCATGTCTTGTAAGAAAAACTCTTTGCAAAGTTCTCTCTCTCTCTCTCTCTCTCTCTCTCTCTCTCTCTCTCTCTCTCTCTCTCTCTCTGAAGTTCTCAAGAGTGACAGTTCACTAGTGCAAGACATTGAAAAGCAAGTATGATTTTATAGAAACCATACAGCTTAGTCATTGAGAAGAGAGGTACTCAAATTGATAAAGTATTTGATTGTTAACACCTGCCTCTGTTGTTTCTTTCCCATGAGGTCAAAAAGGCAGGCATAACCATTCTTAGGACTGGAGCAACATAACATAACTCCATAAATTGGGATAGATTTCTGAAAGATTGCAGATTTTGATGAGAACAAAACTATAACAGGAATACACTGAAGTTAAATGACTTTCTGGGTTGGAATGATCACCAGCTTTACCCACATGTACTGAAATACTACAACAAAACAATAAAAATTAACTCAGCTAATCTAGTGTAGCTTATTGCAACTTACATTCTTTGGTTCCTTTTTGGAATGTGTCGTGTACTTGGTTATACATGTTTTGGGAGGTTCTTTCAAAATTAGGGATGACAATATTCTGGAATGATTCTCGATATGCTGTTTGAATGGGCACTTCAATTGCTGCCCCAACAGATGACCCAATAGCTTCAATAGTTTGCTGAAATGTAAAGAAGTTTATAAATGGAAAATGATATGACTTCTAAAGATCAAAATAAAAAGATAGGAACATTTTCATAAGAGATAAAACAAAGACAAACATGACAGAATTTGCAATATCTCCTTATAATGGTTTGTGGTTTCTATTTTCAAAGATCCTGAGGAAATTAGGCCATATGTGAAATACAATTCTCTGAATTAAAAATGGAATCAGTAAACCTAAGACTAATTACCTGTAAACATATACATTTTTCTCCTACAACACCATGATAGGAATAAGAGCTCTGCATTAGAAATATAGATTTCAAGATGAATTAACCAAAGAATATCTATATATTCACAATAGGACAATGAAGATATTGGAAAATGAAACCAGGACTGCCATTTTGTTGGCAAACAATCTTTACTAAAAATGAAGCTATTCAATAAATATGCACTGCTCCTCAAATTTATATTTGAGAGATTTTTGCTATGATTACAACTTAATAGAATGCAGGCAAATACTCACTCTATTCCGAACAAGCTTGGCAAGATTTTCTTTAAGAATAGCATCAGAAGCAGATAATTTCTGGGCCACCTCTCTTGTCAAATCCATCTTGATAGATTCCAAAGACTGCATCATGGCTAATAATTAAGAAACAAAGAAAAAAGGAAATGTGTTAATTCTCAAAATTGAAGTCAATCCTCACCAAATTCTAAAACTTGTTACATCTGCTTCTATTCTGGTTAACATCAACCAACTATTTTAAATCCATTTCTAATTTCAATTCTTTTGGAAATTGGTGCTCTTGATTCCTAGCTGCCTCTATAGCTCAATTCAATCTTTGTCAAAATTACAACTGTACATCTGATCAAATTATGAACTATTCTACCTTCATAGACTGTTTCACATCTAAAGAGTTAAGCTCCTTTTATATAGACAGAAAAACATTACTATCTCTTTTATCTGAATATCCACAATTTTGTTAATAAAGTATCTGAACAAATAAAGACAAATAAATCTGATTGTTTAATTAATGCAGTTGGAATTCAATCTCATTTCTCAACAATGAAGAAAATGGGACTCTTTGAATCCCATTAGATCACATTGAAATTATTTCTTTTAGAAGAAAAAAGTGTAACCAATTAGCTAAGTGAAAATTAGTGCAATAAGAGTAACTCTAGGATAAATTTTTAAAAGGATTTTAAAATTTGTAGAAAGAGATTGAACAAAAAAATCTGGATAAGCTCTTTAATAAAGTATTGTTGTTTAAATATCAGTATGTAAATTTCTTAGACAAATTTTAATTTCTAATCAAAATTTCAATTGTGTGTTTAACTCTCTCTCTCTCTGCCTTCTTGCAAACTTCAAGTCTCCAAACTCATGCATTTTCTGAAGATGATCATAGACAATAATCTTTAATCATTAATCTATAGCCAGCGTCCACCATCGTTATCCACTATAATGCATTCATTCAAAACTACCTGGATCGGAAAATGAAAACATACTCACTTGGAAGAACGTTATTTTTCATCTCACTTTTAACCATCATTTCAAGGTTTTTCCTTAGAGTTGTGTCCACAGCTTGCCAAAGAGTATTAACTAGTGCTTCATGCTTTTTATCATACGACTGAGTTTCATTCAAAATCTCCTGGTATCTTTGGTCTGAATAGTTAAGGGAAACTAGATTTCATTGATTCAAGTCTTTGGTTCTTTTTTAGTCAAGAAGTAGCAGATCTTAAAATACCATCAAGATTATTTTAAATGCAATGTCTAAATAATGTGATAGTCAAAAACTTAATGTATTATGCACTTTTTTTTTATAAATGGTTCTTAGCTGAAAGAACAAACAGCATCTTCAATCTCTAGAGTCCGAGACATGTTAAATCAATGCCTTTGATGTTTTTGAGTGACTAGAAGTCAACAACTAAAGAAAAATATGGGCAAACAGGAAATTCCAGCAAATGGCATTCTATGCAGGAAGAATTGAGCAAAACAATTAGTATGGCAGCAAGGAGGGAATAGACAAGATGAACTGCAAATTGGCAGTCATTGGAGAGTCAGACAGAATACTTGGCAGGATTTATCCAACTGTTTGTGTTCTGAGTTGAAATCCCATTATAGCACACTGGAGTAGTAGACTTAACCTTATACCACCACCTAGCATGTGGGCACCTTTAGTGGAATTGACTATAGTAAACATTCAGTCCCAAGTCTCCTGTTAGAAGATACTTTCCTTTTCCACTCCCTCTCAAGAATCATGTTGGTCCAACAAAGGGCCATGGACACTGCTTTTTCCCTCTGACTAACAGTAAATAAAGTTGGGGAGAGATAAGTTGGATGGGCCTGACTGGTGATGGCATGAGACCAGCTAACTCAGAAGAATAAATTCATATAGTATTGGTAGAAAATAGTGAGTGAGGAGCATTAAATTTGAGTGTTGGTAAGTAACACCATACTAATTAGTCAAGTAATTTTTTAACACAGTTTAGGATATTTGTATGTGCATCAGCAGCAGTACTGTACCAGATGTGAAAGAAGCATTCTATTGTTGGTTTCATTTGAGCTTTGTAGAGAGTTAGCAACTAGTGGGTGAGTTAGCAACTAGGAATCAATATATGTAGAAACATCATTTTTCAGAGTGAAGTTTGAGCAGAAAGTTCAGCTGAACACAAGAGATAGTTTATGTATAGAGTTAGAGATTTATTTTGCAGAAAAAAAAACAGGATGTCTGGCTTACATATAAGGACGTCCAGGTGAGAGCTCATAGTTTACATGTTAGAATGCATGTGAATGTGTTAGAAGATCAAAGGACTGATGTCACTCTAGTCGACACTGGATCAGATTGTTTGAAGAAAGGATGGATTGAATATTCTAATTCTTTCATATCTTTCAAATTTTTCAATTTGCTTTTTGTTTCAACATGAGTAGGGGAGGGGGAGACATTTCTGAGTTACTACTAACCACTATCTCAATACTTGTAACATTTAACTTAGTTGTAAATCAGTAGCTTTGCATAAAGCTTTCTAAATCTTGTGCTCACAAGAACATCAACCACAAACTGGTGGAGAAGAGAACATGAGATTATGCACCAGTTGGTAGGACAGTCTCACAAGCATCCAGGCTCTTGTACTACCTGGCAGTAGGCCTCTGCTGGAATACTTTTTTAACTTGTATACTCTGACACCTCATGGTGCAGTGAATATTGACACATTGTGATATTGCAATACCACAGAGCTGGTAGCTTAAACTGAATGCTTCAATAAGTTCCACAAACCAAACAATGGTATTTACTAGGGGGCATTTAGACCTACAACACTATTCATTTAATAAAATGAGAAGAGGGTTTATCATGTCACCAGAGAGGTTGACTTACTAGATGTAGTGACCCTTCTGCCTTGTAATGGTCATTAAATGTTCAGAGAGAGAACAGAACTCCTAGTTGTGTTGTAAAGGTTATACCATTCCTAGGATGGTTCACTGATAGTCAATTTACAAATGGAAGGGAGTATTCAAATATTATAATCATCAAAGTTGGATTTGGGAATAACTGAATAGTCAAGTTTGTTTTATAAACCAGTGTGCATGAAATAAGTTAGCTTATAATACTGACAGTCCAGGAACTGAAACAGTAAAAGAATACCACAGTTAACCAGTAGACATTTAATATCCTGCAACTTACACAAATAAGCTAATGAAGGAATATTTAAATAGTCCACAATTAGAATATGAAATGAACTCAATTGGCACTTTGAACATTTTAGATTTAGCCAACTCATAACAATAAATAAAAACATAATAAAGTTACAATGAAAGAACAATGCATCGGCTGCCAGAGCTGATTGCTCCCTAAAGTTTGACAAACTATCTCTGCACAAGATTGGCGAATTGAATCTACTTGAAGTAAAAATAAAAGAACTAGATTATCAGAATCAACTAAGATTAAATATAAAAAAAATATCATATTACTCATTGTTTAATGCTTTATGCTTTAAACTGTTCTCTCAACTCTTCAGACAAAGAATTAGAAACTGCATCTTCATTCAGGAGTATAAAAAATATTCAAATTATTTCTTTCAACTAGCTAAGTAGAGCAACACTCACTACTGCACAAGCTGTTGCAGATACAGTTAATGATATTAGTACAACACATACAGTAGCAAATTAGGTGTCTAAGTCAGTTAGTTAATGCAAGCCTTATTAAAGATCCACCTGATAAAAAAATTTACAAGGCTTATAATGAACTTAGGTATAAAGAGTCATATGCACACTAAACTAGAGGTCTAAAATATTTGTGATCAAAATGAGGAACCAACACTAAGCTACAAAGTTCTCAGCAAGATAATAACCTGCAATAGTTACCTATTATCCTTTTTACATACTATCTATTATTAGTCCCAAGCCAGCAGTCTAGTACAATGCTACAATATAACCAATAATGTATTGGGTCATCCCATAAATAATGTGTTTTTTTATACATCTTTTATTTTTCAAAATTAAGATAAAGTTCTTTTTTAATCTAAAATATACTCTCCTTCATTTCTTACAATGCTTTTCCATCTATCTGGTAGACTTACAAGGCCCTCTTCCAAAATTCACTTGTCCATGACGAAAAATACTTCTCACCTCATCTACAGAATTCATATTTTTTCTGTCCAAATGATTTTGAAGACTGCAGAATAAATGCTAATTAGATGGGGCAATGTCTGGCGAATATGGTGGGTGGGGCATCAATTCCCATTCAAACTGCTCCAGCCTTTGGAATGGCATCCTTGCTTTATGTGGCTGAGCATTATCCTGATGGAAGAGCATCTTTCATCTTGAAAATAAAGATGATTGTTTTTCTTCTAGTGCTGACTTAAGCTGCTCAAGCTGCTCACAGTAGATCTTCTTTGCTATCATTTGGTTTGGGTTTAAAAGTTCCAAGTGGACTAAACCTTTCATATCCCACCAAACAGATAACAACACTTATGTAGGTGAAGACCTTCTTTAGCCTAGGGTGCTGGTGTTTCTCCTTTCCCTACCCACTGTCTTCAGCACTTAACATTTTTATAGAGAACCAATTTCTCATCACCAGTCACTATTCAGTCCCAAAAAGGCTCATTCATGAGACATGACAGCAAAGAAAAGTATACATTCACTCTCTGCGAGTGATTAGACTCGGAAAGTTTGTGAGGAACCCATTGACCCAATTTGCTGACTTTTCCAATGGCACACAGGTGTCCATGAATGGTTGAATGCTTCTCTGCTAGTTCCTCAACAGTTACAATGGGATTTTGTTCCACCAGGGTTTACAGGACATCCTCGTTGGGCTCTACAGATCTTCCAGGATGAGGCTCATCTTCTAGGCTGTAGTTCCAGTTCGGAATTTCTGGAACCACCATTGACACTGGCTTACACTTGTTGCCCAATCCCCATATACTGCATTAATATTCCACACACTTTCCATTGCATTGTTGCCTTTATTGAACCCATAAAGCAAAATATGCCAATTATGCTCCTTTGCTACTTCCATTATAGCTTTGAAAAAATAACTGTTAAAATCGAACTGCACTCTTCAAAACTTGCACTAAGAATAAGATCATGGTAAAATTACTACCTGTTTTTATAGCAAGATGCAAGTAGTTTAACCCATACCACTCCAACTTTTAGTTCATGCAATTGAAAAAAAAAAACATTATTTACGGGATATCCCAATATATTGTTTGATCCACAGAAGGTAACTGAAATTACAAGGAATTAAAGCCAAATTTTCATAAATGCTTCAAGGAGTTGCATCCATCCTAAAAAAAGCTAACCATCCTAAAAAAGGAATAGTTACATGAGTTTTCCAAGAACATAAAATACCATCAGTATATGAATCATAAATGCAGGAGCATTATTCAACCAGGTTGTCTTTACAATAATATTACATATAACAGTTCTTAAGAGAAATTGCTATAATCTTAAAGTGCAGGTCCCAAAATTCTTTAAGTGTTACATTTAGTAAGTATAAGTTTTAAGGATACGTTCCCTTTGTGACTGTTGGTGCATTAAGCGCTCAAAATGTCCAGTCATTCGATTCTCCATGCTTTTTAAGTGCTGCTCAAGGACTGGCAAAGTAACAGCAACCTTTGCCATCTGTTGTAAAGCTGCTTGCTGCTTCAACTGTTGTTGCTGTTGTATAAACAACTCTTGCATTTGCTGAGAAAGCAACTCAAATCTTGTTAACTTATTGTTAATAGTAGAAAGCATTGCTTGAATCTACAACGAAAAAAAAAAGAGAGAGAAGAAAAATGAGAAGTATAAAAAAAAAGATTTTTTTTTTTTTTAGGAGAAAACACACACAAATACACACATACAAACACACACACTGAAATCAAAAACTTTGACAACCTCATACTTACATCCTTCAAAGATTGTGGCTCAACAACTTCTCGGATTATCTGAACAGGGGCTTCATGAATTGGTGGGGCAGCTGGCTCACTACAGATCAAATGTAGGTGAGAAAATAGAACCAATACAAGTTGAAAAACAAATATGAAACTTTTCATAAAGTGTAAAGCAACAAATAGTGAAACAAAATACAATAAAATACAAGCAATATAAATATTAAGGCATACAAGAAATACAGAATCAAAATCTGATTACTTAAGCACAAATCACAGAATAACTCATAATCAAATGTCATTGCAGTCTGATAAAGAAAAACTCATGCTGACAGCCGATCTTGAAATATCTTGAGATTGTACCATTCCTTATAAAAATTTGGTGTTTTCTTACAAAATGAAGAAATTTATTGAAAACTAGAGAAGTTCCAGGTATAGAATCAAAGTCTAGAATCAAATGGCCTTAGAGTTAACCTAGCAAAAACCAAAGTCTTAGTAAGTAGGAAGGCAGACAAATCACAAATCCCTTCAGGTAAACGGCCCTGCTTGATCTGTAGAAATGGCGTAGGTAGAAACTCCATAAGATGCACCTGATGTAAGCTTTGAACAAATAAAACGTGCAGCAATATCAGAGGAAGGTTAACAGAGAAACAAGCTTTTGTACATGGAGGATGTACAGGTACAATAAACACTGAAAATGTGCAGAAAATAAACTCCATCAACTGGCGGGGGGGGGGGGGGAACTAGAGGTAGTAGATAGCTTCCGTTATCTAGGTGACCAGGTTAGTACTGGAGGTGGATGCTCCAAGAGCGTAGCTGTGAGAATAAGATTAGGCTACGCAAAGTTCAGAGAGTTCCTACGTCTGCTAGCAACAAAGAGCCTCTCTCTTAGAGCGAAAGGCAAATTGTACGATGCCTGTGTGCGAACAGCTACATGGCAGTGAAACATGGACTGTGACAGCTGAGGACATGTGTAGGCTTCAAAGAAATGAAGCCAGTATGCTTCACTGAATGAGACGACTTCGCTGGTATAGTCATGTGATGCGTATGGACGAGGACAGTTGTGTAAAGAAGTGCTATCTCTAACTGCAGAGGGAACCTGTGGTAGAGGTAGACCCAGGAAGACATGGAACAAAGTGGTGAAGCATGATCTTCAAACTTTGAGCCTCACAAAGGCAATGACTAGTGACTAAGACCTTTGGCAAGATGCTGTGCTTGAGAAGACCCATCAAACCAAGTGAAATTGTAGTCATGGTTGATGCTGGTGCCACATAACTGGCACCTGTGCCAGTGGCACATAAAGAGCACTTTTTGAGCAAAGGGCCTCACAGAAGCAGAGTGGCTGAGTTCCTTTCGAGTGCTGGGTCTCATGGAGGCAAAGTGGCTGAGTTCTTTTCAAGCATTGGGCCTCAGGTTAGGCAAAGTGGCTTAGTTCTTTTCGAGGGTTAGGCCTCATTGAAGCAATGACTGAGACCTTTGGTATTATGTCATGCTTGAGAAGACCCATCAAGCCAAGCAAAATCACAGTCATGGCAGATACTGGTGTCACCCAAATTCTACCCATGCCAGTGGCATGTAAAGGCATCAATTACACTCTTGAAGTGGTTTGCATTAGGAAGGGCATCCAACCATAGAAAACCATACACATCTCCTGTATCTTTGTAGCAGTTTACAAAGATACTGCTATGCCAGTCATTGGGTATAAATCCTTTTTGTATAACTTAAGTAACTATACGGCAGGTAATCGTGTCCTACCCCACCAGATATTTTGAACATCTCCACAACTACCCCTAATGAATCTGAAGCTTTCCCTTCTCTGTGACTTTGCTTTATCAACCACACTGCTGTCAACTAGATTTGCTGGTCCCTCTGCAGGTTCAGCAGGAGGTATACTCTCTTTGTCCCATGTGTTCCCCATGTTCAGCAGCCTCTCTTTATAACACTTGCACGATACTTTATTGTCTTGTGAGTATGCCTTTATCATTCCAAATATACTTCTCACCGATGACATCTTAGCTCTCTCTCCTACACTGTCTGGCAAATCTGAACACCGTGTGTCACTGATTCTCACATTGTAAGATATGCCATCTTTTCCTTTCTGCTTTACTCTCAGCCAAAATACACCTACCGCTAGCTGCTCTTCTAATGCTCTTTACTACCACCTTCCTTCCAGGTTTTCCAAAACTGTTTCTTAACCTTTATCACTCTGTCAGCTGTATCATTCTTCTACCATCTCACTTTCAGATAGGTCAGGACTTTGTCCCAGTCACATGTCTGATCTGTTTCATAGAAATTTTCAATTGTCTATGCTACAGGTATCTAAATCTTTCTCCCTACAGTCATATGCATCAATTAGAATTTCTCTAAACCTATTCCCAACTGCAGGACCTTTTAGTTTCTCTGTGCCTGCCCACCTCTGGCTATGAAGTCACAAGTCACTAATCTATGTTGCCTAATGCATTCTTTGCTAGATAAGGTTTTGGTATTCACAATGTTTACTCATTTAATCCAAACTTCACTTAACTGATAAAATTTGAATTATTTAATTTCTACAAAATTAAATTAAAAGCAAGATGAAAGTATTTACATTAAACTCAAAGCGTTTAATGTACTGATACAATGATAAGATCAGAAGAAGAAATAAAAACAAAGACCTAGTTTAACAATTTCATCATCATATTCCTGCTGAAATACACTGCTTGTGTTACAATTAATTTTGAAAATAATGAAGAATTTCGTAAAATAAAATAACTGTGTCTTTATTAAGCTAGTGTTTGAAACATGAATTAACATGAAATTCTTTTGATGGAAAGTTTTAATTTTGAATCACTTCAAAGCAAGAAACTAATATCATAGAAACAGTGGTAGTCATGCATGAGTTGGTATCAAATGAGTCAACATGATCCCTATCATTTATATGCTAAAATAGAAATTATGTGGTGCTTTAAGGAAGGAAGGGTACTAAAAGACAGAAAACAAGACAAATCTGTAGAACTTATATATTGATTTAGTATAAGTTTACATAGTAGAAATAACATTGAAGAAATAATAAATCAATCGTGTCATTACCTAGTTAATTGCATTTGCCTGGCTAATGGCTTTGGTTGTTTTGCTTTTGAATTTGACGATGCATCAACAAGAAGTGAATAGTCTTCATCCTCCTCTTCATCATCATCGATGTCTTGTCCTTCCCTCCTGGAAAATTGAAAATTAATGAAAATAATTCTTTAATAATGGGGAAAAAAATGTAATATCCACACCCTTGCCATTAACAGAAAATACAAAAATCTTTGTAGAAATCCTATGTGATACAGTTAAAATGTTATATCTTTCCATCTACAGCAAAGCATTTATCATCCATTAGCATTGCATACTCATTTTGGTGCCATCATTTTTTAGCTATACCTTTATTGTAATTATTTTTTCAACCAACACCTTTCATGCCTTTTCACTTTACATCTTAATTTGACACAAATTTTCCTTTAACTGACATGCCACATCAACTGGATCAGACACAATTAATTCCTGTCCAATTACTGCAGATTCACTGCATTTTGCTACCAAAGTTTTACTTTTCTTGCATCTCAAAAAGTCTGGCAAAGAGAAGCCATTTGTTCCAACAAAGGTAGCAGTTAACCTAGCTACTCTTCTATGTTTAAAATCTACTTGTTAAACTATCATAAGCTATCTAACATCAATCAGGACACCTGAATAACAGCAAATGCTTGAGCAGTCCAGAACTCAATTCATAGCTGTGTTTGCTATTAGCTATTCCAATTGATTTAGTGCACCTAATGCTCTACTCCTTGGTCAGATAGTGAAATATTATTGGCCATTTGTGTATCACTTTAACTCTTTTGTTACTAACCCATAGGAGACAGCACCTGGTTCTATGATACAAACTTCCTGTTTTAAAATATCAAGATTAAAATCTTTCATCAAAATTTCATTGTTAATTATGTTCCCTTGTTTAATATGATGGTTATTTTACTAAATACTTCAAATTTTATTAAAACAGAGGTAAATGTAAAAGTTAAATATTAAAAATGTCTACTACTAAGCAAGGCAAGCTGCTGTAACTGAAAAAGTGTTGTGTCTCATTGACACTGTTATGTCCTTCTTTGAACACATTGTATACACCACTTTATAACGTGGACTTTTTATAACAAGGTTATAACAATACAAATATAAATCAGAAACATGTGACAAACAATATCTCTTCTCAATGACTTCTGCAATTGTCTTCACAAAGTGCCTGCACACACCACACTGTCCCTCACTGACAGTGCGCATGCGCCTTTATATGGTTTAGGACAGTTGACTTGCTATCCCACAGAGGTGTCGGGATTTCACCACAACATCGTTCCTTTTTGAGTTTGACTTTCGTTGAAGTCAATATTTTTCTTTTATTTATTATCTTTATTACCACCTCATCCAGCCTTCCCCTCCACCCAGCCTATTTCCCAGGAAGAAACTGGAATATTTTTTTCGTTTTGGATCTACTTGCAAAAGTACTGTTTGCTTTCTTTTTCTAGTTGCTGTACTCATTGGTTCGATTATTCCTTGAGGTATCAGAACATCAAAAATGTCATAAAGAAATTCCATTGGCTCTTCATGTCTTCTTCCGTAAACTTTTTTCCACTTGGTTTAGGTGTCTCTTGTGTTCCCACATATGACCTTTTACCATGTACGCTATTTTTCCTAAACGTTTACTTATTATACCTCCTTCTCAACTTTCCTTTCCATTTCTGTATATTTAAAAAACAGAAAAAACTTGTCACCAATTTTGAAGTATTTCATCTTATTTTCAGTGTTTCTCTCCATTTTTTTCTTTTCTTCCCGGTAGTATTTGTCAAACACTGACCTGACTTTCCTGGCAAACATTAGTTCAGCTGGCAACATATCTGATGTGGTGTTGGGGTTAGGTGTTATTCAGTAGACACTTAAGAATTGTGTCAATGCAGTATCAGCTAGTAGTTCATTTCTAGATTTTTTTCAGTGCCCTCTTAAATGTGTCTACGAAACGTTCTGCTAGTCCATTCGATCTCGAATGGTATAGTCAAGTAGTAATATGCTCCATTGCATGCATTTTGCAAAAGTTTTTAAATTCCTTTGCCATCAACTGTGTTCCATTATCAGACACTATAGTGTGTGGGACACCATAAAAAAGTTTGTCCAGAAATTTCATTGTTACTTTGGAGATTAGCTTCCTACATTTACATATTTCTAGCCATTTCATGTAACTATCCACGGCTATTAGATAATACCCTTCATTTAATGGTCAAGCAAAGTCTATGTGTAATCTTGACCAAGGTACATCAGTGTTGAGCCAAGGTTGAATTTTTGGTGCTTTTGCTGCCAGGCCACAATCCTTGCAGGCTTTCACCAATTTTTCAATATCCTGATCCATATTTGGCTTCTCATCAATGCTTTCATTCTCGTGATTCTTGGGTATCCCGTGCGAAATTCTTTTAACATAGTTTTGCAAAGAAACCGATATTACAACCCTCTGTGCATACATAAATACATCATCACATATTGAATACCATTTCAAAACTGTGTTACACTTGGTTACATGAGTTTTTGTAATTATTTCAAACTTTACTATTTTTTACATTTTTAATATGAACACATCCTTCTCTGCTTTAATTTTTATTTCTTCTAAAGTGACAGGTAGTTCGCATACTATGTTGCAGAGTATGTTTTTTATTTCGATTTTGACTTTTAATGTGGCTATTACCATGTCCTCAAACGGTTCATTGTATTTAGGAATCAATCTTGACAGCCCATTCGCATGTCCTAATTTTTTTGATGGTAGAAATTCCATCCTAAAATCATAATTTAGCAGGATTGTCCCCCAACACTGCAATCGGTTGGCTGTATATGTGGGGATACCCTTTTTTGATCTGTAAATTGATAACAATGGGCAGTGATCTGTTTGCAGACTGAATTTCCTTCCATGTATGAATTTATGAAATTTTTTCACTGCAAAAATAATGGCTAGTGCCTTCTCAATTTGGCTGTAGTTTTTTTTTCAGCAGCCAACAATAAACATGAAGCATGAATGATGGGTTTTACTTTACCATTTTTATACTTGTGTAAAATTACTACTCCTATACCACTTTTTAAATTTGGATCAAAGTGCGATAATGATAGTTTTGATGTTAAAACTTTTTTAATTTCTTCAAACACTTTTTGACACCTGTATGACCAACACCATTTTATGCCTTTTTTCAATAGGATATTGAGGGGTGCTCTTAGCTCATGCATGTTTGGTATGTATGTTTGCCAATAGTTTACTTTGCATTGACAACATTTTTTTTCTTGAATTTTTTTCATTCAACCTTTTTTGTTTCATCCAACAATGTGAATTCTTGTGTCCAATTTTCCCACATCCAAAACATTCTAGATTCTTAAAATGACAGCTTCTTTTGAAATGTGTTTTCCACACCCATAACATGGTTTGGATATTGACTGTTGTTTTTCTTTTTTCGTATCTGTTACCAGTCGACATGTATGTATATTTGAATAATGTTTTTCAATTTTTCTATGTCCTGTCGTAGATTTTATAATTCTTTGGCATTCTTCAGCCACTATTTGTAGGGTTAGTTTTGAATCTTGTTCAAGCTTTGTCAATATTCGAGTCCTTATCTCTGCATCTTTATTTGTTGTTAATTCTTGTACAAAGGTTAAACATTTAAACATGTCCAGGCTTAATTCGAGTTTTAATTTTTTCACATTCTCTATTTATGATTCTGGCATACATGACAAAATCTTCCATTTCTTTTTGTTTTTGTAAATTCAAACACTCCAAGCGAATATTAAATAATGAACTTTCACTGAATATTTTAGGTAATAGCTTAATTGTTTCCTTGAAACAAATTTTGGATGGTTTTCTCAGCAAGATGTAATTACAAAACTTTTCATGTTCCGCTGGTGATAATTTCCTTAAAAGAAGACATACCTTCTTTTCGTCCATCCAGCTTTTACACTATTTCTTGAAGATTCCTTCATACCTTCTGAAGTATGCAGAAAACGTAATTCCTTCTTCCAGATTATATGTGAATTCTTCAATTGAATTAGTAAGTGCATATGCCGAAAACAAACCAAGTATTTTTTGACTACAGCAATATTTCCAACAACTGTTGATTTTGTTGTTGTTGTAGTTGCTGTTGTGCCTGTTCTTAGCCGTTTCTCTTGTTTTTGCTGTTGCAGTTTCCATTGCAACTGAACCACAGAAGCTAATAGGTCTTGCATGCTAAGAACGTCCACCGTGAGCTTCAAATGTCTTGTCACCACTGTTGTGTCTCTTCAACACTGTTATGTCCATCTTTGAACTCACTGTATAAGCCACTTTATAAAGTGAACTTATAACAATACAAATATAAATCAGAAACATGAAACAAACAATATCTCTTAACGACTTCTACAACTGTCTTCTCAAAGCACCTGCACACACCATATTGTCCCTTACTGACATTGCACATGAGCCTTTGTATGGTTTAGGACAGATGACTTACTAACCCACAGGGATGTCAGGATTTCACCACAGCAAAAAAAAATTCCCATTAAATGTTAGTCATAGTTTCTCAAACAAAGCCCAATATACATAATTGAAAAAAAAAACAAAAGAGTTAATGTAAAATATTTTTCACTTACACATTGCACACTTTTTCAGATGCAATTCTAGGCCCATCAGTGCTGACATCTGGTGGTTTGGGCCATTCCCTTGGAGATATCTTTGCTGTAACATTAGACTCTGTAGCAATATTGCTTGTCTCAATTTCCAGTGGAGATACTTCATCTACTTCATCTGCAACATGTTTATCGCCCATTACTTCAGCAACTTCTTTATCAGTCTCATCAAAATCTTTCCGCCTTGTTTTTCTAAATGCTTGTTCTCCTTCTAAGCTAACTGAGCTGGTAATTGAACCACTTACTACTACAGCTGCTTGCTGAAAGACAAATATAAACAATTACACATGGTGAGAAACTGATATAAGATAAATTTATAATGTGATATCTTTTTACAAAAAGATTTTAAGCCAAAAGCACTGCTTAACTTTATGAATTAATAACCTTTAGGTCATCAGTTTTCATTTAGTTACATTATCAAATCACTTCCATTTTTACCCGTTCTTACATAAATCATATCCACCAGTGATACAAGGGTAACAAATTACGTAAAATCACTTTATATTAATCATTTCAATAACAAACATTTGATTTAAATAATCACAAGGTCAATTTCTTCTTTTAAAAAAAAATCAGCTCATTTTTAGTATAAAACAAATACTTATTTTCCTGTGTAATCATAATTAGAGAAATTTGAAATCGGAATATAGAGAAATAAGATTAAATGCTGAAAAACATTCTATCAGACACCAGATGTTAGCTATTTTCTCAGACCTCAATCAATAACCTTCTTGATTATTTTCATAATTAACTGAAATGCACAGATATATTTCTAATGAAAGAGACAACTTAAGAATTAAAGAATATTAATAATTTATAGCAATACATAAAATAGCAGTATACAATTTCAAATGATTACAGCATGTTTATAGCTAAAATTTAAATATTTCTATTCAGAAGAAATTTAATTTGTACTTCTACATTATCGTTTTAAGATCAACAAATATAGTTATAAACAAATAGCTAACTGACTGACTGAAACAGATAATAATATTGTAGCTACAAAGGTTTATAGCTATATTTTAAATCAGAAAAGCTTGCCAATCATGATTGAAAGAATGGCTCAAAATGATTTTATATAAACGGAAAATAACTTCTGCCATTCAGTAGAATACTTAGGGAAAATTTACAAGTTAAAAACAACTTAACATAAATTTAGAAAATAAGCAGAACTCAAAGAAAAAAAAATATCCAGCTCTTAGTTTATAATAGAAAAACCTTTATATGTATATTCTTTTACTTCCTGAAGCAATGAGAAAAAATGTAAATATGAAACTAACCAAAGTAAGAATGTTAAAGCAATTTATACAAAAAAAACAATTAATGACAGAAAGTAGAAACTCATATAGTTTAAAAGATTAATGCGTTGTGAGTTTTAAAAAATATATAATTTTTTTACAAAAAAAATGTAAACATTTAGCCCAAAGTCAAGAACAGTGAAAGTACATTTCCAGATCAGATACATCATAGTATTCTAGTTTGATGCCCTCCTGTATTGAGTTATAAATCAATGCACAGTCAACTTATCTGATTCGATAATATAAGTATCAATAGTATAGAAGAATTGATTAACTTGGCTACCCTTAGAATAACCTCTTCTTTTTCATCATGTTTTCACATATGTATTCAATCTGTATCTCATCATACATATTTTACTTCAATCTGTATTTTGCACAAAGAGATAATAAAAGCCTTACACTGCTCACCGAAACTTGCTGGCTCATCTTGAATAGCTCTTCAACACTGATCTTTGTTGGTTCTGAAAATATGTTCTGTAATGGTAGATTAGTTACAACTGGTGAATGGGAAGAATCAATGGAAACCACAGGTGAAATGGTGGACACCGAAGGCATGTTTGTATCTTTATTCTTAAGTGGTGATTGAGATGAGACTAGACTGCTATTCGGGCTGGAGGTATGTGACACGGTATTATTACAAGCTGTGACACTAACAGCAGCAGTAGCAACAGCATCACTATTGCCATTTCTTCCCACACCTGTTGCAAGAGGGTGACATTCTGTACTGTCCTCCATCGCAGAAACTTGAGTAAAACTGCTATTTGCAGAAATAGTTTGGAGAGAGTAGGGTTTACTGAAAAATAAATACATATCATTACAATGTCTTATCAGAAGTGTAAATATTAAACAATATATAAGCAAAGACAAAATGATCTCATTTCAAAATTTACCCTTAATCTTATCAAGACAATCAGAGTTATTAATGGAGATATTATAACCTACAAGACAATGTCCACTCTGTAGCTAAACCAGTATTATTTATCTTGTGCAAAGCACTTAAAATCAGTAACAAGACCCTAACAGTTAATGAGAACAATAAAAGCCAACAACATAGCAGTCAGTTTAACTCACAAAAAACAGTGTCCAGTTTCCACCTTTCATTTCAAATTTATTTTATTTTTCCATTAATAATGAAAAGATGGATGTAATAACTAAATAAAACAAAAGGAGATATTAACAAATATTAACCTAGTAAAGGCATCAGGTGTGAGAAGTACAGGAGCTTTTTCTCCACGAGAAGACTCACTGGAATCAGGGACGGATGTATCCATAATATTACTGACATCAGAAAGTCCATCTTTTAAAACTAAAATTTAAAAGAAAAATGCATTTCAAATATTCATTTTCTGAAATGGAAACAATGTTTATTCTCACCTATATTGATTAAAGCAAAAAATATAATGATCTCTCCTGAATAATAACACATAATGCTTCTTCAAATGTGGGCAACTAGCCCAAAAGATTTACCACCCAACCTCAAAAGAGGTAACAATCTATGAGGGCCAGTGGGATTATAGAGTAGAGTTTTATCTATGATTGTGAGAGAAAGAAAGCAAGATGATGTGTGTGTGTGTGTGTGTGAGAGATAGAGAGGGGGGGGGTCCAAATGTGTGGATAATGCTCTAGATTAGGATGCCTTCTGACTAGCAGAGAGATATTAGTAGGTTTCCAGGACAAAAGTATTTTCTAACTCCAAACAGAAATACAGATTTTGTAGTCTTTATACTGCTTTGGCTCTGAAGCATGAGCAAGGCCATCATAAGAGATTAGATTTTGTAATGCTGAGTATTCATAAGTAAAGCTTAGTGCTATAACATGCTTTTAATCAGCCTCGCAAATATACAAGTTCCTCCTTGATTTCAGGTTTGAGTAGTCACAATCAAAAATACTAATAAGAAGATTAATCAAGACTATTACCAAGAAGATCAGTCAAAAAAACTAACTTGATTTCTTTCACCTGTTGAAGACATCACAATGTGACTAAATTATTGCAGGTCTTGACAGCATCAGAACATTCTAAAGAGAGTACATTATTGTGAGGTTTTTTTCCCATTACCTATTGTGGAAGGAACCTGTGGAAAAAGTAAACCCAGGAAGACGTAGGACAAGGTAGTGAAATATGATTTTTGGTTGAAGAGTCTCACAGAGGTAATGACAAGTGACCAAGGCATCTGGCAATTTGCTGTGCTTGAGAAGACATGTCAAGCTAAGTGAAATCGTGGTGATGACCAGTGTCAGTGACACGTAAAAAGCAACTGTACCAGTAACATGTAAGGGACACTCATGCTGGTGACACGTAAAAGCCTCCCAATAGACTCAATAAAGTGGTTGGCATTAGGAAGGGCATCCAGCCATAGAAACCAAGTCAAAACAGACAACTGAAGCCTGGTGCAGCTCTCTGGCTTACCATCTCCAGTCAAACTATCTAACCCATGCCAGTATGGAAAATAGATGCTAAATGATGATGATTCCAGGCTAGTAGATGATTTTAAACTCAAAGTTAACAAAATATTCATCATCGTCATTTCAACATCCACTTCACCAGGAGTCAAAGAGTTTATTGAATTTTTTCTAATTAGATGCCCTTCCTGTTGCCAACCCTCAACTCTTAAACATTTAGGTTTTAACCACGGACAGACATTCAAACTACTTAATACCAGTATTAATTTCTCATCACACTTACCTATCTCATCTTGTGATTTAGAACCAACAGCCTGAACTTCACTGTCAGATTGAGCAACTTCAGTTTTGAATCGAATATTAAGCTCTTGCAATATTCTGTAAAAAAAAAGATATTAGCAAGATGTAGAAATGAATATATTTTGAAATATGAGGACAATATTTTTCTAAATTAAGCAATCACTATTTTCCACACAAGTTAATTGTTAATTACTACTTACGTGCTATGAACAGCATACAGCTCAACAAGAACACCATCAACTATTGTACTATCTTCATCCTCAAAAAGTTTCTTAGAATTATCCTGCTCAATTTCTCCTTCAATTTAAGAACACAAATATTTAATTTGAAAATGCATTTCTTTAGACGCTTTCTAATAATATATTTTATAATCAAAAGAAGCTATTTAGATATTTTAGTTCCATCAAGGCAGTAACATTTATGGCATTAATATAATTTACTAACTATATACATAGCTAAATTACAGCTTCATGTCTATAGGAAACACTGGTTGCTTCAGTTAATTTGATAGTAACAGTTCACCAGGTTTGTAAGTCTTACTTCAGAGTTAAACAATTAGCTAGTCTGTAATTTATTTATTTAAATATTTCAGTCATTGGATTACAACACCACCTTCAAGGGTTTTTAGTTGAATATATCAACCCCAGTACTTCTTTGGTACATATTTCAGCTTTCTTGAAAGATGCTAAATGCAAAGTGAACATTAGCACAAAGACAGCTGACTCTGTGAGACATGAATACCAGATGGTATTTTTGTTTAAATGTTCTACATTTCACCCTGCACTGAAATATAAACATTATATATATCAAATGATATCATCTATCAAATTTAATTATTAGATATTTTTACAAAGTGTAATTCTTAGCCACATGCCCAGGTCCATATCCAAAAAACTCAAAGACAACTGTTTCAATAGTATACACAAGTTTAAATTTGCGAAAGCCATCCCCAACTAGCATGGAAAAATAAATGCAGACACACACAAATAGAAATAAAATTTACACAAAATGAAAAAAATAGTCAAGTAATTTAGTAAAAGTTGATAGGAAGAAAACTCTACCAGTAGTCAATTCTTCGAGAAATGTGTCATCTTCAAGAGACTGGCGGAATTTTTCAGAACGGGCATCAAGTATAGCAAAACTAAGACATGGTCGGGCAAGTAGGAATTCAGAAATTGATGATATATAAACTGTTTCAGCTTTGTGGTCTTGGTGCAAGTTCAAAATGTACAGAACCTATGAAGAAAATATCAAACAACAATATGTTGAAGAATATTAAAATATTTACATAAAAAGCTTTCCTATATAGCTTTCATTTATAAAGCATGACCTCTAAACCACAAATTATTAGCCATACAAACTCCAGTTGATACATGTCAAAAGTTAACACTTAAAATACACAATTATCATTCTTCTCAAAGAAAATTAGCTGAAGCTATTGAAGAATTAGAGGAGAAATTCCAAACATGAAATAAAAGCCTAGAATCAAGATGTCTCAAAGTAAACATAGTAAAATTCAAAAGTTTTAGTTAACAGGAACAAAAAAGCAGATAGGATTCTACTGCCATCTAGGAGATGGCCTTGTTCAATGCAGAGAAGGATTAAGTAGGGACTCTATACCATCTTCCAAGTGTAAACTTTTGATGCACAAAGCAGGTTGACAGGCAAAAAAAATAGACTTTATCATGTAGCAGATGCACAGTAATAATTAGCAATAAGAACACCCATGAAATAAAGTCATACAAATGATCAAAAAGTTTCCTAGAAGTTATTGATAGCTTGTAACCTAAATGGCCTGAAGTAGCCAGAATAAAACTGGATTGGAAAAAGTTCAGGGAGTTACCTCAATGGCAACAATGGAAGTCTCCAAGTGAAGATTAGATTGTATGGTACCTGTGCATGAAGTATGATGCTGAATGGGGGTGAAACATGGACATCAAATGCAAAGGAGTACAAAAGCTGGAAAGAAATGATGCAAGCAATGCTCCAATGGATAGGTAATGTTAGTGTGCAAAGCACGACCTGACAGAAAAATTGGGAAAAGGAATCAAATGCAGTGTGCAAGACAGAAAACGTCATTGGTACAGACATGATGTGTATGGAGAAGAATAGTCCAAAACAAGAAATCTTTGGAAGAGAAAACCGAGAAAGAAATGGAAGAGGTAGTGACAATTGATCTTAAAACTGAAATCCACTAAAGAGATGAGATGACAAAGACCACAAAAAATGCAGAGACGTTGTGGTAGAGAAATAATAATCATGATAAAGATGATGAGTACTGATCAATCATTGAAAACAATGAATAAATTTGGTATATATGACTGAGAGTGTTGAAAGCTTAGTGGATACAGTATGACTAAGTTTATAAACTTAGTGTTGAACATAGAGGAATTGTAATGCATTCAAGAAATTGGTGTATGACAAAACTGTTTTTTTTTTTTAAATATCAACTAAAGGAACAATACATCAATGAAAACAGAGACAATGGTAAAAATAGAGAAGGGAAAAATAAACATTTAAAAGGTTTAAAAAAAAAATTAACTTACTTTGCGTCGGAAATCTGTTAAAACTAAATATCGTGCACTTAAATCTAATGCAACTTTCATGCAAAGCTCAGTTTTGGTCTCAAGATGTGATGGCGGATCTAAGAACCTGTCAATGAAAGATATTAAAATACAGGAAAAATCACGAATTCAGCTGGAAATAGAATACAACATACAGTTGGAAAAATGCAAACTAATTATGTAGAAAATGAAGTAAACATGGGCTAAGGAACAAAAAATAAATTATAATAAAAGACCAGATTATAAAGGCTATATACCTAATTGTTTGTAAACAGGTCCAGGAGACACAACTCCATACTTTCAATTCCTGATTGTAATTACCTCCTGTAACAGCATACTTCCAAAAAGAGACACTGATTAAATAGAAAAGAAACATTATGAATGGTTAGTACACACACACACATTTATATATACAAGCCAAATTACCCACATAGTTCCAGTTTCAATCTCTATGTACAACACCAAAAATCAGCTAATTCTACCAGCCTGATGTGAACCACTGCCTTTTGACTAAAATTTGATAGATGGAAGTTGATTGCAAATCTGTGTGATTGTGTAATGAGTACATCATATTATCATTAACGTCCACCTTTCTATGATTGCATGGGTCAGACAAAATTTTGCTGATTTACCACAACCAGATAATTCTGAACTAGTGAAAATGAAATTAAACTTAAGTATGTTAACAACAGGAGCAATCAATGCAATACCATATATATATATATATATATATATATATATATATATATATATATACATATTCTTTTACTTGTTTCAATCAGTTGACTGCAGTCATGCTAGAGCACAGCCTTTAGTCAAACAAATCAACCACAGGACTTATTTCTTGTAAGCCTAGTACTTATTCTATTGGTCTCTTTTCCCAAACCGCTAAGTTACGGGAACACAAACACACTAACATCGATTATGAAGTGATGGTGGGGGACAAACACAAGCATACAAATACACACACACACAGTTGATACCAGGACTATATTTGCACACAATGCAAGTCTCTTCTACACATATAAGCACGAACACATAAGTGCGTGCACACATACGAGCTTGCACACACTCACATACTCATACCGAACAATTTCAAAACAACGCCAAATCATACATTCAAAATAAATGGAAGTGGAAAGACAAGTTCCTGAAGAGATTGCAAGAGTGCAATGAAATGATTTAACAAAAAAAACTAAATATTGTTTATAAATTAATAAAGGAATGAACCAGTGCGTGTGTTTACTACCGGCATAAAGCCTCTCCCAAGGTTTAATTGTATTTCTTTCAACACACGTATCCACATCAAGAATCTTGCACATGAAATACACATATGAAATATATATATATATATATATAATCATATACATATATACATATATATATATATATATATATATATATATATATATATATATGTATATACAATGATATATACACATATATATCAGGTCATCCCATAAGTTCTGTCCGAATTTTGAATAAAGAAAACAAGTGATCATGATCAAATGTTATATTTAATTGAAATTTAATCAATGTACTTTCCCTGATTATCTATGACTTCCTTCCATCTATTTACAAGCTTTTTTAATTCCATCAATGTAAAACTCTTTTGGTTTCAAAGCAAAGAACTCTGAAATGTCAGTTTCGACCTCTTCTTGGCTTGCAAAAGTTATGTCCTCCAAATGATTCTGTAAACTATGAAACAAATGGTAGTCTGAAGGAGCAAGGTTGGGAGAATAAGGTGGATGACGAATTTTCTCCCAACCAAGCTCTTTGATCTTCTATGATGTGATCTTTGCAGTGTGGGGTCGCGCATTGTCCTGATAAAACATCACTCCTTTTCAATTCACTAAAGCAGGTCTTTTTTCCTTCAAAGCTTGATTCAAATGCTCTTATTGCTGACAGTACACTTGAGCATTGATTGTTGCATTAGGTGGTAACAATTCAAAGTGAATTACTCCTTTGCAATCCCACCAGATAGAGAGAAGAACCTTTTTCCCATGAAGTTCCTTTCTCGGTTGTGGTTGAGCTTTTTCCTTTTTACCAAGCCACTGTTTACGACGTTTAACATTTCAATAGAAGATCCATTTTTCTTCACTAGTCACAAGTCTATCCAAAAAGGGTGAAATGAGTTCGCGAAAATGGAGAGAAGAGTAGATGTCAACTCAGGATTTGCGGTTGCTTTCAGACAATTCATGAGGCACCCATTTTCCAAGTTTAGAAACCTTTCCAAGTTGTTGAAGAGGACGATGAACGGTTGTATGGTTTGAACTAAGCTTTATTGCCAATTCTTCAACTGATAATGCAGGGTTTTCTTCAAGTAACGCCTCAGAGAGCTTATCAACAAAATCAACTCGATGTCCTGTTCGATCTTCATCTTCAAGGATGAAATCTCCACTTCTGAATTTTGCAAACCATCTTCTGCAAGCTCTTTCATTCAAGCATTCTTTCCCATAAACTGAGTGTGTTTCGGATGGCTTTGGCTGCAGAGCTTCCTTTCTTGTAATCATAAAGCATTATGTGCCTCAAATGGTCTTTGAATACTTCCATGTTAGAAAGGGTTTTAATCAAAGAAATTTTAATTCTATTATTCTGTAAAATAATATTTATTAATTTGAATTTACACAAATGCATAAAAATAATTTTTAATTCCATTAGACATTCTAAAATACTATTAAATTTCCTAGAACTAAGGTGAATAAAATTAAAATAAGCATATCAAGTAGTAATGCATTATGACCATTTCAAGAGGCTCAATTTAATTGAACAATGTAATCATCACGTGAATTTAAATGCAGTGCTATCTTCAGCTGCACAAATAAATGAAATTTTAAGAAGCAGGACAGGTTTTCAACAACATGAATTTCTTCCATCTTCTTACTCTGTTAAAATATTTAAGAAAAATTATATTAATGTGTCCTATGTGTTGAAATTCCATTTATTTGGGCAGCTGACGATAACACTGGATTTAAACTGATGAAATGATTGCATTGTTCAGTTAAATGGAGCCGCTTGAAATGGTTGTACTGCATTACTAATTGATATCCTGTTGCTTATTTTGATTATATATATATATATATATATATATATATATATATATATATATATATATATATATATATATATATAAATATATATATGTATGTATGTATATATATGTATGTATATATATATATTAGTTTACAGCTCTGTTATGGGTATGATGGATAAAGAAAAGTACTCCATCCAGTGATAGATAAATGTTTAATATACACAAAAGAGCTATTAATAGTTTTATGCTTTAAAGATACATGGCATGCTATATAAATCAGCCAAATTATTATATCTCTAAAGCATGAAACTATTAGTAGCTCTTTTGTAAATTGTGAGTGTATGTGTATGTTTTTCACACGCACACACACACAAAATCATTGAACTTTCAGGACCAGCAAACATCTTTTAAATAAACATTTCCCTTTAGAGTTCCTAGCTGTAAGGGTAAAATAGTAACAGTCAGGTAATATGGAAAACGTTTCAAAATTGTTCAAAATAGGATAAGCAATACATAAACTTATGTATATTACCATATGATATCCTGCTCTATTTTTGCTTCACTTTACTATTTATTTGTTGTGTACATCTTTTTTACACTAATTGGTATTGCATAAAAAATTATATATCTCAAGCAAGGTAAATTATATTACAGCTGCTTAAATAGTATTAATCAGTATTTACTAGAGCTTTATAGGAATAGTAGCAGAGGCACCCAGCGTTGCTCAGGAGTGAAATTGTTGCTTATATACTTGAAGAAAAAAAGGCAAAATATGCTGTATAGAAATTTGAGGACATTCTGTAGATGGACTCTCAGATGAATGATGGCTGGTCGCCTCTCATGAATGGGGAAAATTGAAGATGTGCCAAAAAGCCTCATTGGTACTTGGAAACTTTTACGAAAATTAAAATGGGGATTAAATGAAAAAAATGATTTACGTGAATATCCTCACAAGAGTAATTGAAATAAATGGCGATTGTGGAACCCCCCACGCACGCACGCATGCGCGTGCGCATACACACGTGTGTCTTTGTAAATATGTTTGTATACATTTATGTATGTGTGTGTTTGTAAGAGACAGAGTGTGAGTGAGAGAGAGAGGTTTGTTGTCATGTATACGTTCATGCATAAATATACATACCTCTTTGGATGTATGCATATGACAACAGAGCCCTTGACTCACTCACACTCTCTCTCTTACAAACACGCACGCACGCGCATACACACGTTTGTCTTTGTAAATATGTTTGTATACATTTATGTATGTGTGTGTTTGTAATTGACAGAGTGTGAGTGAGTCAAGGGGTGTGTGTGTGTGTGTGCGTGTGTATGTGTGAGACAGAGTGAGAGAGCGGTGTGTATGTAGTATTTACTCTCTCTCTCTCATACACACGAACACATAAAATAGAGAGTGAAGCTTTTTGCCATTGTTACGTCAATACCGGAAGTTGACATTGAGGAAGCTTTTTAAAGAAGTGAATCTTAAATATAAAGCAATATTATTTATTTTTAATTTTAAAAAGTCAAATGAAGAGCCTAACATTTATCTGAGGTCAAATTATTCATGCATCACAAGTATGAAAGCATTTGGTGAAGTCGATTTCACGTGAAAAGCGATTACACACACATCTCTGTTTTATATATAGTATAGATAATAAAAGTGAAGCACAAGACAGTTTTTATCCAAGAGAGGTGTTCTTCCAGGAACATGGAGAATATACAACTTATAATTCTAAAAGCCTGACAGAATAAGGGAAAATAAGCTTTAGGGTTTACAGTGCGAATGCTGATCAGTCTTTATTGCTAACAATAATCATAAGAATCTAAAAGAAATAGAAAGATTGTATACTCACTCAGGATGAGGGTTCTGGTGATCATCAAGGAAGAAAAGACAAGAAAGGGGCTGTCCTCCATGAGGTGACCACTCATGGAGTCTTCTGAAATTACAGGAATTACTAGTTTCATGTTTAAAACATATATAACTTTATAACACCAAAATTTAACATATTCAACTGAGTCACTAAACCAATGTTTGTTAGTAAGAGACACCTACAATGAGTACTAAAAATATTACTCAAATTTTTTGAACAAATAATTATAATACAAAATTAAATTGAATTTTTTTTTAAAAGTGAACATATTTAAATAGCATTCAAAGAAAACTTGGTATATCAACAATATATCTGAACTAAGAGTATGTTATATTCTAAGCGCATAAAAATTTAATATTTCTTTGAGACATCTGATGATAAATGTTGTTGAAGATGTTTAATAACATATACTAAACATTCATTGAAGGGTATTGAATAGCTAATCGTTTCAAGAAATTAGAACAATCAACAAAAACAATGCCAGACCCAATTTTCCAGTGTTAAGCAAACCTCCACTAAACAGGTTACTAAATAAAAATTTATTACAGCTTTCTAACACTATATTAACTGAGTCAATGTAGCTGCTCTATTCGGCAGATCTGAATTATACAAGTTACAAACAATAACTTAATACATTTTACCTTTTCATAAATAGATAATTATCCTAGATAAAAAGAAAACATTAATAATTCTTACCTGGGAGATGGACCTTCATTCATGGTGATCTGGAAAAATTTAACCATGCCATCCATACTGGCTGTAGCAAGTGCTGATCCATCAGGTGAAAATGCTGCATCTGCAATAGGCTTTGTATGACTGTTGATTCGCAGCACACCACAAGTTACTTCGTTAGATATTACACTATCTGTGCCATATTTTTGGCATACCATGTCTACATTCCATATTTCAGCCTAAAGGAAAGACAAACAATTTAGATAAAAAATTTTAAATCTACTCTTCTACTTCAATTTAACAAAACTGAAGTTTAATGTTCATAATTGAATCATGATCAGTAAATTATAGAAGTTACATGCATGAATTTGGCTTGGGTTTTACTCATCTCTTACATCACCACAGATTGTGCTGAAGGATGCCTCTCTCTGAACAACCTATCAATTAAGCTGTACCACTAAGATTCATTTTTCTCCTTCACCTTCTTCCTTATAGACATCAATTATAAGCTTGCCATCATCACCAACAAACTCCACTCTTTTACACAAATAATACAACTGTTCATTCTCCACCAATCTTCCACACTCAAGCATCAACAAAATGCAGCCAAGGCACCTCAAAACCACATCCACACGAATTATAGTTTGTCTCCTTCCAAAGCACAAAGACACAATCACTGCACACACCAAGAAAACATTATCACATTCCATCCGTCCTAAATATGAACAATACAAAACTAAAACCCTTCAAGCATACCTATATATATATAAAACTTCTTGTCTCCCTGTCTGTTCCCTATGCATTCTCAAATGGCTCGATCAAATCATATCAAATTTTACACCCCACAAGTGTCAACATGTAATTTTTTTTCATTTTGTTTAAAACAGTATATAGAGATAATCTTTCTATAGTCAACTATACTACAGGACATTTTATACCATGACAACAATCAAATCACATTTTGTATGAGTGTGTATGTGTGTGAGTGTTTCTGCATTAGATATGTTGAACACACACACAGCTACACATACGTATACATATGTGGCAACTAACAAGCATTCTTTGTCTGACTGTTCCCTATGCATTTCCAAACAGCTCAACCATGATGTCACATTTTGTATATGAGTATGTGTCTGTGAGTATATGTAAGTGTATGAGTGTCGATGAGTGTATGTATTTCCACGTTAGATATGTTATTAACCCTTTCGTTACTAACCCGGCAGTAGCCGGCCCAAAAAGTTTTTGGTTCGTAAGACCAACCCAGCCATAGCTGGCCAAGAGTACCCATCGTTATTTAAATGTAAATTTGAACCCAAATCTCATTTGTACATTCGTTAAAACACAAGATTCCACTTTGTAAACAGTTGAGTTATTGTATCCAACATTGTTTAGCGTGAGATTTGAACTCAGTGAATTTTAGAAGATTTTTTTTCCACATTTTTTCAGCGTTCATTTTTTTCAACTTTGAAAATAGAAAGGAGTTTCATGCTATCAAGCAGTGATTCCGAATTTGAAGGCTTTTCAACGGAAGATATGGAGATATCGAGGAAAAGAATGAATGAGGTACAAAAGCACATGGTGGACGAAAATGAATCAGATATTTCTGTATCCGAAAACAAATGCAGCAATTCTGAAGAAACTGAAAGCAGCGACAGCAACATCAACAGCGAGGATGATTTTACATCAGAATGGAGTAAAAATATTTTTAATGTTTTTATTAACAATTTTTCTGAGGAGACAGGGTCTACCCATCCTCTTTCTCAGGAAGCGAAACCATTAGACTTTTCCTTCTTATTTTTTCCAGCATGCTCATTTGAAGCAATCACTGCGGAAACAAACCGTTATGCAGAATGTAAACAAGCTGGAAAAAAAGATAGCTTGTGGCTTCCCACAACCGTAGATAAAATACAGGCACTTTTTGCCATAAATATTATTATGGGTATTAGACAGAATTACAAATTACTGGAGCAATCACGGACCTTTTGGTGATCAGCATGTTTCCAGTATTATGACCCAAATACGATTTGTGAAACTGAACCAGTCTTTACATGTGAGAGACACTAGCAGTACTCCAGTACGTGGAGAACCAAACTTTGACCCCTTATTTAAAATAAGACCCCTCATCGACTACATTCAAAATGCATATAAAACATTTTACAACCCTGAGAGATACGTATCTGTCAATGAGGGCATGGTGGGGTATAAAGGAAGTGTACGCTTCCGACAGTATATGCCAGGAAAGCCCACGAAATAAGGGATCAAAGTTTGGAAAATTTGTGAGGCAAATACTGGGTACTGCTGTGGATTTAGCTTTTATACAGGAAAAAGAGACAATAATGTTAGTCAGCATGGCCTAGGGTACGATGTGGTCTGGATTTTATCGCTTCCATACCATAACCAGGGCCGTATATTATTTTTTGACCAATTTTTTAGTTCGGTCAAACTTGCGGTGGATTTAGAAACTGTGGCAATGTAAAGTGTGCTACAGTAATTGCTAGTAGAAAAGGGCTGTTGTTGGATATAAAAAAAGCAAAATTTTTTTTAAAAGTGGTAAAATAATTCAATGGCAGAAAGGAAATCTGCTAGCAACCACATAGATAAGAGGCAGATAAATTTTCTATCTATCAGTGCACAACCACGTGTAGATGAAAATGGCACCCTGTTTTTGAACTTTGATTATAACCAGTACATGGGCAGTGTGGATCGGCTGAACCAGATGATGAGTTATTATTTGGTTGGTAGACCGGGTAAATAAATGGTGGCGATACCTGGTTTGGTATATAGTAAACATGAGCATTGTAAATGCATTCACATTATATACCAAATCAGGAGGGGTTCGCAAGCGGTGCGACCATCTGCAGTTCCGAGCAGATGTTGCAACTCAGTTGAGGGCAGGTTATTCTTCCAAAAAAATAACTGCAGGAAGGAAAAGCAAAGCCTGCCAGAGAAATATCCCTCTGAGTTCAGCTGATCTACATAAATTAGAAAAGAATGTTATATTTTCAATGCTTCACTTTCCCCGTATCACCTGTTTCAACAAAACTGTAATATATATACAAGCTATGCCATTTTAATCCCAAGCAATGTGGGGTATCTCTGCTAGTTACAAAAATTAGAACTCATTACCACCAAATATCTTTTCTGGCAAAATATCATCCCTAATATAGCCAATACTGCATTACAAAAACTACCCTCCCTCTTCAGAAGACTGAAAATACATTAGCCCATAAAAACTACTACCTCTCAAGAAAACTCCAATGGGATCCACAATAGCATGCTACTTTGATACATGAGATGGTACACACAAATACCACTTCTAAAGAAAGATCGCTCAACTAATAGATATGTAATCACAATCCTAGTAACTTCTGACACACAGACATGCTGACCCCTCTCGGTCTTTTCCTTTTTTACCTGAATGGTACATGCTCTTCAGAGCTGGCTCATACCACCTCCACTCAAACACTCCTCACCTTTATCATGTGCACCCTTATCAATCTCAGGTCCCACACTAAACACTCAATCTTTCCTCTTTCCACCACAGAACACTGCTCTCTGGAATTCACTGCCTACACATTTCATCTACAGTCATTGATTTGTAAATTTTCAAAAACATTAACTGCATTAATTTCAATTATCTCAGAGGACCTGTGAAGACTCAATGCAGCCTCTTCCTCCAGACCACAAAAATTTTTTTTAAAAGTCCAGTTGCTCAAATCGTAAATAGTACTTCCTTTTTAATTTCAAAAATAAAATTACATATTTAACATTTAAGAACAAAAATTTTAAATTAGTTAAAATAATGCTGGATGTAGTAAAATAATATTTCTTAACCTTTTCTCCATGAGTGATAAGAAGCATCTTAGAAAAAGAATTATCCTGAGAAGTATCATCTTCAGATTCATCAGGAATGTATGGACACCAGAAGACTCTGTGAAATTCAGACTGATTATCATTGTAAGAGACAATGTTCAGCAATAATTTTGATCTAAACACAGTTTAAGGGAAATGTATTCAATTGTTAACAAGCCTTTCACCCACTTAGTATCATGGGAAAAGGAATTAAAGTGACAACAAATTGACTGAATAATAATTATACCTTTTTACAACAAAAAAAAATGGCTCCTTATAGTTTCAGAACTATAGATGAGATTCTTCTTGAAAAATAAAAAATAAAAAAAACGAAAATCGTCATTAACATCGGTGATACCTATTTCTATCTAAACATTTGAAACTACATGCTGAAGTTACATAGAGGGCAGTACATATCAAACTGTTCCCAAATTAACATATTTAATTAAAAAAAAAGATTTCTATACATAAATGATAACTATTAATATTTCTCAATATCCTCAGGATACACTTGGGAAAAAAAAGATATCTTAAAAGAAAAAGTGTCATCATGGTAGTGTCAAGATGTTTTGAAAGCAATAGATTATAATCGAGAGTAACTTGAGATGTGGAATATCTTGTTTAACGTGTTATTTTAATGGTGAAATATCACTAAATTTTAAATCATTTAAACTTTGAAAACGCCTGAGTTCATAAAAATTCAAGGGCAATAAATATTGAGGAATTTTTATTATCATAAATGCTATTATCTCCCTTATTCTCAACTTTGTGTCTCGATAGAACCTAAAGTTTCCATTTACATATTAAAACATTGAGAAAGCCCAACTCCAGAATTCTCTTTGTTTTTCATACAATAAAAGGCTTCATATTAATGCAATCATTACAACCAAACAAGTAAACAGGTTTCAAAAGGATACTGAATTTTGCCCTCTGAGGCTCCAGTAATTTGATGTATATAAAGGTTTCCCATTTCATCAATAGCTGCAAGCAATATCTTATCAGTGAAAGCAAAAGCCAAGTCAGTCACACGTCCACAGAAATCTTTTAATAATGTCCTGTCAGCAGTTTTCCGATTAAGTATGCGTACATTAGCACCAGATTTACCTGTATACATATAAAAAGTGCTTCTATTTTCAATATAAAAAAAAACATGATTAGGCATTAACATATAAAATGGTTTTTTTTTTTTTTATTTACATAAAAATGAAAGTAGAAGGTTAATCACAACAATATAGATTTTTTCAAAAGATTGTGCCACACAATCAATTGTTAGAATCGTAGTCATCACTTAAATGAACAGAGGAGTATTACAATTCATGTTAGAACAACATCAGAGTTATTAATTTCAGAACCATTACTAAAAACAACTTGGCTTTCATCCCTCAATAAAATAAGTTCCAGCAATTATATAGAAATAGTAGTGTGTACATGGTGATAGCAGTGCATTTGCCTTCACTGATGTCAAAAACCATATGCTACCATAAGAGGTTGAATGAAATTACATGGGAGAAGGAGGGCCTACCTCAAGTGCAGCCAACTAAGAGAAGGCAGCTGAGCAATGAAGAGATAGTTGCTGAGATGCTGAAAATAACTGATGAGATAGGTCAATCACATAGTCAATCAGGTAGTACAGTGAAGTGTATCTAATGGTTGACATACTTACATCATTGTCAATTGCTACAAAAACAAAGGAGAAACAAAAGAGCAATAACAAAAGTATCAAATTGATGGACCAGATTATGAAAGCTATTGAGTTAGCATAACTGATTAGAAAGAGAATTAACCTAGCCAAGATACAGATCAGATTTATGCCAGGAAAGAGTACCACTGACAGCTCTTCTTAATGAGACAAGTTAGCTAAGAGACACACTACTTAATATTAATAAACCAGGATAAAGCCTTTGAAAAGGTTTTACACTATAATCTGGTAGACTCTAAGAAAATTCGGTGTAGATAAATAGCTTGTGATAATCATGCAAGTCAAGTAGAGAGATGTTGTAGGCAAGGTGAGAGTTATGAGTTGAGCAAGGAATTTAGCAATCAGGAATGACTCAATTAAAACTGAGTTCTCAGCTCACTTCTGTTTTATTCTAGTCCTCCAAGCCCACAAGGCTCCCTAAAATTGATAGCTTCAGTTATTAGGTAGCCTAAATAGTAGTAAAAGTGTATGCTCCCCAAAGTATAGTTGCCAGAATAAGAACAGGATAGAAAAGTTCAGAGAACAATTACCCCTGCTGGAACAAAGGGTTTCACATTCAGAGCAAAGAGAAATCTGTAAGAAACTTGTTTATGAAATCTGCTGCTGTATGGTAGCAAAACATGGACATACAAAATATGCAAAAGAAAAAAATAAAGCAAAGGTATGCTATGATGTAATGTTAGTGTACATGAGCAATAGAGCATAATAAATAAACTGAGAAAAACTGGATATGAGACAAACCAGATATAGTCTGAAAGAGAGAAGACTGTGGTGACATGAGCATGCCATGTGTATATTGGATGTCAGCTGTGTAAAAATGTGTCAAGTACTCCAAATGGAGAAAACTTTTGGAAAAGGGAAATGAAGAAAGGAATGAGAAGAAATAGCAAAAGCAGATGTCAAAAGGCTAAAGATCTTTTGTGCTGGAGAAGACAAGCCAATCCACACAAACTTCTTTGAAAATCAAACAAAAATCAAAGCAACGATGGCAGATGGGATGCTTAATATCTACATTTGGGTCTCATTCACCAATAACACCATCTCTCCTATCCTGCTGCTTGCATGACAGATGACAATGTATTCAATCTTCAATCCTAACCCATTACCCTGATTTATCTCTATTGCTATCCATTATTCTTTCTCTCTCGTTTCCACCTTTATCACCTCAAGTAGATCATTCACTGACACCTATCACTCACTTCTGCTTTCATTACTCCCTCTTTCATCACCAAGCCACCAAGTAGCTGTCGTTCATTCTATCTTTTATTACTCTCTCTTGCACAGAGCACTCTCATTGTTTCACCTATAACACCCTCTTGGTTATGTTTTCTATTCAATATCTTATGAACCATTATGTACTTGTCTCTTAACCATGTTTCAATTCCCTCACCAACAACCATCATGTAACCATTCTCTCTCATACACAAACACACATTACATTCTTTTCTAATCACACTCCCACTATGGCTCCCTTCCTTTACATTCTCTAGCACTCTATTTTCTTCCTACAGTGCTCTCTCTTTATAAGGCGTCTCGCTATACCACGTCCCCACATATAACGCAGGTGGTTTGAATGGACCCCAAATAATTTGAAGTATACATCAGTTTTGGATGCTATTACTGAAGAATAGAAGTTCAATACTCACTAGATTTGTTTTATTAAGCATCCAATCCAGCACTGCTCTAAAAATTATACTTTGCTTATTTCTAAACTCTATCAGTCTCTCTCACTACAGGTAATTTATATTTTAATCATTTAAAAAGCCTGTCTATTTTGTTTTTTCTCCTCTACTTTTAGCCATTTAGGTGCTAGAACCAGTTTTTCAATACCCTTGCTCAAACTGAACTTGTAAAATGTTTTGAAACAGATATACCACTATTAGTGCTGAAGCCCCAACATTCATAAGAGTACACTTCATATTTGAAACAAAGAAGACCCTCACCTCGAAGGCAATAAGCAACAAACACACCATTTCTGTGAACAGCAACAAGGTTGCCTAAATATTTCCGAGCTTCCCACTCAAATTTCACAACTGTTGTTGTTTTCACCTAAAAATTATAAAAATAAAGAAAAAAGAAAAAAGTATTTAATGTGAAGTAAGTTTCTAAATGCTTAAAATTCCTATTCAGTTATTTTCATCAATTTTATATATAAGAAATCAGGTTTTACTTTTTTTCCCTCATTACATATTGTCCTCAGTTCACAATGTAAATTCAATTTAAATGAGAGTAATATCTTAGCCTGTTAATCTAAGATGTTCACTTAAGTTCAAATTATGGCATTTAGAACTGATAAAATACAATCAACTTGGCAAACTGATTAAACTGGCTACATTTTAAGTGATCAGAATGGACAAGTAACAACAAATAAATTTACAAAAAATTAAGTTTTGGTAAAATATTCAAATATTATTCATGTTCAAGTAAACCTAAAAACTTTAACAATAATTTGACAGTCTTTCATTAAAGGCTATCAAATCATTTTAGTCATTTAAAAAATTATGGTAAAAGAAATCTATTAAGTAAATACCAAATTTGGAATAGAATTTTAACTAGAACAGGTAAAATGTCTTTATAACATTAAACACAATTTACTGGATTCAAATGGCTTCATATACAAATTAAAAAGCTTAAGAAGAACCAATTGAAAGAGGAATTTATTAATTCCATTTGTTTTTAAATGAAAAAGTAAAAAAACACTTTAGTTCTTGAAATGAATACTGTACTCTCTATTATTACACGCAACATAAAAATAGTTTATAAAACCAACTACTATCACAATAGATTTGCACTCAAAAGATACAATTCTTAAAATTTGTTCCAATATAAAAGAATAAATTCATTTTTTACAAGTCATACAAAAGGAATTACCTTGTTGCTCCCAGCTTGGTTTTCTGGATTGCTACTCAATCTGCTAGTAATAACCTCCACTTCTTTACTCTTGACACTGAAGGTATTAGCACGATCATTTCCCTCAAGAATTCTGTAATAGCAAAGTCAACATTCAATGATTCTTCAGGCTGTATTATTTTGATATAAGTCAAGATATAAACTCCATCACTTTAGATTCTAAACAATATACATTTAACATCACACAAATATCTTTATTTGAATAAATACTTTAAATAACAATAATTTCACTGTACCAAAAGATTAAACTTCATGTTTTTTTTCCTACATGTTTGTATTTAATATAATATTCATGCACCCAAATGTCAATCTGTATATTGAGCTATAACTTGGCATTTCTTTTCAGACTAAAGTATTCATGAATTGAAAAAATTTATATAATAGAAGTTCATAAAGTTGTGCTTACATTCTCTGAGTGTTATTAGAACTTCGGTAACCAAAAATGGCAGCAGGTTGTGCTAAATGGCTAAATAATAAAAAAAACAATTGCAATTATAATAAAATATGTATTATAAATATACATGCAAGATTATCACTAATAAACTGATAAAATTATATTTAACAAAATGTTTTGAACCAATGAGTAACTGAACTAGAAGTTTGAAAGAAATTGCTGTAAACCACAAACTGGAATTGTGGATCCCACAAGGTTCCAGCCGGATGAGGCATGGTGGTGGAATGGTACAGCAGTTAGAGCCATGAAAGAATGGAAAGATTGAAAAAGAAAGCAAAGAACAATATCAGTTACATGGAAGAGAAGTTATAGATAGTAAAGAGAAACATTAAAAGTAGTATGCCGATGTTCTGTGATGAGAGAACCAGAGATGCAAGGTGTTCTTGAATATAAAGCAGTGTATCAAAGCAAATCCAGATATTGTTGGGGAAAAATATTTATGGAATTATGATGCCTCACTTGCCTTCACTGATTCTAAGAGTAATGGAAATATTACCATGAAAGGTTGCTGAATGAGAAGAATATATGGAAGAAAGATAAACTGTCTCAAATAAACCATACTGAGAGACTTGCTAATGAAGTTGGTAACTACACAGTTGAAAGAACAATTAAGAATGCAAAGGAAGGAACAAGCAAGTGGACCATTAAAAACAATCACTATGATGCTGAAAATATCTGACAAACTAATACAGGGAGGTGTCATTCACAATCACTGGTATAATAGTATCATTGACTACTACAAGAGCAAGAGATACCCTAGTTAGAAGCAAGTGGAAGGGTACCCACAATATCCTTTTCCAAGTGAGATAAGTATGCAAGTTCTTGCCTAAGATCAAACCAATACATCTAGTATTTGTTATCCTAGAGAAAGCCTTTATAGAATACCTTGCTCTGTAGTTTTGTGGTGACAGAATGAGACTAAATGAAACGGCATAAGAGCCATGAAAATGACATTAAGATAAACTTTTAGAAAAGTAAGAGTTAAAGGAACTCAGTGTACACATAGGTATCCAGAATTCAGTTCTCAACTCTTTTTTCATTATTGTTCTCTAGGCCATAACAGAGGGATTTAAGACAAGCAATTGGAAAAACTATCAGCTGATGACCTAGGCTTCATATCTGAGTCAGCCAAAGAATTAAAGAAATTTCAAATGTGACACCAAAACCTAGAATCAAAAGGCCTGAAAATAAACATAGAAATGACAAAAGTTTTAGTTAGCAAGAAAGAAAATAAGGCTTTACTGTATCAGAGAGGTGACAATACTCAATAAGTCAGCTGCCAGTACGCGATTTGTTTCCAGAAAAGACAGAAACATTATAAAATGCTTATGCAATATTGTATTATTGTTTACAAAATAAATATAAGATAACAAAATGTCAACTTTTATTATATATTATATATTATGTCATAGCTGTGGCCAGTGCCCCCTGACTGGCTCCTGTCCTGATGGCACGTAAAAAGCACCATCCAAATGTGGCCGATGCCAGTACTCGCTGACTAGCCCCTGTACCGGTGGCACATAAAAAGCACCATCCGAACGTTGATTGATGCCAGGCCCATCTGACTGGCTCTTGTGCTGGTAGCACGTAAAATGCACCCACTACACTCTCAGAGTGGTTGGCATTAGGAAGGGCATCCAGCTGTAGAAACACTGCCAGATCAAATTGGAGCCTGGTGCAACCGCTAGCTATCCAGACCTCAGTCAAACCGTCCAACCCATGTCACCATGGAAAACTGACGTTAAACGATGATGATGATGATTATATATATTGTTTCCAGTATAAATTAATATTACTAAGAAATATTACCAGTCCCTGGCACATTGGGAAAAAAACTGCCAGTAAGCCACATCAGATAGTTGATGAAGCACTGCTGTAAACAACATAAATTGTGGCTGCACATGAAGTGTAGTAGTAACACAAGCAAGTCAACAAAGGAAGACTTCATATGTAGCAGATGCCCAGGAGTAGTTAGCAGTAGAAGCATCCATGAAATATATTCCTTATACCAGGAAAGCTCCTTAGAAGTCGATAGCTTCTGTTACTTCAACACACTGATTCGTAAGGGAAGTGGGTGTTCTGAGAGCACAAGAAGGCCAACAAAGAAACAGGGCTTCATATATAATAGATGCACAGGAGTAGTTAACATGAGAACACATAATATAAATTCTTTCAAATGGTCAGATCTTGTTACTAAGAGGACTTAACAGGGGAAGAGGATGTTCTAAAAGTATAGTTAACCAAAAGAAAGATGAGATGGACAAAGTTTAGAAAGCTATTACCACTGTTGGAAAAAAGGATTCTCTCTCTCAATGAAGATCAGAGTGTATGATGCGTATGTACAAAATATGATGCTGCATAGTAGCAAAACATGTCAATTTTTTTAATTGATTGCATAATGTTCCTTTTATAACTAATGAATTTTAAAAATGAAATGTCTAATATTATAATTTCTAAAAATAAAAATAGACTTAATAAATTCAATGTACTCAATAAATGATAATAATGACTATATAATGCAAGAGTATATATTTTGGGTGTGCTAGTAAGTGATGGAGGCACATGATTTAGTGGTTACAATGTTGGACTTGTGATTGAGCAAAACACTTCATTTCATGTTACTCCAGTCCACCCAGCTGGCAAAAATAAGTTATCCTACAACAGACTGGAATCCTGTCCAGTGAGAAATATACATACCACAGAAACCAGGAAACAGCCCTTATGAGTCTATACAACTTGGGAAGGAGCTTCATCCTTTGTCATAGGTACATGATGCATACCTACCCAAGTTGGTAAATTTTAATTATAAATAATTCTGTTCATACAGTATCACGAACATAATCTGGTCATGATTTGCTTTCAAATCTAATACACACACAGAAACAAAGTCAGATTCAAATCATTGTATCCAAGAAGAAAAAATCTGTTTCTGTACTCATACTTCAGGCTTTGTGCCTAAAGTAGAAAAGATCACACCCTTTTTCCCCAAACATTTTGGGCCTTATGCCTAGAGTAGAAAAGAATAGTCGGATTAGCACAGCAGTATACCCTGTGACAAAAATCTCTATACACCACTGATGTAATGAATATATTAAAATGCATACAAAGAGAATAACAATATAGTTATCCTTTACATCTTCCAGTACCATGTAAGGTATTGCTAAATGAAGGATGAATTGGAGCTAAATAACAATCTATATAACATAATACCTAAATCTGCTTTATTAAACTTCTAATCTTGATGAGGATTAAGAAAAATGTGGGTTGAAAGGAGTTTGGGGAAAGAAGAACAAAGTGTTTAGTATAGGATTTGAGGTGGGGGAAAAACAAAAGAAGTGTAGTTGCAACAGAAGAAACAATATATGACCATTATGAAATTTTAAACACCTAATCTCAATGCATACTAGCAAACATTGTTATTTAGGAAATATTAATTTTAATCCTAAATCATATTGTAATAAATGTAAATGTTTCCCATGTTTTGGAGGAGGTTAAGGTTAGGATCTAGATTTGAATTCATTATGTTAAGCAAATGAATAAAACAACATTCCAAGATGATCAGGCACATACTCTCAACAGACAGATGATCTGGGGTATGAAGAATTAAGAGTTCTGCTCAAATGCACAACAATTTACTTTCAGTGAAAATGAACAAGACATATTCACTGAAAGTGAATATTAACTCACAGCCAATGAGTTTTATGGTTTACTTAGTATTTCAAATTGTAGTTTTTAAAACTCTTGGAACAGCAAATTACAATTGGTGCAATGCCCAATCAAGTGTTTTGAACATAAAACAGGTAGAATATCTGGGCCT
Source organism: Octopus bimaculoides (assembly GCF_046866305.1). NCBI lineage: Eukaryota > Metazoa > Mollusca > Cephalopoda > Octopoda > Octopodidae > Octopus > Octopus bimaculoides. The sequence goes on from NC_142928.1 coordinate 109,921,449, forward strand.
GATATGGTCTGTTTGAATGCTAAAGGGATAAAAAAATATCCACAAAATTACATTCAAAGATATGAAATTTATTACAAATGTGCTGGCTAAACTTTTGTAAAAGCTGGGGGTTTTTTTTGGGTTTTTTTTTTTAACTAAAAAATTCTAGCTCTCTTAAAATTAACACACTAATATTTTTAGAAATTCATTATGTTAACATTTAGACAACCCTAGATATTTCATATCTACATTGTATGATTAAAACTCTCGAAACAGAAAATTAAGACAATTTGATTAAATTAGTTGTAGAAAGAATCAGTGCAAGTTCAAAATCAGCTTCACCTTTTTGTTACCATATTTCTGTTTAGATGCTCTATGTTTCTTTCAATTAATTTTGAATATAACAAAGAATTTAGTAAAATAACTTAGTTATCATTATGCTAGTGTTAGGTACATAAATTGTGACTAAAGTTTGGTGGAAGATTTTAATTCAAAACTTATGAAAACAAGACATTTGTACTACAGAGCCAGAGGCAGTTTCAGCTGGGTTGGTATCAAAAGGGTTAAGGATGAATTATTTGTTATATTCTCTAAGACACAAACAACAATAAAATTGTTAACATACTTAGCTCCTCCAATATTTGCTCCACCATTATGATTGCAAACAGATCCTGAAAAATTAAGAAAATGAATAAAAAGCCAGGAGGAAGTAACAAAAAAAATAATTTGTAATTAATTTATGCATTTAAAACTACATATTTATATCCCTTAGATCAAGATATTTTATGGATACAAATCAATCTGAATGTGTGTACATATCTGGAAATAAAACACTTGATGACAGGGACCAAAACAGTGTAGTTATAAATATTGCAAATATATGTTCTAAAGAGGAGATCAGCAGTTTGAAAAACTACAACCTTATGAAAAGTATAACCTGTATCAAGACAATTTATCAATTATTAGCAAACACACCAATCAAGTCTGCTCAGGATGACTGTTTAATCTAATACTTTTGGATTTGGGATTTGATGTTAAGTAAATATTTTAATATTTATGTTTGAAACCAACAATTTCAGCATTTAAATTCAATATGGCATAGGAGTGGCTGTGTGGTAGGAAGCTTGCTTACCAACCACATGGTTCCAGGTTCAGTCCCACTACATGACACCTTGGGCAAGTGTCTTCTACTACAGCCTCGGGCCAACCAAAGCCTTATGAGTGGATTTGGTAGATGGAAACTGAAAGAAGTCCATCGTATACATATGTATGTGTTTGACAACCGATGTTAGTGGGTTTACGTCCCCGTAACTTAGCGGTTCGGCAAAAGAGACCGATAGAATAAGTACTAGGCTTACAAAGTCCTGGGGTCGATTTGTCCAACTAAAGGTGGTGCTCCAGCATGGCCGCAGTCAAATGACTGAAAAAATAAAATAAAAGAAAAAGAATGGCTGTGAGGTGAAGATTCCAGCTTAAGCTTAATGTATTTCTAAAGACCAAGTGTTGTCCTCAAGATTTGTTCAAACTCCACAGTTGCATGAAACTATACCATTCCACCAACACAAACATAAATTAAAAAAAAACACCTGTAATCAAGCTTGAAATATTGAGTTTTCTGAAACTCATAAATGAACCAACTTTGATAACCAAATGAAATATTTTTCACATTCATTGCTAAAGAATCTTTGGAATAACATTTATTACTTTACATGGTTTGCATGTGATATAGGCTGAGAAAGGTTTGCAGTACAGCATATTGCTAATCCACTTATTTCTATGAGATTCAGTATGCAGAGATATAACTTCACTGATTCTTTGTTATCCTAGCACACAAAATTATTTTTTAAACCAGTGGTTCTCAATCTTTTTGGAACATAAAAATTAAGTAAAAATATTAGTAGCACTTTACATGGAAAATATTCTTTAAAGGGTAAAATTTTCAAAAAAAATACAGAAAACTATTGACTACCTTGTTTTATTAATCATACTTGTGCTTAAGTTATGAATAACATAGTTCTGGAGCTGTTCAAGCATGAGTATGAATTTTCTAAAGCCTCAAATTAGATATCTACAGCTCACCCAGATGTATCTTGTGGTATACCAATTTGATGCAACACAATATTTACCTTAGCGTTTATTCTAAAAAGAATTTCACTTATATAAAATACATTTTCTTTACTTACAAAATTGTTCTCTATGAATAGCATCTATGAGATATATATATATATATATATATATATATATATATATATATATATATATATATATAATATATATATATATGTATATACTGAACACAAGTGACTAACCCAAGTCCTACCCTTGTGCACAAGCAAGGAAAACAAAGGCTACAACATGCTGCATATAAACAGCCACACTATCATTTATATCTCTTTGTAATTAAAATTTCATTACGCTAAAAGCATATTAACATTTCTGCAATTGTCCTCCCTTCTATTTATTTCAATAACCATGTTACCCAGAACAAATGGTGAGAATGTAGAACAGTGAAGAACCTCTTCTATCTAGCAGGATGCAAGACAACTTCACTGTAATGGTGCCACAAAGAAATACATCCAGTATCGTAGTAAGCATGCCAAAATAAAATGCACAAATGAAACAGTACCCTAACCATCGCTAAGAGGGCTGAAACTCCAAATAAGAACCAACTCAGACCATGATAAACTTTCCAACCCATGCCAGCATGGAAAATTGACATATGATGATGATGATGATGTGAACATCACAATAAACAACGTCCATATAGCTTTTTAAAAAAAGTGGTTGTGCTATTTAACAGTATGCATTCAAACAAATGAATACAACTTCACAAAAGGTTACTAGTGGAATTATAATAGTGTTCATACACCTACCTCCGTATTTGTTTTTCTATAAATTTCAGTGTGGGAAATTCTGTCTGTGGGTGTGTTTGTGGAATTGCTAGCTAACTCCTCCTACATCGTTTTATCGATTTTGATGAAACTTGACATGTGAGTAGAACTCATGTCTGGAAACCTCATGGCATACTCAAGATTGTTGAAACAAAATCGATAATAGGGCACCTGGAAGGGATCCTTATATACAACTAATATATTTTATTTTAAAAACCAAGGGAAATATCTCATTCGCCCCTGGAAGAGATCCTTATATATAGCCAAGAGAAATAACCCATTCATTTCCCTAAATTATTTGGTATAAATCAAATTGAGAATGCTTATTTCTTAATATTTGAACTGTTAGAGTTATTTTCACAATTTACAACAAGTAAATAGTATTTTCCTAAACAATAGATCCACTTATTTCGATTAGTGACTTATTCACAACTATACCAACACTAGCGCCCCTGAGGGTAATATTTTCTGGGAACACACAAAAGCCCTTTTCAGAGTTATTTACTTTGAATTATTATCTCATATCTGATTAGCCTGTTATTACATAACATGCTTCACAATTTTAGTATACATACCTTATTAGTAGTTCCTCCTATGTTCTATATACTCTGGGAAATCTTTAAAGCCCTTTTCGAGGTTACTTTATTTGAATTCTTACTATCAGGTAACTAATTTCATGTTATTATATAACTGACTTCACAATTTGGGTATTCATAACTCACTGGGAATTCCTAAAAACAAGATACTGTGTAAAACAGTTCAGTATTCACTGTAAATGCACAAAAACTGTTTTAAGGGCTATATACTTTGTATTGTTGTTATTGGATTAGCAAAACAATTATGAGAACGGAACCAAGGGATAAGCCCCGCTTTCCTGGGAATTACCGGGTACGTCAGCTAATATATATATATATATATATATATATATATATATATATATATATATATATATATATATATATATAATAAATTTGTACTCTACAGAAGTATAGAGTGACCCATCAGATTAATGAAATGTTATTATAACTAAACATAAAAACAAACAATTATATATATACACACACACACACACCACCATCATCATCAGTTTTCCATGCATGCACAGGTTGGACAGGTTGATAGGAGCTGAGCAGCTAAAGAGTTGCCCAGGCTCCATTTCTATTTTGGCATGGTTTCTACAACTGGATGCCCTTCCTAATGACAACAATGTATATGAGATTAAAAGGACATTTGAACTACACCAAAAACACGAACTGTAAAATTTAAGACTGCAAGAGATTCCACTGACATCTTCCATTTCTATGCAGTGATCTGAAGATACACTTGGGAGAATATGAGCTAAAGGCAAGCTAACAAAATACTCATCAGTAATTCAGTGCATCTACTGCTTACAAAGTACCAATTGAGAATGACAATATTATTAATGGCTAAAAATTTTGGTCAGCACAACACTTAGGATAAGATAGGATTTCTCTTCTTTCTATATATTCCAAAATAAACCATAACATTTCAATACAAAAAAATCTGAACAATTTACTGCTACACAAATACCCATAAACTTCAGTCCAACATTGATCTTACCTGCAACTAAACAATAAATACTCCTTTCCAATATACAAATCTTTCATCTGCTAGCCATAACCCATCTCAGTTGCCTAGGTTATACTGTATTCTAAATTCACTCCACTAACATGGCTATCAAAAAAAATTCATTTGCTGTATTCAACACCGTCAAAACTTCAGGAACCATCTGCAATTGTACAACTAATTTGTATCCTGCTTTGAATATATCTAACTTAAGTCACCTTTCTCTCTTAAGTCATCAAATGTGGTTTTAATGTAACTCTCTTTGATTCCATTCACCTCTAATACAGATACAAAGAGATCAAATAGTTTCCTTTATTGAACTGTCAATATCATTTTGGCATCTTCAGTCACCAATAACTTAAACCACTACACTTGGTCTATTTTTCACCTCTAAATCTTCAGATTAGATGACCACTGCATAATCAAAGTAATACATTTACAGCTTCCTGAACCTTATGATACACCTGTGTCTTTCCTCTGAATCATCATGGATGGCTAAAAAGGTGAAAAAAAACTATCTGCAAATACTTCAAAGTTCACACAAGAACATGCTGCAGGCAGCAACACAAGCTAAGATCAATGTCTTCAATACCTACAGGAAGATATCAACCATCACCAGCTCAGAAATGTCCAATGCCTATAAGATGCCAGTTCTCTCAAATCGTAGCCAATCCCTTGCCAAAGAACACCAACAAAATTAACCACCAGTTACCCCTATACATAACATTTTCTGCCTACTTAAAGTTTAATGCTGAAATCAAGACAGTATTTTCATAAAAACGCTAGTTCACATTTTTATTTTACTTTCTACATATGTTTATGTAAAATAATTTTATAACATCAAAAATGTTTAAAAGGTAATCTGTTTACAAACCACTACGTAGTTAAATGCGGATTTCTGTTAAAGATGGTACCATCCAAACATGTATTATTTTACATTTGTAGTTATTAGTACACTGATGGTGGATAAAATTACAATAATCATTTATTTATATCAGTCAGGCTATTTTCATTTTCAATTTAGAAAATTATCAATAAAACTTAGTTATAAACATTATGAGTAGAAACATTTAAACCAAAATTAGATTTTTATGAGGAAAACACTTACGAAATTCAAATTCAACAAAACTAAATGAAATTTTCACTAAGTTCAAAAATAATTTCAAATCCTCAAAAATTCTTTTATGTTAGGGTTGCAGTTTTGGTACCTTTGTATTGACAAGATGCTATTTAACACAACTTAACTCACCAAATGAATTCAACATAACTACCAAAAATTCTGTAGGTAATTAATAATGTAGATACTTTGAAACTATGCACATATATATATATATATATATATATATATGTATATATATATATATATATATATATATATATATATATATATATACACACACACACAAGTGTATGTGTGTAATCGTCCAAATTTAAATCAGTTCAAAATTGGTAAAAACCAGAATAATACCGATTTTCCGATAATGCAAGAAAAAGCGGTTATTTATTTCCACCAACCACAATTAATTATCGCTAAAATAAATTACTTTCCAAGCTAAAATTTAAGCCCTTTACTACGTGACCTTCACCATTCACACCTAAACTACTTAAAACAAATTTCAATTCTTTTCAAAGTTAGAATGTGCCATATATCTTGACATAGTTAATAGACATGCTTTGGATGTAATTCCAGATTTGTGGATCCGATTGAAATAATGAGAACCGTAACACTGGAATACCTAACCAGTACACACACTACTTTCATTATTGAAATTTTTATTCCTTAATATTTCATTTTCTCTTCGCAGATGAAAGTATTAAGTATTTATCCTGGCAGTAAAGAGGAAACAAATACTAGTTAAAGACGTATTTGTACAAGATATTAAAACTGCTTCTTTTTTTTTTTTTTTTCCATTTCAAATTCACTTTCACATTTTTGATCTCAATAAAACACTTATTCTTTCATAGATTACCAGAAATGAAAAAAGCGCCCTGATTTCTAATTAAAACTAGACAAAAATAAATTTGAGTATCTTGACACAGTAGTAAACTTGACAAAATCCAAAAGTTGCATTATTATTGAACAAAATCATACCAGCTACCTTCAAAAGAATAATGTCATATAAGAAAAATAAATGAAACTTTCCAAGACAATGAACTAAGCAGAGCGATCAAAGATGACTCTTTAAATTTTGTAAAATTTTGAATTACTCCATATGTATGTTTAACGCATACTTCAAATATCTATAAATATTCAGAATAGGCGAATATAGAAATCTAAAAACAGGCTGAAGATATCTAGATGCATATAAATTAGAATTATCAAACGCAACTATATATTTCCCGTTTTGTCTGTAATGGTTTCTAACATTTATCATCTTCGACTTTTTCAAGAAACAGCACCAACAAACAAGCATAGTCGACAAATATACTTGTTCTAATAGAACGGTGAAGATAAATTAGTTTGAATGAAACATTTACCTGAAGGTGCAGTCTTTGGAGTGGAATCAGTAGAGCAATTTATCAAGTCATTCACTGATTTTATTTCTTCTATAAATTGAGTTACGGATTTCATGTCGCCGATACTTTGAGTTTTGGTACCGGTCATGTTAGTGTTACCTGTAACGACATTACTACAACTAACATTAGTAGTGTTAGACACACTGCTACTTAAGGAATCAACACTGCTAGTTAGTTCTGTTGGAGTCGAGCTGGTTACAGAATCTTTACTTTCTGCCACTAGGCTTTGACCGGAACTACCACCAACCACCTGAACTTGAGGTTTCGTTGTAGTAACACTTTTGTCCGCTGATGGAACTATTGATGTACCAACGTGAACAGCTTCACGTGTTTGCTCACCATCCTTGGTATCATCCGAGGTAACAACGGATGATACACTAGAGTTAGCCAAACTGGACTCACTGCAGTTACTCCCGACAGGATCCATAGGTTTAGAATCACGTTTTTGTTGCAGAATTCAAGTAGCTTCTGAAATAATCTCCAAATTTAAAGAAGAATTTTCTTTCAATCGTTTACTTTGTTTTGGTCTTTTTATCTTCAAGGGAAATCCGTTTGTATTTTTTAATTCAATAATAAAATACTGGTAAATTTGAAAAATGAATTAGAAAAAAAAAGAGGATAAAAATAAAAAGATGTTTGAATAAGACAAATGGTACGGATTTTCTTTCTGTATCTGAAAGAGAATAAATAAACCGCTATTCGCTGCTTTTCCAGCAGCGGCCATGAGAATATGGCGGTAAGCCTTATGATCACGTGAACACGCTGAAACGAAAGCATTCACTAAATTAATTTTGTGTCATATTTATTATATTTATCAAAACTACATTTTGGTGTAGTGAAATAGGAGAATAAAGTTTGGCGAAATAATATTAGAAAATTAGAAACATTTCATTATTGCTATATCTATATTTCAAATATTGAATATAGTATATTACTTTGATTACATAGTGTTTGACAGTTTTATCGCTTTATATAAAAATTAAAATAGAACTAGGTAAAACTGGATCTGTAAAATGAAATGTGAATTTCGTTTCACTCTTCTCTAATTGAGCCGAGTTAGTCTTTTGGATATTTGCTAGTGAACATGTAACCAATTACTTTGAATATTTGCTATTAAACATGTAACCAAGTACTTTGAATATATTTTTATACCAAATGAGTACTTAATTGATAAAACTATCCCAATTCCCTTAATATTCAAAACATCTATTAACTAATTTACTTCAATGATAGAAAATAATTTTTTCCCATTTGGGAAAGAAAGCTTCGACACTAGACCAGTCCTTAGCAACACTCTTACCTCATAAATGATGCATTTCTCTTAGCTTACCTTCATCTGTTCTCCACCAGTTGTTCTTTGACTGTCCAAGCTTTCCCTTTCCAAATCTATTTTAATGCCAACTTTGGTGTTTTGTTGCGGTCCATTCTGAATGCGTAACTACCGGCGTTTTATATCGATGACAACCCTATTCCAACCAGTTTTGCACAATATGAAATTAACTGAATAAAAACCATACCCACTCTTCATACCTTTATTTCAGTATACGTTCACAAGAAAATACTCAAATTTTATTTGAATCACACCCAAGACGCAATATACTCTTTCCAATAATACGATTTAAAGTCCTGTAAATAAATCAAATAAATTTTATTTTCAATACAAATTTGCAAAATTGAAGCGTTCATTGTATTCGTTTTCCATTCTAATCAAAATCTTCTATTTAGAATAATTGAAACATAAATCATTGATTTTAATTTTAAACTGTTTTCTTCAATCACACAGCTAAGGAATCAACCATCAAAACTGGAAGATATTCTCGGCTAAGTGAAACTTTAACCCTCCTTATATAACATAGAAACTAGTATAATATTTAGTTTATTTCGATCTTAAACCTGACGGAAAAGTAAATCTACTTTAAATTTCCACAATAAATATATAAAGTGTTTAAAATGGAAAACTCATATCGCAAAGACATCATAGCGTTCTTTAAATTTCCTTTATACTTTCAAAAATTTAGTTCGCCGAAACTATAATAATCTACGTTTCTTTCGATTAATGAAAGAAAATTTTCTAGGTTCGTAGGTCAATTGCAAATTTTCTTTGAAATTTCTATATAGAAAAGAAAACGACAAGAAAGGAAAGGGAAAGGAAAACAACAGTAAGCCAGTTTCGTTTCATACATCCCAATGATGCAACATTACATCGAAACAATAGGAATTTCATCACAGGTAAAAATTGCACCACGTGTGGAATTTCAAATGATCTCTTCTGAACTTGCAAAGAGTTTACTTAGGGCTTACCGCATAATGTTGTCGTTTGCAATTGTATAGACATAAAACGAGATATTACTGAAAGGCAAACAAATCATTTTTAAAAGATAATGTTAATTAGTATCCTTAAAAATAATTTATACCATCACTTTTCATGTTTCTCTATCTGTATATGTTACATTCGGACAGATCAACAGAAAAAAATACTTTTATCTTTGTAGAATTAGTTTACTAAAAGATACCCAGAACGCAATTCAAAAAGGCACTTTATTAGTTAATTGTTTGTAAATTATTCAAATAAACATTACTTCATTTGTATATCTTAAACTGAGTTCGAAAGTTCTAATTAACAAACACCCCCATCACTAGGCTGCCATGGCCTTTCTTGCCGCCTGAATGCTGGTCGCTTCGCGCGTCATACGGATTTGAACCTGATACTCAAGAGAAGCTTGGCCCGGGCAAACATCCTCTCCATCTTGGAAGCATCTGGATTGTTCAGATGTGATGGGAAGAGACCTGGCGGCCTCACCCTGTGCCCTTGGTCGCAAGGCAGATGCCTTGTCTGGGATATCACAGTTAGAGACTCCTTTGCTTCTTCTCACATCCTGGATTCTGCGGTCATGGCAAGATCCACAGCTTCTGCGGCCGAGCGAAACAAAATCCTGAAATACCACGATCTGTCGGCCAATTACATCTTCCATCCTGTGGCGTTCAAGATGTTTGGTGGGGTCGGATCACTAATTGCGAGATTCCTGTCTTCACTGGCAACTTGCTTTGCAGAGGTAACTGGTGAGGCTCGTGAGGGTGCTTGGCTGTTCCAGCGCATCGGCCTCGCCATCACCCGTGACAACGCTGCAAGCGTGCTGGCGCACCTAAATAGCCATTAGAGAGGTTTCCTTGCACCCTCAACTTTTCAACCCAAGGTGGTGAATTGTTTTGTTTTTTTTCTTTTTTCTTTCTATTTTTTTTTGTTTTTTCTTCTTTTTTCTTTTTAATTTTTTCAATTGTGTTCTCTGTTTTGTCCAATTTTCTAATTTAATTTTGTAAAACGGTAAAGACTGTGAAGGCAATAAAATACATACATACAGTTCTATATTTAAGAGATGAGGAATTATGTACATTATTTACATTATGTACAATTGATGGATAGTTGTCCTCATCTTGTTTGTTGTTAACACGAGTATATGGCGTAGTGGTTAAAAGCGCAGGCTACTAACCCCAAGATTCCGAGTTCGATTCCAGGCAGTGACCTGAATAATAATAAGAATAAGAATAACTACACTGAAAAATACCTTAGGAATGAGAACCCAGATTCGAAATTTCCCCAAGACACCTGATGAAGGCTGGAGGGTATATCAGCTGAAACATTGTGTTAATAATTGTAGTGAAAAAAACTGAAAGAACGGTTGGTCCTATAGCTGGCACCTAGTCACCATTTAAGAGAAGCTATGTGAACAGAATCACGTCGGGGTCACCAGTTATAAGAATTGGATGAGATATGACGGCTCGGCCATCTCTCCCCAGTTCTTATATTAATCATTAAATCCAGAAATTCAACAACACGAGGGATAACGGTAACAACAGATCAATAATTTATTCTAGGTTGGTGTAGAGCCGTTTCGTTCCTGGGTGAAAGGCATGCCGCTGGGATACCAAAGAAGCTTCGACCACATGTCGGGGTCGAGTTGAGAGAGCCTGGAAGAACGTCTTGTCGCGACAGCTGCTAGATCGAGAAGAGGTCAAACGCTATTGCTCTCTCTTCACCTGTTGCATTGCGCATGCGTGCTCGGGTACTTCCGCTGACGGCAAGTCCCTTGCACATGCGCAATGGCACTTCCCAAGATGACGGCCAATGGCGGCCACACGCGCCACTACACAACAAACAAGATGAGGACAAATATCCGTCAATTGTAAAAAAAATGTAAATAATGTAAAATACATACATATCTAAATTTTTTTAAATTTAATGATATTCAAGAGAGCTATTACCTTTAAAATTTTAAATTTTAAAGTGGCAACTAGCCCAAATTAAAAATGATAGTAACGTGCCGTCCTGAAAAGTAGCATTGTCGCCTACTTATGCCCAATCTAGCAAATCTTCTTGTACTTACCTCTGGGTTTGGAGAGAGAGTTCAAGAGACCGTGAAACCGCCCAGTGATAATGTTGTCGGTCGCGCCGGTCGTCGAGAGCTGTGACGCAAGGGTCGTACACGGTCGATCGTTTCACCCGCTATGATCAGAGTCCCTTCGATCGGGGCTGCCCAGAGCTGGTGCCAGGCCCATTCGGAGCCGGCGGCGATCGGCGGTGTTCTTCGGACTGAAAGTCGGGTTGCTTGGAAACGCAGCCCAAAGCGAGTGGTAAGTTCCATCCAAAGCTAAATACGTGGACGAACCCGATAGCCGACAAGTACCGCGAAGGAAAGGACAGTTATGTCAACAGCCGAGGGGCCCCACTGAACGAGGAAGAATGAACAACGAAGTGAGGGAAGTACGACCAGCGTGGTCTTCTTTGGCCTCGGGGCAGTCGTGATGAACAGACGTGTGTGTGGATGCAAGTGCGAGACAGGATTTAGCAGTAGCTACTACACATAGACAAGACAGGTAGGGCACGTTTTGAATTTAACACAGCCACAGAATTGCAGATGAGGGTTCTTTCCCTCTTTACACACCGTAAAAAATTCTAATCATGTCACATGTATCCCATACTACTGATCTTTATGCGCATATTCCAAAATTCCAGTCTTTTGGAAGCTGTTAAAAGCATTTTGCTCCTGAAAAATGGAGGTCATGGAGCTCTAAAATGTGGGAGCTAAGGGTCCCTATTGGGTGGGGGGGATGTCTTAATGTCAACCAGAGAAGTTGAATTGTTGAGAATCTTTTTTGACTTGGGTGTTATATCTATTGTTCGAATTTCTTTGAAATAGGAAATATATGTATGTTCACTGGGTTTGTAAAAGAGAGCAAAGCTACAGAAAACCAAAAGACAAATGATCACAATAAGCAGTCAGCTATCCTACCCTAGTCGTTACTACTCCCCAATGTAGAATTCCTAACCATACAGGTGACAAGCACAGCTGTAAGATGCATTACGGATCTATAGCAATTGGAAGGGCGTGACCCATCTGAAATAAACATTAACAACTGTACAAGTCTATCGTTACCCTGAGGATGACAAAAAATGAAGGAAGACAAGTAATGTTTGAGCAGTCGACGGCAACAAAATTGGATGTAAGGGCAGCAGCGAAGTGGAGATAGCGGTGCATGACACAACACTGAGGCTGCGGGTGATTATGATCGACCATGTGGTAGACGGAAGTGATGTGGTGATGGGCACTGACGTGATCAACTGCCTTGAAGGTGTCAGTGTCAGTGAAGACATGGTTTCATTTGGTGGTGTAGAGGCGTCATGTGCTATGAGTCTCCAGCATGAGAGGCGGGAGAGCTCTGCGGAAGATAGTACTATTTACGCCATTGAGGAGTGCTTCCATTAACAGCAGTGGTGCAACCAACGAAGGGCATGGTCAGGCCGGTACTGGACTTTCGAGAGTTGAATGGCCATGTATCGTGACACATGGGTGGCGAGGTGACTGCGTTTGCGGAGAGACGTTGCATGAATGAAGACAGATAACGAGGGCGGTAACGATTGTCGATTTGAAGCCGAAATATCTGCAGCTCCATTTGAGTGAGAAACTATGGCAGTATCAGCTGGTGCGATATAAGGGCCAGACATACTGTTTGACTAGGCTGGGTTTCAGGCTGAATTCTACGCCAAAGATCATGGCAACAGTGCTCAAATCTATCCTGGGAAAAGTGGACAAGGTACAAAAAATCCACCAATTCCTATATAGACAACATCTTGGTAGACGAGACTGTAGTGTCTGCTGCAGAGGTCATAAGTGACCTAAAGAAGTTCGGGCAGACTGCGAAACTACTGGAGCCAATGGTTGGAGGAGCTACACTGGGGATCAAGCTTCAAAGAGACGCATTACAAGACTAGTAACTTGGTGTAGAACTCAATATACATGTTTCAGAACAAAGTCTTAGATGAATATAGAACGGTAATAAGAAATGACATAGGAAAAATAAAGATTATGTAATGAACTTCATTAGCTTACAGCTGTTTCTGCTATAAGATGCAGAGTTTACTGTTAGACGAGTACATCCTATAGCTTCATTGGAGCAATGTATCCAAAAATATAATTCTTTTTTTGCCAAATAAAGTGCATTGCATATTCGAGGCTCTGATAAAGCTATAGGATGTTAGCCAGGTACTCAAGAGTCCACCGCATCTCATAGCAGAAACAGTTGTAAGCTTATGAAGTTCATGACATACATTTTGTTTTTCCTGTGTCATCTCTTTTCTTATATCTTTGTGTCTGCTTTGTCCCCCCTACCAATATTGGTGTGTTTACATTTCATAGCATAGTTGTTCAGCAAAAGAGACTGATAGAATAAATCCAGGCTTAAAAAGATAGTACTGGGGTCTATTCATTTAACTAAAAAAAATTCTTCAAGACGGTGCTGCAGCATGGCTGCAGTTTGAAACAAAAGATGAAAGAAAAGATAAAGGTGAAATAGTTATAATTTCACTTCTTTCAAATTTCATGTTACCTATACAAAATTATGAAATTCGTCTAATTTTGAAAATAATGAAATTTATTATGTTCAAATATAGATTAAATTAATTTCTCCATTGTATATTCGCAATAAAAATGCTATCAATAAACAATCGTTTGTTTCACTCAGTATAGAGTCTAAGCGTTGAAAACAGGATACTCTCCGTGTATATAAGCAATTTAGAATTTTTATTTTTAATGATTCTGTAATTCTTTGGTACAGATAAGAAATACAAAACGTTTAGCCGCTTAGCCTCAGTATTTTTCTTGTTCAATATTGCTGATTCATTTAACAATTTAAGTTGTCTGTCGTCTGCTCTTTCGGTGGCCTGCTACAACTCTTTTTTTCTCACTCTTACTCTACTACTAATTCTCTCTACCCCACTGTCACCACAAACTCACTGTAGTTAAACAGAGAATAATGCTTATTCCTTATGACACGGTCATTTGCTTGTAGTGAACAGGAACATCGAATTTTAGACAAAAAAAAATTATGTATAAAAATTTCTGATAACTTGCTCCGTGTTATTATTTACAAAATGTGCAGATTGCAAGGGAGGTAACTATGTAATTGTATTCAAAGATTAAAATTTGCCTCTCCCTTTAACCCAAACTTTAATTCCCACTTTCTCTCACGCGCGCGGTGTAAGCAAAAACGAACCAATACTATTATACACGGCTGAATTGGATGCCAGATTCGCAGAAGCTGGCACAGTAATGCGCTAGCTCCAGCATTCGATCCTCAGAAGAGAGGTTGGCAAAAGAACCACACTCGCTATTTTCCGTACAATTTCCATGCCTATACATAACTACGGTCATGGATGTTAGTGATAGCCAAAAGAATACGATTGCGAATATAAGGTTCCTCCAAAAGATCTCTGGAGTAACGTTACTCAACGGTGTGTTGATCATCCAGGTCAAGTCACTACTTCCTCTCAGTGACAGAGTGAGGAAACTGCATTACGCCAACGTCAATGAAATCAACAGAGTTTCTTAGATATCTGGTCTGCAAAATGGAACTTTTTGATAATTGTTACGTTACATATATTTGTGGTACTAATTTGAATATTAAAATAGCTCTTTCCCATTACCAGATTTTCTCACATTTAATGATAAAATATACCATAATTTGTAGGTAAATCCACATATGATAGGACTATATAAAACTAATAAAAATAGATTTGATACTTTATTTAGCAAAATAAAACGGCACAAATGCAACTGAAAGGTAAGAAATAAGTTTGGGATGTCACAGCTTGTAACTCCATTGCTCCCTCCCACATCTTAGAAGCTGCGGTAAATGCGAGGGTTCACTGCTTCTGCAGCTGAACGGAACAAAACCCTTAAGTATCGGTATTTGTTAGAGAACCATTTCTTCCAGCCTGTGGCGTTTGAGACGTTTGTAGAGACTGGGCTGCTAACAGCGAAGTTCTTTGTCATCATTAGCAGCTCGCCTCACCGGGATGGGATATCAGGTGGATGCCGGTGAGGGTGCTTGGCTGTTCCAATGCCTTGGCCTAGCCGTCACCCGTGATAATGCTATGAGCGTGTTGGCTTGCTTCGTTGAACCTTGTGGTGTGTGACCAGTTGGAGCACTTAGTGTTGAATTGATGTTTTTTTTTTCTTTCTCTTCGCGCATGGTTGTTTTCTTCGGTTTGGGATTTGCATTTTAATGTGGTTTTGTATTATATACTTGTTGTATATATAATTGTTAAATTATCTAAATTTTCAATAAACTACATTGCCAGGATGTTAAATTTCCCAGTTGTATGTGCGAGTGCTTTTAACGTTTCTTGTGAAGTACACGATGATTAAATTTGTGGCAGCCGTAAAACTACGGTATTTTCCACTACACTATCATATAAAATAAAGGGGTTCCATGGTAAAATCAAAATAGGACGAAATGGCAACATCAGAAGAAAAGAACTGAACGAAAACGTACGGCGAGAGAAAGAAGCGGAAGTTATTCTCCACCAAAAAGTAAAAATATGTTATGTTGTCATAACAACTTAATTACCCACCGCCACTATCATTGTCCCAGGTGTATAAAACAACGTTGTTATAGCAGCAGCAAAGCTGTCCTTTATAATGCACTGTTAAATTTTTTTATCGTCACTGGTAAAACATGAAGGAAATATGAAATATGACACTAGCTGAAAAGGTGTCCGCTACAAAATATCCGACAAAACAGTACTTCAACTTTTGTGATTGTGAGTATATAAGTCTATTAAAAAGTTTAAAACTTAATTTATATTTTCAAATTTAAAATTAAAGTTTTTTATTTCAAATAATTTTAGAAGTGCAGTGACAGAAACGTTAGATCACCTCACTTCCATATCACCTATGTAAATATAAACTACAGCTTTCTGGGTGTGGTCGGTCTGTTGCTTCCTCATCTTCTCTCATTGCCTAGCTGACTTCCCCTACCTTCATTCTAATTCTAGCTTTCTCTCTCCTCTTTCTCTTGGCTGATACTCTCACACCACCTCTCCCTCACCCTACATTACCATTACTCTTTCACTTCAATTCCTTATTTAACTTTGTCTCTCAACTCTTCTAAATATCTTCCACAATTTATTTTAGTCCTTTTACTTTCTTAGTGTAAATTTTTATCTTTTATTTTTCAAATGTCAATAAAATAAGCTCCTATAAAATACTGAATTTCATTTTAATGAACCAAAAATGCCCGCCTTTTCCAATATGAGAAATAAACATTATTAGAAGAGTGTTGAGACATTGAAATGATAGTCAGTGTTTTAGGGAAGCTCACAATATCCTTCTCTCTTTAAAATATATTGTTTTCCCAACAGGACATTGGCATAATGACGCTAATCAAATTGATTTTTTTTCGCTTTGGCTTAATCAGAAAGAGCTGTGCCCATGACCAATGCAGGCCCTCTGAAACTAGTGAATTGATGTCTGTGTCAGCAACATAAAGCATGGGTATATGCTTGGTGCTGTGGATGTCTGGTAAGAGGGCAATATGTGTAACAAGTGGAGGAAAGACAAGTGGGCTTCAGTCAAGGGGGTATTGGCTAGTGCAGAGTAGTAGAAAAGTCAGTGGGTCTAATTTAAGCTTTGTAGAGTTTCTCCTATACTAGTAGTACTCAACCAGGATCCATATGGTTCTAGGGGAGTCCATATAAAATTTTGTTAAAATTTATGTGCAATAAATTGGTTGTACTTCTGCAATACACAAAATATTTTAATTTTTCTTATACAATGCCTCATAATATTTGATTATAAAAATACAGTGATATTTTTTATATACAGTGAATGGTTGTGGAGGTCCTGTAGAGTAAAATAGGAATCAAAGGGTCCAAAGGTAAAAAATGGTTTAGAACCTCAGTGCTGTACTATGAATATGAGATTGCTGAGAGAAGTCATTAGTTGTTGTGAGGTTTGGTATATAGTAGCGTCTTTGAGAATTTTGATTATATGTTTTCAAAATCGGAAAGAGTGAGGTACTACATAAAGATGGTCAGTGATTGTGGCTTTGTTTTGTTGAAAGAACCAAGATTTTTATGTTCCAGGTGAAAATATTTGAAGATCTCTGTTCGTAGAGATGCTGCAGGTTTGATATGATGTGTCTAGGTGAAAATATGGATTTCACCTTTGTACAAAGGTTAGGAAGGAATGACATTATCTACAAAGATGTGACTGTCAGTAGAGGTGACAGTTAGTAGGTTGAAGGTGTGGGCCAATGAGAGCTTTGTCAATGCACACTTAGTAATGTACTCTGACAAGAAGCATCCAACCTAAGGGATGGATAAGCTCATAAGCAGTTAACTTAGCCCCAAAAATCTCTGTCCAGACACAGATATTTTACTCAAGGTAAATGTAATGACATTACTTTCCTTAGATTTTTCACTTACTTAAGAACCACTGGTGATTTGATGTCAGTAGATCTAGATCTGCAAAAACCATGTTGTGTTCATTGAGTAGGGGTAAAAGACTCCTGATGTTGGAGGTGAGATAGTGGAAGTGAGAGTGATAGGTGGGCAGTTGGAGCAGCTACTTTTCTAGGGAACAGGACATATAGTATCATGTTTCCAAAGATGGTAATGGATCCCTCTAGAAATGGAAAGATTGGAAGGTTTGCCAAACATAGGGGCTAGCTCTGGAGCACACCATTTGAAAGTAATAGTAGGGACAGTGATGATCTTATTAGTTTAAAGCTACGGGAGATATTTTTATACTTAGCTTGTATGTGGCAATGAGACTGGTTTGGGAGAGAAGGATGGTTTTAGTGGAGTTTTTCTCTGTGTGTTGCAGAGTTGGATGCAAAGTAGGCAACAGATGCTTTCTCTTCCTATGTATGCTTACAGAGCCATTATAGATCAAGAGTGATGGATACAAGGATTTCACAAAGTTTGCAAAGACTCTTAAGGAAAATCTTACAGGCTGTATTCAGTATGTAGAGCAATAGCTATCCAATGGGTAGGGTCACTTTTTTTCAAGTAGGCCATGCTTTCCACCTGTATTACTGTAGTATAGCTACATGTGAACCTATACTATTGTAGTATAGCTACATTGAAGAATTTTGGTTATATGCTTTGTTTGTATGACAAATGTGAAAAGTCATACAGAACAGGATGATTTTGGTTACTTGCTTAGCTGTCATGGATTAGTTGGGTGTAAAGGTCATTTACAAGGATAGTCGTCATAACACTTGCAGAGTATTGACCGGTTGGCTAACTCAAAGTGCCATTGGATTTGCGAGGCAGGGTGTTGTGTAGTAAGTAGAAATACAGTAGGTAGCCTTGATTATGTTGTGGCCAGATGAACTGATAGCTGCAAGGTGGTGACAGTTTGGCAGTGAGAAAGAGATCAAGAATTTTGGAATGTATTTGGGGGATGATACCAACACAATTTTTAGAGCAATAAATAGCAAAATTTACTCCAAAAAGAATAAAGTGGGTTAAAATGAAATATTGAACTCATGGATCTTTTCTGTTTGGCTTTCACTTTTTGTTATTCATTTCTTCAAGAAAAATTTTAGCAAAATGTTACAGGAGTTTAAAGTTTAATTATTTGTACCCAATCAGAAAACAGGATTTGGAAGCTGGCATTTTCTGTGTGATAACTTTTATTAAACAAAATAAAAGCAATATATTATGGAGACAAAAGTTGTAAAATGTTTTGAAGTTTTAATAAGTTTAAATGAGTAAAGTCATGTGAAATGAAAGTTTGAGATACACTAGAGTTAGGGTTTGGAGTTGGTGTTTAGGGTTTAGGGATTGAGTTAGGGTTTAGGGTTAGACTTTGGGTTTAGGTTTGGTGATTATGGTCAGTGCGACCAGTGGATGACCTGGGCTTAATCAATTAGTCACATATTTTTAGTGAACATTTTTCTAAAATTTTTCTGGAACAAGTGAGGAACAAAATCAGATTCAGCTTGAAAAATTATATCAATGTACCAAATTTGAAAAAAAAACAATTAATACATTTTTTGTAGTGAAAATTTTAAAACAAAAGTTCAGAATATAGGTATGTAGTAGTTGTAGTATTAAGCAGAAAACAGCTTGGCTCATTACTATGAAAACAGGCACCAATGTGTCTGTGGATTGATTGGCTAAAATTACCCAAAATTTGCAAACTTTAAAAGCTATTAACTTTTTATTCATTAATTTATGGCAGAAATGAATTTTATTTCCGCAACGAGCTTGCAAAACTACATCAATATATCAAATCTGAAATTAATTAGAACAAATATGAAGGAATTGAAAAGTGAAAGCCAGACAGAAAAGATCCAGACACAATTTTGTTGTCTTGGTATCACTATATCTATTATTACTTGGAGAAGTTTTGATGCTACTAATGTTTTTAGGGAAGGCGTAAATGTTACAATTTATCAAGAAAAAATTCATGCAGTTAATTTAGATATGGTTCATTTAAAAGATTTGCTTGTTAAAATTGAAGGAAGAACTCATTATATAAAAATACTACATATATTTTCAATACAACTAAAAGCTAGCTGTATTTAATTGTATAGGAAACATGTTTAATCTTTAATTTGTATTAAATATATGTGGTCATCTCACACAAATTGATATATTCAGTATGATTATGTAAACAAAACATTTCCATGGATAAAAAATAGTTATCCATTTGCCAAACATACATATTCTAAAATGAGTTTTAAGCACTATTTTAAAAAGTTTTTTTTAAATTCCCCTGAAACATTGCTAAAAATGTAGAGCTTTAGTGAAAAATAAATAACAATAAAACCTAAGTTCATTGCACTATGTAATACAACTAAAATATGAAGTGATCTCTATTGCAAGCAGAACCATTTTGTGCTAATGACTCATAAATTGCTGAGAATGAAGGTATTTCACACACAGAAAACTTGCCAACTCTATTATTTTACCTGTTCTCTTTTCTTCCAAAACAAGAAATTTGGTACTGCAATTTTGTAGTAATTGAGAAAGCTGGAGTTTGGTAATACCTGTCAATTTTTCTATCAGCAAGAGAAATAGGAAGAAAGATAATGTGTTCATAAATTATAAGTGGTGATTAATATTTTGAGCAAGGACCTTTGTTAGAGAAGAAAAAGTATTATTTACACTTCCCAATGAAGGACCCCATCTGAAATATTAGTCCCTGCTTATAGTATACAAACATATCTCTTGTTTAAATCATATTTCCTGATTAACTTTGCATTATGTTTCAAATCTAAATAATGTTAACCGTTTGTTACCATATTTCTATTGAAGTACACTGACTTTTGTTTTAGTTAATTTTGAAAATAATGAAGAATTTATTAAAATAAATTTGTTGTTATTAAGCTTGATGTTAGAACATAAATTAGCATGGAATTTTAATGGAAGGTTTTAATTTAGATTATCAAATATACTCGCAAATAGATTGCACTGTTTTTTGACAAAAATTTCAATAAAAATCAGGTCTGTGACTTAACATCACAGGGATCTGAAGTAAACAGTGGCATATCGATGGTTCAGAAGAATTTTTTGGTTTGAATCCTGATAAAGTTTGATAACTATATTCAAATGAATAAACACTTTCCTTATGTAACATTTCTTTCCATTCTGTTTGCAATTCTCGATGTTTTTCTTATCAAGTTGATACTTATTGATTTTTTTTTTTGTCAAGTTGATTTATCAATTAGACTACTTTCATAAAGTAGTCTGATTCCACAAAAATGTTTTAATATCTGTAAGCAAAATTTTGAAATAAATGTGAATATATGATAATATTTAACAAATATTAGTTACACTTATGTTAAAAAGTGTTATGTAACTGCCTTGATTATAGGGCAACCTATCTGCAAGTCAACCAGAAATACCTACTTTGACAACTACAAACTAAGGGCACAACCTATCCACTGGTAGAACCTGTCCACAAGTACATACAGTACTTTAACATAGAAAATTTGTATCATACAACTAAGGACAATCTCAGGTGGATTAACATCAAAAGGGTTGATGTAGACTATGATAAGCCTACTAATTCAACTGGTTTCCTAACAAACAGCATATTTAATAACATTATTTCTAAAAATAACCAGGTAAACTACTCTTGGTTTTAACATTTCCATATACATATTTTCCAATTTTCTATTTTTAACAGTATTAATAAAAATCTGATCACTTTGGAAAAGTTTTTAGATAGTCAGTTAAACAATGGGTATGTTCTTCACTTTATTCCTGAAACTCTGTAAAGAAAAGCATCTTAAGCCAGATTCTGAGCTTTTAGAAAGACTCCCACGGTAAGTAACATTGTTTTTGTTTTAATCTTCCTTTAGTCTATTGTCTCTCTAAAGTTTGGAAAAAAATCAACTTTATCACATGTGTATATGAATATATTTTAAGATCCTGTGTCTATAAATTTGTTCTCCTGCATAAATATCTAATTTATCATGTTTTTAAGATTTTTATTCTGACATAATGTATCTAGGAATTCATTATCCACATCTTTCCTTTCATAAGATGGTAATGATATGTGAGAAATTTAGCTGCTAATTCTAACAGGTTAAGTAATGACATAAGGTGTTCCCCTATTGGCACTAGTTCGGTGTCACACTTTACATTGGGCTAACATATTGTTATTATCAAATATCACATTAACAAAAACTAAAATCAAACTAACACAATTATTATGCACTGTATCAATGTTTAAAATATTTTCACTGTAAGCAAAAAGTTGTCACTGTTATTTTTGCCTTATAGAAATGACACCTTGTTGCTTGACTTGTCTCATATGAGTATCTGTGCTGACATGTGTGGTATCCTTGGCAAAGCTCTGTCTTTTGATGAAACTATCAATGAATTAAGATTCTCAGACTGTATGATATGTCCAGAAGGTATAACATTCTATCATTTTTCTCTTTACCTAGCTGCATTTTAAATCATTATGGTTTACTGTATCCCATAGTCTTGACTAACAGCATCAGAGCATCACAATAACGTTTGTGTATTGCATTTTTCTTTTATTATTAAAAACAAAAACCATTTTATTGAACAAAGCTATCAATATATCTATTTGTTGTTCATAAATGTTTCTTAAAGAAAAGTATTGCTCATATTTTACACACTTTTCTCATAGAAAGAATCATAAATACTCTTCCCTGTATTTTCATCTGTGTGTTTACATTAATGATTTTTATTTGTGTGTTTACACTAATATTACTAGCTCCACAAATTTTTAGTAGTAGTCTGTATCGAGCATTCTAAATATTTTTGATTTTATAAGAACCCTTTTTCAGCCACTTTATAACTGTTGAGTGATTCATGGTAGATAAGACATCATGTTGTTACAATTACTTCAACAATACATAAATGATAAAATTAACAAAAGCTCTTCCAGCCACAATAACTGGGAAACTGGGTCTAAAACTGTAAGAGATAATATTGGAGCAAAATAGGGTCAGTAGAGTTCTGTGAATAAACATTTTTGTTAATAAAACTTTACTCAATCTAAATATGTGTAGTCATGTTAGTACTTAAAAACCATCCCAAATCATAATTCATTGTTTCCTTGTATTTCAGGAATGCAAGCAATTCTTCATGGATTGGCCTCCAATACTTCTGTTAGAAAACTAAACCTAAAAGTAAGCTATTTTTATGTTCAAGAATTCTGTCAACAATTAGTCTCAATTCGTCTCTATGAGATAATACTAACTACAAAACTATATAAATTGGTATAAAACACAGTTTCATACTAATTGCACATTAAAATATCTTCTGATTAGATATATAAATGATGACTTCTGCTTCTGCTTCAAACATTATCACTTGAGTTCACATTATCTTTATAAAGCAGTGTCATATCTTTGAGTATGGAAATATAGTAAAGCCGAAATCATAAAAAAAGTAGACTTGAATATTATTTAAAATATAAATGGCATATATTTAACAACAGTTTGTGAATGCAAAGCTATAAAATAGCTGGAGATAATATAGAAGTTTATGAACAGTGTACCCTGTTTTAGAAAGTTCTGTTTCTTAAAGAGCAAAAACTCATAAGCTACAACACCGCACCACATACAATTATGCTCTGCATATGAGATGTACTCTGTTATCCCCAACTAGATGGCTGTATAGCATATCTGGAGCTATGATCTGTTAATTGCACATTGTTATTCAGCCAGTTAGCTACATGCTTTAGATCTGCTTAATCAAGAATGAATTTAGACTCATCGATCACATAACAAAATGTTATGTAGCTTAACATAACTGAGGAAACTATATCAATCTGATGCAAACTGTATATAAAAACTATTACATAGACACACCCAACACATTTTATAAAAAATTAAAACAAGTGAGACACAACATATAGATATTGAAGAATATTTAGTCACTAAAAGGGAAAAATTGCAACAATATAAATTGGATAATTCCAGCTGATATACTTAATGTAAGTGAGTCAAAAGTAATCCTTAACCAATTGAAATAAAATCCATGAAAAGGAATATCATTAATGTTAATAATTTTCCTTGTCAGGAAAGGCAGGTGAGAGACATCTCAAATTTAAATTATTTAAAAATCATGTAGGGGTATCCAAAAGTAACCAGAAGCATTCTCTGTGGGACAAATCTGTTGTAGTTCAGGCTTCCACCACTAGAAGCCACTTAATGCAGCTATGAGGTACCAGTCTGCCAACCGACGGTGTCAGGTGTAGTCCTACTGCCACGTGGTGCATCTTTGTTTTGCAGTGCTTGTCCCCTGTTCATCAATTTTTGCAATGGCTGAAACAAAACAACAGTGTGCTTCTGTGAAATTCTGTTTTCTGCTGGGGAAAACAGCAGCTGAAACATTTGTCATGCTTTAAACAGCTTACAAGGATGCTGTCATGAGCAAAACACAAGTTTATGAGTGGTTTCCATGCTTTAGGAATGGTCACTTGTCACTCGAAGACCAAACTCATTCAGGACGACTGTTGACCTCCCAAACGAATGAAAACATGAAAATTCATGAACTGATCTTGGAGGACTGTCACCAAACAATTGATGAACTTGTTGATATGACTGGTGTGCCCTGGAGCTCCTGCCAACAAATTTTGAATGAGGAATTGCGAATGAAAAATTTGTGCCTCACCTGCTCACAGATCAAAAGCAGTCATGACTGAATTCATGCTGTGAACTGAAAGAACAGTTGGAGGTTGATCTGGGCCTTTTTTGAAGGTCATCACTGGTGACGAAAGCTGGTGTTATGGAATTTGAAGATATAGCGTGATGGAGGAAAAAGACAACAGAAAAAGAAGCAAAAGGGAGAAAGAAATACAGCAACCTTACCTGTTGACCGTGGCGGGATGAGCAATCACTGACCAGATCAAAACATGACCTTTCACATGCGCCGTCTCTGCTCGAACTGCCCGCGCATGCTCGGTGTCCACACATGCCACTGTCGCTCTTCGCTGGCCCCAGCAGTCTTCACTTCTGTTTGCCTCATCACAGCCCATAACACCACAAACACCACAGAAGATGAAGAAAAAGTGAAGAAAAAAATGATGGAGGTGTTGAAAAGCATCACTTTGCAGGAGTTTCAGCACTGCTTCAAATCATGGAAAATGCATTTGGACCGATGCATTGCTTCAAATAGAGAATACTTTGAAGGCAATAAAAGTGTAAACATGTAAAACTAAATGAATAAAATAATATCACAAAATTCCGGTTCCTTTTGGGTACCCTCTCATATATGGAGATAAGCAGTGAAGAGTAAATCTGATTTTTGGTGCCATATCAATTCAGGACATGTTTTAGTATTATTAAACCTCATCAGTGAAATACACTTTAATATATACTCATTAGATCATAGAATAACTGAAAGGATATAGTTCTTTTGTGAAGATAATACACTGATTTACATACTTAAATTGATGACACTGGGACATTTCCTAAGAGTGTTTTCTACATGAAAAACATATAAAGTGCAGTCTAACATACTTCATGTAGTGAACCAAAACTAATTTTTAACCAATTGAAATTAAACCTGTAATGAGAAGGAATCTTTGTAGCACCTTCATGCCTCTCTCTCTCTCTCTCTCTCTCTCTCTCTCTCTCTCTCTCTCTCTCTCTCTCTCTCTCTCTCTCTCTCTCTCTCTCTCCCCCTCTCTCTCTCTCTCTCTCTCTCTCTCTCTCTCTCGTACCATTATACTGCAACTTCTAATGCCATCCTCTCACAACAATAAACTCATTCTGCCCAGTATACTGTAAGGTGGAACAAAAAAGCACCCATTAACATATAAGATAATATCAAAAAGTTTCTGAATTAGTTCTGTAATATGCCAACGGATGGCAGCACACAGTTGCCTGCACAGTGAGACCTAGCAAAGACCTTGATGAGGCAGTGTGCTGAGTGGCATCACTGTTTACTTCACAAGATTTGTGTTTTTGTGATCACATGTATGCTATAGTCTGTAATTTTTGTCATGGATAGGAAGTTGGAACAAAGAGCCAGAGTGAAATTTTAAAATTGTGAAATCTGCTACAGAAACATTGAGCATGTTTCAGCAAACTTATGGCGACAAGGCAATGGGTGGTATGCAATGTTTTGAGTGGCACAAGCACTTCAAAGGCATTTGAGGGAGGACATTTGATGAAAGCGACCAGATCTGCAGAACTGGATTCTTCACAACAACAATGCACCCTGTCACCAAGCTCTCCTCGCTCGTGAGTTTCTTGCCAAAAACAACATGGTATCACTTCCACACCCACCCTATTCACCAGATTTAGAATCTATGGACTTTCATCTTTTGCCCAAGATGAAAATGCAGCTAAAAGTCAGTTTTAACACCGTTGTCATGATCAAAAGTGAATTGCTGAAAGTCCTCAACTCATGAAAAATGAATTTTAGGCCAGATTCCAAAAATGGCAAGAACCCTTGAACCAGTAAATTGCTGCAAGGGATAATGTTAAAACTTAGGTACATAAGTTATTTTTTATTAAACATAACTAGTCTGGGAATTTTTTGATACCACCTTATATATATCTTTATACTCCTTTATGCTATAAATTAACAGATATGGTATTAATGTAATCAATAGTAAACATTTTAAGCAGTTAATTGAGACTTAAAAAACTACAGCAGACTCATTGACTGAACTTGAACTATGTATGTATCTCTTGCTTAGTAAGAACTACAACTACAGTTACACATGCTAGCTTGATTTCTCAAATTAGGTATTTGATTGTCGTATTCAATCTCTACAAGTATCTCACTTGTTTCTCAGATAAAGTCATCAACCACTTAGCATTATTTTTATTCATTTTTATTTTAATTAGGGATCATAATGTTTAATAATTTAAAATGAACATACATTCCTATATGTACATAAAAAAAGACATTGAAAAGCATACATCTTAAGCTGAAAGTAGTTACTAAAACTAGTCTATTAAGCTGTCTACTTTTTTTATTATTATTTGTTACTGTTTGTCTTTTGTCTTTACAGGGAAATCAAATAAGAGGTAACACTGTTGAAAGTTTGGGATACTTGCTTCGAAACAACAACTATTTGACCAGGTAAATTTTCTTTTTCTGTTTGATTACTCATTAACCCTTTTACTGACTATAGGAATATAAGAAACAAAGAAAATTCTATAACTATTGAATTGTTGCTCTCTACTTTTTGAACTAACAGTAGTACTTTTGAACCTTGTTTTTACTTAAATATCAGTTAGATGGTGGCTGCATTTCCAAGAGTGATTAAAGTATGTGCGCTTTCTCCATTCATCTGTAAACAGGTATCTTTTGTCAGATAACTGATATGTAACTGTTTGATTATTATAATTAATGTGCTCAGCTATGCACACTTTCTGTGGATTGGTGCTGCTGGTTAGAGAAGTGTTTTCCAAATCCTTAATGTTGTGCAAACTGGCCTATCTCACATCTGGCAGGAAATGCATGAGGCAAGAGGCATACAAAAAATCTGTACATATTAGGTTCAGTTTAAAATGCTATTCCTAAGCCATATATCCATCTCTTACCCTGGTATCTTATATATTCCGTCCTCATGACTTATCTTGAATTTTAGAATTAAAGTATTTCAGTTTTTTTCTTAAACACATATTCATTTAGATATGGAGATAATAAAATTGCAAAATTATATTCCCAGGGTCAAGTTAGAATATTCTCATAGCTAAAAAACGAAGTCTTAAAAATCACATTGTAAAGATTAGGTTCCAATGATTTATTAGAGTTAATCTGTAGTCAAGGAGCCAAATTCTTATTTATTGACTTAATATTTGATTTACTACATATTTTTAGGACATTCTTGGAAAATTAAAGCTCAGCACAATACCTAACACCTCTATCCACTCACAAAGATCAGATTGAAATAAAAGCAGAATTCACTGTGGCTCTGTTTTATTGTAATGATCTGGCTAGGAATATACAATGTATTTCTGGTCAAAATAACAGCAGAATAGGTGTTCATGAATAACACTGCATTCCATAGTATTTCACCAGCATTAAACCAGTTTAAGAGATGAAAGAATTGAAAAATTGTATATGTATCACTCCATCCATTTGTAGTAAGATTTACAAAGGACAAACTGTATGACCCCTAATTATTAAATACGTCACATTAGATTCTGGTTGGAGCTAAGGTAATGCAGTCTAAAGTGTTATGCTGTGAAAACAGAAAGCATTTGCTATTTTGGGATAAGTTTCATTATAGACAAAAAACTGCTGAAAATAAGAGGCAGTGACTCAAATCAGTCAAACCTAGTATCATGTTCAGCCAAATATAGTGACTACTAATGAAAATCAAT
Source organism: Octopus bimaculoides (assembly GCF_046866305.1). Classification (NCBI taxonomy): domain Eukaryota; kingdom Metazoa; phylum Mollusca; class Cephalopoda; order Octopoda; family Octopodidae; genus Octopus; species Octopus bimaculoides. The sequence goes on from NC_142928.1 coordinate 109,949,546, forward strand.
TTAGATGTTCCTTAAATTGACGTAAATTTTGAACTATTTACTTGACATGTTTTAAATAAACCATTAAAAAATATTGATTTTAAAAGAAAACAAAAATTGGGTAGTATGAAAATTGTTTTCTTATTATTAACAGTAAAGTATTTTAAATGATAAAACATATTTAGCTTCTTAATTTAGTCCACAGCAAAGACACAGACAGCAGTTGAAAACTCTGTCCGTAGACAATTTCTGTAAGTTATGGTAAAGCTTGAAGAAAAATTGACTAAATCAGAACTGGTTGAAACTACTAAAATAACAACAATAATTTGTAGCCTATTTAATAAAAGGTTCATCATTTCACGAAAATTAGATAATTTATTGTCATAATTTTAGCTAGCATCATCCTTACTGCAGCCACCATCAACATTTCCATCAGTTTCACAGCCATTGTCATCTTCACTAGCAGCACCAATAAGAAATATATGTAATGGTAGTATGACAGCCTGATGTAAACACTGTAATTATTTAAACAGTTTGTGTTAAGCATTACTTTGTTATTTACTAAATGAATTTTATATCCTCCTGCATCAAGTCTTTGTCTTGAATGGAATGACCTTGGCATACTGGAAACACCATTCATTGTATTTTGTGATGGTCTTCAAGCTAACTGCAACCTCAAGCGACTTGATATCAGAAATAACCAGGTCACCCACCATGGAACCAAACAGCTGGCAGAAGCATTATCAACAAACAAGACCCTTCAAGTCATTGGTAAGTAATTATCATTAACATTTAAGTAATTTAATTATTATTTGAATAACTATAATCATCATTTAAATAATGTTAGTATTCAATTCAGCAATCATAGATATCATTTGTGTAATTATAATTATCATTTAATTATCATTAAGTAGTTATGATGGGGTTTATCTCCTATGTAATGTAGTGGTTATGTAGCACATAAAATGATAGTGAAGTGTTTGCAGGTTGAAGGCTATTGTAAGTTTATGAGTTCTACTGTCCTCCATCCCAGGGTCTCAAGGGCCCACACCTCCCACACCCTCAGAGGTAGCAAAAGTAGGTCTGGTGAGATTGTTGTTATGCTTGAACAGAGACATATAAACTATAAGAGAAATTACCTATAACAGGTAACTTCTACATGCCTAGTAAATTACTTTATTTACTAAAAAATTCGAAACCTATAGGTCTAACCGTTAAAAATAAGGTAAAAGTTTTTATTTTTTTCTTCCCTTTGAAATGTTTCACTTTGTGGTTTTCAGTCATTTATGACTGTTTTCTGGCGTTTAGAAGTTACCTGTTATGGGTAATTTCTCTTATACTTTATATGGAATATGTTGTCTATTGACTTTTTTACATGCTAGGCCACTGGTAGTATAACTCTGTATGGTTTTTGCTACCCTTTTATATATATACTTGAACAGAGACATGTAGATTCGTGCTGCATCCAAGAAGTAAGGTGGAGAGGAAGTTCTGCTAGGTTCCTCACATGCAAAGAACATAGGTATAAGATTTTCTGGTCAGGGAACACTGACGGGGTCAGGTGTGTGGGTATACTTCTTGTGGAGAAATGATTTGATAAGATAATTGAAGTAGTCAGAGTCTGTGATAGAATACTTAAGATTAGATTAGTGTTGCAACATGGGTTAGCAACCATTATCTTGGCTTATGCCCCTCAGCCAAGGCTACCTGATGAACAGAAAGACTGATTTTATGACACCCTCTTGCAGACTACCTCATTGATGAATGACAGGGACCTTCACTTTGTGGCTGGCAACATCAATGGGCATGTTGGACAACATGCAAGGGGCTTCCTTGGCATACATGGAGGCTATGGTTTTGATTCCCCCAATGAGGAGGGGACCAGGCTGCTGGAGTTCTGCAATGCAAATGTTATCGGTTGTAATACTAACTTCAGGAAACCTGCCAGTCACCTATTCACCTACCGATCTGGTGGACACACTAATCAAATTGACTACATCCTCACCAGGAAACGGGAAGGATGCCTACTTATAAATGTCAAAAACCTTCCCAGGTGAAGAATGCACCCCGCAACATTGATTAGTAGTTAACAACTTCAGGATCAGGGCTAGATGGATGCCCAGAAGACAACCAGCATAGAAGTCTGGAAGCTTAAGGATCTCGCAAATGGACAGAGATTTAGAGACATATTACTTGAAGCTTTTGACAAAATAGAGGAGGATATGGCATCACATGATGTGGAAGACAACTGGAGGTTCCTGTAGGACAACCTGTTGAGGGTTACTGATCAGATCTGTGGATGGTGCAAAATCCCCTCATAATCCAAAGTAACGTGGTGGTGGAACAATGTAGTTGACAGGGCCATTAAGGAAAAGAAACAGGCATGGAAGGACTGGAAGAACAGTGGTAGCAGGAAATTGCATCAAATTGCCAAAAGGGAAGCTATGAGACAGGTTTACTTAGCCAGAGGGGAAGCAGATAAGAAAAAAATTACCAATATTCTGCATCATGAGGACCAGAGACTTGAAGTGTTTCTTGTTGCAAGACAGTGTGTGAGAGAGAATCATGATATCATAGGAGAGAAGTGTGTCCGCATGGATGATGGCTCACTTGCATTTAATGAGAGAGACTTAGAGATACCACTATGAAAGGTTGCTAAATGAAGAGAATGAATGGGAGAAAGAGAGTCTGCTGAATGTTGACCTAACAGAGGGACCAGATATCCTAATTGGCAGTACCTTGGTAGATAAAGCAATTAAGGGTATGAAGACAGGGAAAGCCTCTGGTCCATCAGGAATCATTGCAGAGATGCTTAAAATATCTGGCAGTGTCAGCTATAGTCTAGTCACCCGTATTACGAACCAGGATATGAAAGAGTCATACCCAAAGACTGGTGTAGCAGCACCATAGTAAACTGCTACATTAGGTACGAATAATTACAGAGGTATCAAGTTGTTGGATCAGGTAATGAAAGTCGTGGAGAGGGTCATAGCCCAACAAATAAGGGAGAGAGTTAGTTTACATGAGATGCAGTTTGAGTTTGTGCCAGGGAAAAGCATCACTGATGCTATATTTCTGGTAAGACAGCTGCAGGAGAAATACCTAGCCAAGGATAAACCTCTGTCCCTGGCTTTCATTGACATGGAGAAAGCCTTTGACAGGGTCCTCCAATCCGTTATCAGGTGGTCAGTGTGGAAACTAGGAATAGATGAGTGGTTAGTGAGAGCCATACAAGCCATGTATAGGAATGCTGTCAGTAAGGTGAGGGTTGGCAATGAGTATAGTGAAGAATTCCAGGTAGGGGTAGGGGTCCACCAAGTATCAGTCCTCAGCCCCTTCTTATTCATCATAGTCCTCCAGGCAATTCAAGACAGGATGCCCCTGGGAGCTTCTCTATGCTGATGTCCTTGCTCTAATAGCTGAGTCACTATGAGAACTAGAGGAGAAGTTTCAGGTGTGGAAACAAAAACCAAAGTCTTAATAAGTAGGAAGGCAGACAAATCACAAACCCCTTCAGGTAGATGGCCCTGCTTGATCTGTAGAAAAGGCGTAGGTAGAAATTTCATATGATGTACTCGGTGTAAGCTATGGACACATAAGAGGTGCAGCAATATCAAAGGAAGGCTAACTGAGAAGATAGTTTTTGTGTGTGGCAAATGCTCAGGTGCAATAAACACTGAAAATGTGTAGAAGACAGCTTCCGTCACATGCCAGGGGGAAAAACTATAAGTAGTTGATAGCTTACATTACCTAGGTGACCAAGTCAGTAGTGAGGGTGGATGATCTGAGAGTGTAGCTGCTAGAATAAGAATAGCCTGGGCAAAGTTCAGAGAGCTCCTACCTCTGCTGGTGACAATGGGCCTCTCACTCAGAGTAAAAAGTAGACTGTATGACACTTGCGTGCAAACAGCCATGTTACATAGCAGTGAAACATGGGCCGTGACTGCTGAGGACATGCGCAAGGAATGAAGCTAGTGTGCTCCATTGGATGTGTAATGTCAGTGTGCATACATGACAGAGTGTAAGCACTCTGAGACATAAAAAGCATCAGATGTAATGTACAAGAGAGACGACTGTGCTGTTATGGTCATGTGTTGTGTATGGATGAAGACAGCTATGTGAAAAAGTGTCACACCCTAGCAGAAGAGGGAACCTGTGAAAGAGGTAGACCGTGGTGAAGCACAACCTTTGAACGTAGGGCCTCACGGAGGCAATGGACAAGTGACTGAGACCTTTTGAGATATGCTGTGCTTAAGAAGACCCGGCAAGCTAAGTGAGACCATAACCATAGCCTATGCCAGTGCAGCATAACCAGCCCATTTAAGAATACTCTTCAATCCTTGGGCAATAAACTGCGCTTGCGAAGACCTGTCGAGTCAAGTGAAGTCATTGTCGTGGCCAATGACTGTACTGCCTGACTGGCTCCCGTGTCGGTGGCACGTAAAAAGAACCATTCATGTGTGGTTGATGCCAGTACCACCTGACTGGCCCTCGTGCTGGTGTCACATAAAAAGCACCCACTACACTCTCGGAGTGGTTGGCATTAGGAAGGGCATCCAGCTGTAGAAACTTTGCCAGATCAGATTGGAGCCTAGTGCAGCCATCTGGCTTGCCAGCCCTCAATCAAACTGTCCAACCCATGCCAACATGGAAAGTGGACGTTAAACAACGATGATGGTGATGATTAATGTGAAGCTGATGTGAGATAAATTTCACTGGGGATATGACATAAGTCTCTTGCAATTAACTTCCTAAAAAATTATTTTATAGCTTGCTAAATTAAAGAAAGTGCAGTGAATATCAGGTCCAGCCTTAATATACACGACAATGAAAAAGAATATATATATTCTGCTTCAGTATCTTGTATAGCTGGATAGTGTTGTACTACATTGGATAGCTTGACAAATACAAAGGAAGTAACTTAGTGGACAAAAGTAAAGTACTGGAAGTTGAAGCTAGAATCCTTTATCCACTTTCCAGCAAACAGGAAGATTCTATGAGTGGTGAATGAGAATGGACAGTTCAATGTAAATATGTTGTAGCAATCTCTAAATAAGGTTTCAGAATCATTTAGTTAAGTTTGAAACTAATTTGTGTGCTTATTCTGAGTATGAATTTATTTTGTTAGCTTCATTTCTATTGACACCACTCATCTAAGCTTTCACAGATTTTAGAAATTGAATAATTCATGGATGCCAACTGCATAATAAAGAGGAGGGATATAACTGTCAGTATATGTAATGTATGGTGCAATAAAAAGTTTAATGAGGAATGAGAAAATAATAAAATTAGTCATATACAAAATATTGGTTTAAAATTTTGACACAAGGCCAGAAATTTTGTAAGAGGGGTTAAATCCCCAGTTCTCAACTGCTACTTATTTTATCAACTCTGAAAGGATGAAAGGCAAAGTCACCCTTGAATTCAGGACATAAAAATGGACGAAATGTCACCAAGCATTTTGCCCACATGCTTGCAATCCTGCCAGCTTGCCACCTTAGTCAATTACAAAATATTACTCATCAAATAATGTTTTCATTGAAAGAAACATGCTGGGAATCTTTTTCCATACTTATGACAAAATAATAGTTGTCCACTTATGTTTTTTCTTGCCACATATTTAATTCTACCTTAGCTTTTATGCATGCTGATGCTCATTTTTAAAGATTTTTATAACTAAGAGTACTTTATAGTTTTTCATTAAATAACTGAATCTAATTAGTAAGAGAGGCGTAATATTGTTGAGAATATGAATCAACTTTTTAATGCAAGGTCATTATTTATGTATAGCTGGCCCCATGCTGTCAAAAATGACAGTTAATTGTAGTATTCTATATATAAAAAGGATACAAACAGTGGAAAAATAAAATCAAACAGCCCTTCAACTCTGTGTGTGTGTGTGTGTGTGTGTGTGTGTGCATTTATATGTATGAGTAGCACAGTCTGTAGTGAATGCAGTTGTTTTCTATTCTTTGTCACAGCCCCCTTCCTTCCTTTTTAAGTGTGTCTGTTTATATATATGTATGTGTAAATGCATGTGTGTCTGTAATTCTATTTTCTATGTATCTTTCTAAACAAACATACATGAACACATATACACTCACTCAAATATATATAAATATATTTTACACATACACACACACACTCATACAACACACAAACATCCACATAATAATGACAACCAATGTGTGTAAGCCAATCCACTATACATATACACACAGACACCTTTCAGTTTGTCATCACCCCTTCCTTCATCAGTCATCTCTTGTGATGGACAAAAACACAAGAGAATTATATATTAGTAGATTCTTTTACAGCTATTCTGCTGTTCCTATATTCTACTTACCTCCAGTTATTTTATGAAAATATTTACTGATCTAAATTAGTAGTTGACTTGTTAAAATGTAGACTTGTTAAAATACACTAAAAATTCTTGGGGAAATACCAAAATTTGTAAAACCATCTGACTCATAGAAAAATTGATACAAACACATAGAGAATCTCCACTAAGTATACATATTTAATAATAATAATAATAATAATAATGATGATGATAATAATAATAGTAGTAATAATAATAATAATAATAATAATAATAATGATAATAATAATAATAATTATAATAAAAATAATAATAAATTGTTAAAAAAAACCCAGATAGTTATCTTTTGAAATGTATTATATGAATGCATAATCATCTACTAACACCTTTTCAGATTTAAAATGGAATAAAGTTGGTTTAACAGGTGGGCGTGCCCTGCTTGATCTTCTTCATGTTAATAAAACCTTGTTAAAAATAGACTTAGCTGGTAACGACATTCCTTGTGACATTGTTTCCTCCATTGGTATGTATAAGTATTCTTTGATTTCATTATTTAAAAAAATAATAATTGGAAAATATTTCAGAGATATAATTCATCATCATCGTTTAACGTCCGCTTTCCATGCTAGCATGGGTTGGACGATTTGACTGAGGACTGGTGAACTGGATGGCTACACCAGGCTCCAATTTGATTTGGCAGAGTTTCTACAGTTGGATTCCCTTCCTAACGCCAACCACTCTGAGAGTGTAGTGGGTGCTTTTATGTGCCACATGAATGAGATACAAAAGATGTATTGGAGCGTCTTATTTTCAGAAAATGAATATGTATAAATGTATATTTATCCATATATACTTATGGATAAATATATATCCATAAATATTATTTATTTATGTAAATTCGACTAAACACATATATGTTGATACACTTAGAAAAATTTCTTTTAAGTATTGAAGAGCTTTTTAGAGTCACTGCCTGGAGCTTGTTTTTATAGTAATGAGCTGATGGTAAATATATCTTCCTAAGCCTGGGATGCTGGTATCTGTTTCCAACAGCCTTAACATGCTATCAAGAATGACTTACAATCAGTATATACCATGCTTTTGATAGTATGGTTTTAGATGCCCATGTAGTTGTAAGTAGACACAGACACAGTTTTGGGCCTGTCCACACTTCACCAAGTAAAACAGCAAAGATATGCCAGCTGAAGGCTGGAAGGTCTTCACTAGCACCCAACCCCTGTATTTTAGTGCAACTTCTTTTATTTGTCTTCAGAATCATAAAATGGAAAAAAGAATCTTCATTTCTGGGATTTGAACTTGAAATAGATGCAATAAACTATAACAAATCTATTACAAATGAGTGAGCAACTATTATTTATAAGAATACTTCTGTCCCAGCAAGAAAAAATATCAGAGATTGCTACTGAGAAAATAAGGAGGCTTCCAGTTAGTTGTTATGATTTAGTTTTATTTCAGCTGTGTCTAGCACTTGATAAAAAAAAGTGAAACAGATATAAGATTAATGACTAAACTTAGATAAATACTTCATATTCAAATTGTACAAATGTTAAAGAAGTGTCTTTACAATCATCATCATCATTTAACATTCATTTTCCATGCTGGCATGGGTTGGACGGTTTGACTGAAACCTGATAAGCCAGAGAGTTGCACCAGATTCTGATCTGATTTGGCATGGTTTCTACAGCTGGATGCCCTTTCTAATGCCAACCACTCCAAGAGTGTAGTGGGTGTTTTTTTATGTGCCACTGGCATAGGTGCCATTAACCTGACACTGACATCAGCCATGACTATGGTCTTACTTGGCTTGATAGGTCTACAGAGCATGTTATATTGCCAAAGGTCTCAGTCACCTATCACTGCCTCCGTGAAGCCCAACTCTTGAATGGTGCTTTTTACATGCCACCAGCACAGGTGTCAGTCAGATGGCACTGGCATTGGCCACAACTATGATTTCACTTGGCTCGACAGGTCTTCACAAACACAACATATCGCCTAATGTTTGAAAGGTGCTTTTAATGGGCCAGTTACGATCTCACTTGGCTTGATGGGTCTTCTTAAGCACAGCTTTTTGCCAAAGGTTGCTTGTCATTGCCTCCATGAGGCCAACATTCGGAGATTGTGCTTCACCATCTTGTCCCATGTCTTCCTGGGTCTACCTCCTCCACAGGTTTCCTCCACCATTAGAGTGCGACACTTCTTTGTTCAACTGTCCTTGTCCATACACATCACATGACCATACCAGCACAGTCTTCTCTCTTGCACACCACATCTAATGCCTCTTGTACCCAACTTTTCTCTCAGGACGCTTACACTCTGTCCTACATGCACACTGACATTACACATCCAGTGAAGCATACTAGCTTTATTTCTTTCAAGACTACGCATGTCCTCAGCAGTCACAGCCCATGTTTCACTACTGTGTAGCATGGCTGTTTGTACACAGGCATCATACAATCTACCTTTCACTCTGAGTGAGAGGCCCTTTGTTATCAGCAGAGGTAGGAGCTCTCTGAATTTTGTCCAGCCTATTCGTATTCTAGCAGCTATGCTCTCAGAGCATCCATCCCCGTTACTAACCTGGTCACCTAGATAACGGAGACTATTGACTACTTCTAGTTTTCCCCCGGCATATGATGGAATCTATTTTCTGTACATTTATGGCGTTAATTGTACCTGTGCACCTTCCACATACAAAAACTATTTTCCCTGATAACCTTCCTCTGATATTGCTGCACCTCTTATGTGTCCATAGCTTACACCAGGTACACCTTATGGAGTTTCTAATAATGATAAGACAACTTGATGTTTCTAATAATGATAGGACAATTCCAATAGTTTTATAATAGAAGTATTCAATCCATTTTAAATTTATATTGTAGAGTCTTCTCTTCTGTGCAATCAGAAGCTTCAGCTTATGAAAACCAACTGTAAACATAAAACACATATTTTGTGTAAGCAGTATCGACATCTAGAATCTGAAAATAAAAAGCAGGTAATTTTATTTACCTTTAGCAACAATAGTGATGTATTCATTTTTTCATGCTAATATAGGTTAGGCAGGACTGTAATGTGATGCATTACCATTTCTCTATATTCTGTGCCATGGAACCTGTCTGGAATCCAACATTCTCAGATCTCATCCTACTACTACAGGTATATTTCTCTGTCAGACAAGGTTGTAGAGGTCAGATGTCTTCTAAAACCATAATTCCTGTTATATGTGCATTATCAACAAAACAGGTGTAATTTGACTGATAAATATGGGAATGTTGTTTGTAAAGCATAAACTTTCACTTGTGTTGGCTTTGATACATTTCCATCTTAAGTACTTTAAATGTCACTGTGTGCTCAGAAATGTACTTAAGCTAAGACGTGGTGCATCAAATTCAAATTTTAATATTTTTAAAGATTCTATGCTGATACTGTAAAAGTTCACATATAGTATGCCACCATGTATAATACACATCTTGATTTTGGGATTCAAATTGGTTTAAAAGCTTATAATACAATCTATAAGCTGCAATGTTTCACAACTATTACTGTTGTGATGAGAGTCACAATTCCCCCTTGCAAGAAATAGACTGGACCAAGTGATAATAAGTAGTAGCGGTCAGAGTGAAGCTTGTGTGTATCAGTTGATTAGTTTGTTTGGAATATTGATTGTTAGACTGTTATGTTGTTATTATGCCTGCATCATTATCTTGTTTATTGTTACAACACTGATATAGTGTATCTAAACCATCCATCACAATATTGTGTCGGTGCACAACATTGGAGACAGAGGATACAGCATCCGGCGATGAGGGTTTCGAAGCTCATGTAGGTTATTTAACAATTTGTCTGTGATACAACTTGTTAAATGAAAGACCTACTAGCTTCTATAATACAGTTGCAAAAGCAACAACAAGAATAGCAACAGGTGTTGCAGAAGCCACTAGTACAACAACAACAACAACAACAACAATTATTGGAGCTATACGCAAAGAAGTCCAAAAATGTAGCAAGTTTGTTTTCACCAGACGGTGAATTGAACTTCATAACAGAATTCAGATATAACCCAGAGGAGGGTATAACTTTTGCAGCATACTATAGAAGGTATGAGGAGATTTTTAAGGAAGATTGCAAGACATTGTCGGATGAAAAAAAGTAAGGTTATTATTATGTAAATTAGCTCTATCTGAGTATGATCGATACTGTAATTTCGTATTGCCCAAAAAGTCTAGTGAATTTTATTTTTAGAAACAATCAAATTACTGTCTAACATGTTCAGTGATAAAACTTCTTTATTTAACACTCAAATGGATTGTTGGAATTTAACTAAAAAAGAGGATTATGACTTTATTATATATGCAGGAACAATCAAGAGAATGTGTGAAAGTTTTAAACTTAAAGAACTTACTCCAGAGATGTTTAAGTGCCTCATTTTTGTACAAGGCCTTACAGCAAATGGAGATACAGAAATACGGGCAAGAATTCTTTCAAAATTTGAACAAGCAAACTAAGATTTAACCCTGTAGGCTGTTACAGAAGAGTATCAAAGGATGTTAAACCTGAAACACAACATAAAAAAAATTCAAGAAAAGGATTTTTCAAAAATACAGATATGTTGACCAAGAAAGTATAACCAAAGAAGATTGCTAGGTCCTAATCCATGTTACAGATGTGGAGGCCTACATTTCAGAAAGGATTGTCCTTTTAAAAACCAAAAATGTTACAGTTGTCAAAAATCTGAACACAAGAGTTCACACTGCAGAATAAAAGTATGAAGGTCAAATGTAAAAAATTCTAAAGTGCTCTCAGCATAAAGTAAAATCAACTCCCAAATAAGGAAATTTGTACACGTAAAAGTAAATGGAGTAAATGTTAAATTATAACTGGATACTGGTAGTGAGATTTCAATCATAATCACCAACTCATGGAAGAAAATAGGGAAACCTATGTTAAGAAAAACAGCAAAAACTGCACGTGGCCTGATGGGAAACAAATTACACTTTGTAGATGAAATGTGGAATTATGTCACATTTCAAGGAAAAATGTGCCAGGCGAAAGTTTTCATTTGTAAAGAATGTAATCAATCTGTTCAGTACAGACTGGTTGGAGTTGTTTGACTTATGGCACCTCCCTTAACCCTTTCATTACTAACCCGGCCGTAGCCGGCTGAAAAATTTTTTGGTTCATAAGACTAACCCGGCTGTAGCCGTCCGAGCGTACCCATTGTTATTTAAATGTATATTTGAACCCAAATCTCGTTAGTACATTCGTTAAAACACCTGATTTCACTTTGCAAACAGTTGAGTTATTGTCTCCCACATTGTTTGGCATGATATTTGAACTCAGTGAATTTTGGAAGATTTTTTTCCACATTTTTTGCGGCGTTAATTTTTTTCAACTTTGAAGATGGAGAGGAATTTCATGCTATCAAGCAGTGATTCCGAATTTGAAGGTTTTTCAACAGAAGATATGGAGATATCGAAGAAAAGAATGAATGAGCTACAAAAGCACGTGGTGAACGATAATGAATCGGATATTTCTGTATCTGAAACTGAAAGCAGCGATTCTGAAAACAGCAACGGCGACAGCAAGGATGATTTTACACCAGAAAAAGATTAAAAAATTATTTTTAGTAACAATTTTTCTGAGGAAACAGGGTCTACCCATAGTCTTTCTCAGGAAGCGAAACCTTTAGACTTCTTTTTCATGCTTGTTTGAAATGATTACTGCGGAAACAAACCGTTACGCAGAATGCAAACAAGCCGGAAAAAAAAGATAGCTTGTGGTTTCCTGCAACTGTAGATGAAATACGGGCATTTTTTGCCATAAATATTATTATGGGTATTAGACAGTTACCCAGAATAACAAATTACTGGAGCGATCAGGAACCTTTTGGAAATGAATATATTTCCAGTATTATGAACGAGTACGATTCGTGAAGCTGAACCAATATTTACATGTGAGAGACACTAGCAGTACACCCCACCCCCAGTACATGGAGAACTTTGAGACAAAAATTATGCAATAGAATTGATTAAGAACCCTTTCTTTAATTATGTTCCAAATATCACATTAATATGTTGATAAATAAAAAAGTTACAGGTGTTTAATGAGACTAGTCTAAATTCATGATTATTTTAGAATTTAATTGAAACTCATGAGGGGTGTATTTTGGTCAGAAATATAGTAACGAAAGGGTTAAGTCTCTACCATAAAAACATTATTTGTTGTCCCTCTAAAAATAAGCCATGTGAGGAATTGAAGAGAAAATTTAAAAAGATGTTTCCCTAAGTACTGTTAGGTCTATGTAAAAAGACTGAAGCGTGTTTTCAATTAAACGCTGTGCCAGTATTCGAATCTAATAGAAAAGTACCATTTGCTGCAATAAGAAATGTAGATGAAGAGTTAGACAGACTCAAAAAATGTGGAATTATCAAAAAAGTGGATTACTCTAAATAGGTAGCACCTATTGTGTGTTTAAAAAAAAACAACAAAATTAGGCTGTGTGCTGATTTTTCTACAAGTCTGAATGACAGTTTAAAGACATTTCTCTATCCACTTCCTACTCCAGAGGATATTTTTGCAAAATTAAATGGAGGCAAAATAGTCTCAAAATTGGATTTGTCTGAGGCATATCTGCAAATAAAGGTTGACGAGGAATGTTCAAAGCTTCTAACAGTAAATACACAGAGGTTTGTACAAATATAATAGATTGCCTTTTGGTCTGAAGGTCACATCTGCAATATTTCAACAGGTTATGGATGCGATGCTGGTGGACTGTCAGTTTGCAACTTCATACCTGGATGACATATTCATTAAAAGTAATTTGCATGATCAGCATGTTGAGCATATAAAAGCTGTGTTTGAAAATATAAGGGACTACAGGTTCACTCTGAGTAAAGAGAAATGTGGGTTCTTTTTGCCAAACATCAAATACTTAGGGCAAATTATTGATAAAAATGGAAGACGTCCTGACCTGTCAAGGATAGATACAATTAAAGATATGCCCCCCCCCCCACATAACATTGTGACATTACAAGCTTTCCTTGGGCTAGTAATTTACTATCAAAATTACATTCCTAACATGCATAAATTGAGAGCACCATTAAACGATTTACTGAAAAAAGAAGTAAAATGGAATTAGTTGGTAAAGTGTCAAAATGCATTCAAAGAGATAGAAAAAATACTAATTTCTAATTTGTCGCTAGCCCATTTCAATCCTGAAACGGACATTGTCGTAGCTTCAGATGCTTCGGATTATGGAATAGAAGCAGTCTTGCTACACAAGTATAAAGATGGAAGTATGAAGCCAGTAGTTCATGCTTCACATTCGCTGTTAGCATCAGGGAAAAAGAATAGTCAGATAGAGAAGGAGGCTCTATCGATTATTTTTGTGGTAAAAAAATTTAACAAATTTCTACTTGCTAGAATTTTTTGGCTACAAACCAACCATCAACCATTACCATCAAATTTTGGGTCAGAAAAGGGATTGCTTACCCATACAGCAAACCGACTACAATGCCAGGGTACAATATTGCTAAACTAAAATTTTAAGATGCAGTATATTCTGTTGAAAAAAATTGGTCATGCGGAGTATGACTAATTCCTCAAAATGCAGAACCGATGGCCTCATTGCAGTCAGAAAATGAAATAAAAAGTATTATGTGTAATGTTATTCACAAACTACCAGTGAAAGCACATGATATAAAAATGAAATCCGCAGAGGATAATTACATTACAAGTATGAAACAAATGTTGAAAAATAAGCAAAATGAAAATACAAATTGAAATAATTTTTCACTATGCAATGATGTTTTAATGTACACGCAAAGAGTGGTAGTACCAACTGCTCTACAGAAACAAGTATTGCAGGAATTCCTCAGTAGACACCTGGGAATGCTGAGAATAAAGCTTTAATGAGGGGCTATGTATATTGGCCATCATTGGACCAGGACATTGAAAATGTAGTAAAATCTTGTAGGGGTGTGCGCTAGCAGCTAAGGCACCACCAGTGAAATACCAATCATGGCCTGAGATGGATAGTTCATGGTCCAGGGTACATATTGACTATGCTGGACTGGTGAATGACGCATACTATCTAATTGTTGTTGATAACAGTACAAAGTGGACAGAGGTATGCAGGTGCAATAAACCAAACACAAAGACAACAATAAAGTTCCTGTATGAATTATTTGCCTGATACGGTGTTCCAGACACATTAGTATCAAATAATGGAAAACAATTTACAGGTTGTAGATTCAAAACTTTCTGCAAAATACATGCAATAAAGCATATTTTTATCCTACTCTACTACTTGAAGTCAAACAGGCAGTAGAAAGATTCATTGATACTTTCAAGCGAGTGTTAAAAAAAGCAAAGTATGACGTAGGAAATGACGAGGCGTTAACAAAATTCTTCAGAATATATCAGTTTAGGAAAGTCTCCGGTAGAGGTAATGTTTGCGCAAAAAATAAAATTGATCTTCAATAAATTATTGCCAGGAAAAAATATATTTAAAAGAAATACAGAAAAGGCAACAAAACATTTTGAAGTAGGAGATAAAAGTTCATTTTAAATTTACAAAAATGGTAAAGAAGGCTGGTAGGATGGTTTTGTAACTAAAAGATTAGGAAACATGATGTATGTAATTAAAGGACAACATGGGAACATAAGAGACACCTAAACCAATAAAAGACGAGACATACTGAAAAATGAAAGAAAATACCAATGGAAGTCTGCTGTGACATGTTTTAGGTGCCAGCCCCAAAAGAGATTGAGCCTTGTAGAAGCAGCAGTAGAAAAAGTAAACAGACTGTACACTTAGAAATAATCCTTTCTACTGGAGGCACAAGGTCTCGAATAATGTAATAATTTGTGGGGAGGGGACTAGTTGATCACATCGACCCCAGTGTCTCACTGGTACTTAATTTATCAACCCTGAAAGGATGAAAGGCAAAGTCGACCTCAGCGGAACTTGAACTCAGAACATAGTAGCAGACAATAAGGATAAATCTGCCAGTTCACCGCTTTAGAAATAACACTTAGAAATGATGCCAAAATGAAAAAGATATTAAATTTGCAAAAAAAAAAAAAAAAAATTAAAGAAGGAGAGGTGCTGGAAAAAGAAAAAAGAAAATAAATTTCACTTCTTATGGAAGTCAAAATCTCAAAGGGGGAGATGTGATGAGAGTCACGACACCTCCTTGCAAGAAATAGACTGGAACAAGTAATTATAAATAGTAGCAATCAGAGTGAAGTCTGTGTGTGTTAATTCGAGTGAGTTCACTGAAGAGATTGTTGGAGTGTTACATTATTATGGCTGCATTGTTATCTGGTCTATTGTTACAACACTGGCATAGCACATCTAAACCATCTGTCACATTATCGTGTTGGTACCACAACATTGGAAATGGAGGATACAACAATTACATAAGCAGATGACCTACTATAATGCAACATATTGTTTAGTATTTTGTTTTATATAAAAATAAATTGATCAATAATAAAAATAATAATAATTTTCAAACTGATAAAGCTTTATTACATTATGTTTTTTTCCTTAATAAAATTGAATGGGAAAACATTGCCTTAATATCATGTATTATAGACGTCCCTAATTTTCATTTTAGTGATTGTATTATATGTAGAATTGTGCAGTACTATTTTTCCCTTTACAGTTTTTTTCTTTGTTGAAATAAACTATTGCAGGAATCTGTCTTAATCCATCCTTATATAGCCATTATTTTTATACAGGTATTAAATTTGATGGACAAATTATCCTGCACACAAGAGTACTTAAATCACGAAAAACGGTAATTCAACTTGTTTTTTTTCTCATTTCTTTCTCTTCGTCTTCCCCACCTCCCTTGCTAATTTCTGATCTAGAGATTTTTAACAAAAAGTAACTGCTTATAACCTTTGGACTATAATAATTCTTTCAAATTTTGATACAAGGCCTGCATCAATGCCAATATTTGACCGGTACATTAGTTTATTGGTTTCAAATTTTTGGCACAAAGCAAGTTTGGTGGAGGGGCTAATTGATTACATTGCCCCCAGTGCCTGACTGGTACTTATTTTATTGACCCTGATATGATGAACGGCAAAGTCAGCCTCAGCAGCATTTGAACTCAGAACATAAAGACAGACAAAATGCTGCTAAGCCTTTTGCCCAGCATGCTAACAATTCTACCAGCTTACCATCTTAAGTACTTTACTTTATTGACCTTGAAAGGATGGAAGACAAAGTTAACCTCAGCAGCAGAGCAAATTCTAGTTTTCAAGTTATCAAATGATGGAAGTAACAAATTTATATTCAAACTTTAGGTGGATTGATAAGTTAAATAATTTTATTGGGTATATATATATATATATATATATATATACATAGGTTTCAAATTTTGGCACAAGACCAGTAATTTCAACGGTAGGGGTTAGTCATTTACACTGACCCTAGTGCTCAATTGGTACATATTTTATTGACCCTGAAAGTATGAAAGGCAAAGTTGACTTTGGTGAAATTTGAACATAGATAGTCAGACGAAATGCTGCTAAGCATTTTGCCCAGCTTGCTAATGATTCTGCCAGCTCACCACCTTCTTTATCAGGTATATATTATAGCATTGATGATAAAATGTAACCTATAAGCTATCTGACTGACAGGTTGGTCAGCTTCTAATTCAGCCAGCTACAATTCTCTGGTTTAGTTTTTAATTCAAATTAATCTTATATACATTCAAAGCTGATAAAACTAGGTGCATTTTGGGATAAGTAACCAAAAACTAAATTTCTTTCAGTTAATTTTAAATATAACAAGGAATTTAGTAAAATAACTTAGTTGTCATTAAACTAGTGTTAGGAACATAAATTGTGACTAAGGTTTGGTGGAAGATTTTAATTCAGAACTTTTGAAAATAAGTCATTTGTACTACAGAGCCAGAGGCGGTTTCAGGTGGCTTGGTGTCAAAAGGGTTTAAACGTCCTAGTAATGGTGATGATCAAAAGAAAAAATATAATTTGGAGTATTGATATAGTGATATGTATTCTTTTATTCCTCAATTTGTTTCAACTAAATTGTCTTTTGGGTTTCTTGACTGTAAGATGCATCAGATTTAGAATAAGACAAAAACCTAGTCAAATGCTTCATTGATTCAGAAGAATCCAATTTCCAAAGTAA
Source organism: Octopus bimaculoides (assembly GCF_046866305.1). Classification (NCBI taxonomy): domain Eukaryota; kingdom Metazoa; phylum Mollusca; class Cephalopoda; order Octopoda; family Octopodidae; genus Octopus; species Octopus bimaculoides. The sequence continues at coordinate 109,967,035 of NC_142928.1, forward strand.
GAATTATTGTTATTGTCAGAGTGGTTATTTATATCATTATTATTAGCAGCAGTTTAATGTTTCCCCGTTTGACAAAGATATTGTTGTCAGAATTCCTGGAGAAAATTTAGAAAAATAAATGAAAACTAAAAGCTAATTATAAAATAATTGATAAAATATTTTACTTAACCAGGACTTAGGTTGATCAAGGTTACAGTAAATACGCAATGAAAACTTTCCATCTCTAATTTTTTTTTTTTTTTCAATTTACTCAATTTTTGTAGCAAGGTTTTCATATATTCCTGAAGAAAGATTGAGTGAGCTGAATTAGTTATATAAAAAATAAAGTATAAAACAGACAAAAAGAAGTAAAAAATATACATGAATAAGGATGAATGTCCCGATTGTTATATTTTAATTGTTTTCAGGAATTCAGGCCATCAGTTAATGCAACTGAAGGAAACGCTCAAAGAAAAAAATCAAGCATTTAATGAACTCTTCTCTAAGTAAGTTACCATTTGGATGTTGTTTTTTTAATTTAGGAAACAAGGGAAGTAACTTTAGGTATACTAGGAAATCAAAAGTAACCTACCTTCTTTTAAACTTTCCGTTTGCATTTACAAATAAATTAAGTTATTATATTTCTGTTAGAGTTTGAGTTGATAATTACATTTGTAAGTCAAACTTTCTATGAACTTGAGAAAACTTCTCGACACTATAACAGTAAGGCTTTCTTTTTAAATTTAATTTTTATTTCACCTGCTTATTTATTGAAATGTCTTGTTTCTATACATTTAGAGCCAATGAGAGAAGCTCTACATTAGTGGATCTTCACTTGGACAATAGCACTCCCTCAGACACATTGTCAGCTATTAATTTGGTGACAATTGTGAAATGGGGACTATAGAGCATGCTTGCTATTTAGAGGAACTGTGAGTTTTCTTACAAATGAAATATATAAACCAAATGCAATACTTTTAATTTGAACACATTTTCAAACAAATTTTTGTTGCAATTAAAATATGGAATCAATATGGCTACAGAGGAAGTCTCTGCATGGCTCCTTAACCCACTAGAAATCACGTCATATTTCACTCATATTACACCCATTAATTTTTTTGTTTTTTGTAACTTTGGGCATAGGTTTGTTTCGTCAGGATTCACCTGGTGTTAAATGGCAATGACTTTAAGGCTGCTATTTCTACTTGCATTTCCCAGTTAATAAATATGATAGAAAGTTAAGTAAGGCATTTGTTTACACTATTCACTGAACAAAAAGAACAGAGCATGCAAATTTATCTTTTTGAAGCTATTACTCTGTTAACATTAATTAGGCGTCTTAATTAGTAATCATATGGATTTCTTGAATAAAAGTTTACTTACATTCATTGATATGAATACACACACACACACATGGTTTCTAAAGTACATTCATGTCTTTTATGCCATTTTGTCTCTATGTGAATTTAAATTACTGATTTATTCCAAATGTCAGAAACATTGCATTACTTCATAAACAACAGACCCATTATTACTTGCCTCACTAAGTATAAATACAAAAAACATTCAAGACCTTATGTACTGATAAATTACCATTATAACAAATTTACATTTCATTGCTCTTTAAGCATTACCAAAATCTTCTGATGGTAAAACGTCTCATTCAGTAGAACTTGTTAAGATATCTTGTTGTAAATTTTGACATTTGGGAAGTTCTGTATTTTGATGTAACTTATTTAAACCCTGTCTTGGCTATTTAGTGTATGTTACTACATTTTTGGTTATTGTTGAAAGTGATTTTCTTGTATTTTTACATTCAAATATAAATGCAATTCTCTATAAATTTTTCAAAAATTGTTTTAAAGGTTTACTCAAACAGATACAGAGTTAACTCTTATGAAAGAGAAGTCTTCCAGTCAAGAAGAATGTATAAAGAAGTTACAGGAACAACTTTCTGGCTTGAAAGCTCAATTTCAAAAAGAATTACATCAAGAAAGAGAAGTAAGTGTTGGTGTTACACTTTTATTTATGGCACTATAAAATTCATCTAGAATTCATCAAAAGATTGACAGATAGTAGGTTGTCAACAGTGTTGTATTATAATCCTGCAAAAAACACTTGTAAATGAGTGAGAAACATTCTATGATGGTTCAACTTGCTACAAATAACAAACTAATCCCCTTCTGATCACAAACTTTCACCTTAAAAAAAAGACTCATGAGATAATGTAATCCTTCATACTCGTAACAGGAATGGACACAAATGAAATTCGTTTCAATAATATAAGTCTACGTTTTTTTTTTGTAGTTTCAGCTCAGAGCTGCAGCCATACTGGGGTACCGCTGTTTTGCTACATTGTTATTATTGAGAGCCTCCTCTAATATGTGGCATTTGGTGAATAAGGCAGTTTGTTATTGCTACCCTCATTTGCACCTCTGGGACTTTCGACAGGAAGAGGTCCAGTTTTGATTTGAAAACACCTACATCCACTTTGTGTAGGTCTCTCAGGCTCTTTGACAGCATATTAAAAAGCTGTGGGCCCCAGGCTATTGCAGTAACTGATCCTGAAGCACAATGGCATTGCTGGGATCTTTGGCACTTTGCAGTGTCAACCCGTTCTGGCATTGGTATAGCTTTCAATGCCAAAATTTGGCACAATTCCTTCCAGGATTTTTCAAATGTATATTACTGCATACTTCTCCTGCCTTTGCTCCAGGGAGGAAAGTCTTATCTGTTTCAGCCTTGAAACTTGATCAAAATAAACTTTGAATTAAGAAACAACAGCAATTCTTAATATTCCACTTGCAAATTATCTCATGAATCTGGCTTAAAAGTCTTTTCTAGCCTGACTGTAAGTCCAAAACTTCAATAGGTTTTCAGTGTACTTCAAACCAATGGATTACAGAACTCACCTCATTTGTTAGCAAATTAGTCAGAAAAATATTAAAGTTTGTAAATGTATGTTCCTATAAGATACTATAATTTAGAAGTATATATTTATTTCCAGGCAAGTAATACTTTTATTTTGATATATTATCTGTTCTTAAGATCAATCTTGTGAAAAGTTCTTCAACTTTTACAGAAAAAAAAAGAGTTTATATATTCAAGCTTTTACATTATCTATATTTATGATGTGAGTATATGCACATATATTTACATGTTTATGAATATATACTCATATATTTTATAAAGCTTGACATTATATATTCAATACTATTGGGCATTTTGTTATTTATCTTAGTCTTGTTTATCTTTTCTTTCAGTTTTAATATTTCATTTAGTTCTAATCTTCTCTACTGTTACTTTATATTTTGGTCAAGGACATGATGTGTTTAATTGTAATTAGGTTTTTCAAGTATAGCATTTGGTCTTGGAAACCTGTTTTAACCACATATGAGCCACTCTCAGTCTTGACCAATGAAACCCACTAGTGTAATTAAAGAGTTTTATTTACAGTTTTATCAAGATAACTAGCATAGAGTCTATAAAAAAGTGACCAGGTTTCTTTGATTATGAAATAAATTATGCACAGGATAATGTTTATGAAAGAGTAAGATTAAAACAGTAACATTGGTTTATACAGAGAGACATAGATAGAGGCTAAGCTAATAGTAGAAGTAAGAGTTATTAAGTAAAAGAAACAGACAGAAAATATAGCTGTCAGTGTGTAAATGTAAGGCAATTTAGTAAAGTGAACTCTCTGTTATCTAATTACTCTACCAACTTCATGCATACTTTCTATTTGTCTGTCTGTAAATAACTAGAATTGTGGCAGTGAGCAATTGAGTCTTTGACCCTGTATCAACTTCTAAAATATATCAGAATGATATTTGTCAATTTCTCTTTCATACCAGAAGCAAAAAACAAAACTAACGTAGGCTTTTCAGATTGAGAGATTACATACAACTATGTTTACATCATCACCATTGTCGTCATTCAACATCTGTTTTCCATATTGGTTTTGGTTGGATAGTTTGACTGGAGCTGGCAAGTTAGAAGAGTGCACCAAGCTCAACTGTCTGCTTTGGTATAGTCTCTACAGCTGAATGCCTTTCTTAATGCCAACCATTTCATAGAGTGTTCTGAGTGCTTTTTACTGGAACAGCACAAATGAGGTCACCAAGTAATTTACAAGACCCCTCAACTGAGAGAGGGAGTGGTGTTGGGGGAAATGGCTTTGTGCCAGGTGGTGAGAGGTGAAACTATGATAGAGGAACAGAAAAAGGTATCTTGCTGTAAGGGTAATACATGGTCACCTCAGAGGAAGGAAGGGAGAGAAAGAGAGAGAGAGAGAGGCAGGGGGTAACTTTGTATTGCCTCTACGGCAATAAATATACATGTGCATAATCACTATATCTAACATTCAGTGATCTATAGAAGGCTTTTAACAAGCTACCACTTCTGTAGTCTAATGGTCACTATGAAAACTTAGTGTAGCTAACTGGCTTGTGACAGCTGGGTAAGCTATGTAGAGAAGTGATGTCAGTAAGGTGAAAGCTAATAGCATGCAAATAGGTGTCCATAGGTATCAATTCTGAATGCCCTTTTATTTATTATAGTTTTCTTAGGTCATTATAGAAGTTTAAAACTGGTGTCTATGGAAAATTCTGCATACCTATGACCTAGTATCCTGGTTCAAAAAAGATAGGAATATTTCATTCATGAATTCACAGGAATATCATAACAAGAGCACTTATGAAATTAATTCCTTCAAATACTCAGAAGACTCCCTAAATGTAGTTGACAGCTTCTATTACCAGTAGCTAGGACAAGAATATAGGATGGATAAAATTTGGGGAGCTGGCAATGTAGGGATCCTCTCTCCAAATGAAGTCATAAATATTCAAAGTGCAATATTGCAAGGTAGAGAAACAGGAGTGTAACATGGGCTCTAAATGCATAGAATGTGAGAAGGCTGTAATGAAATGAGGCATGCATGCATGCTCTACAGGATATATAATATATATACAAGAATGACAGCACACAAATAAACTGTGAGAAAAGCTAAATATAAGAGGAATCAGTTGTGTGCAAGAATTAAAACTGTGAGGGTATGGATATGGAAGATGATAATTGGGTAAATAAGTGTCAGATGATATAAATGAAAGTAACTGGTGGAAGTGGAAAACTGAGGAAGACATAGGGAGAAGTAGTGAAATCTGATATCAAGATATTTAACCTCACAAAGATGACAGTGGACTGCAACAAAGGACAAAATGCTGTGCTGGAGCAGATCCATCTAACCTATGCAAGCATGGAGAAAATGGATGGTAGAAAAGTTCATCCACACACACAATTATAAATATGCTTACATAAATATTAATTATTGTATACATAATTAGTTGGTTAGTTGGTTGGTTATATTTATATAGAAATATTGAACAGTTGCTATCCCAAAGGATTCTATGTCTAGTATATTTCTTTTATTTATCTGTTGTTTATTTGTATACTAAATCTCTGTATGAATTTCTTACGTGAATATATCAATACTATATATATTAAGTTCATGCTTTGTATTTAAACTATTACAATAGTTTAGTGCTTTTACATCTCTATGTCTCTCCACACCAAACAATTTAAGTTTTCTGGCTGTGTCATTTCATATCTCTTTTCTTTATTCCAAACAAAAGATGTTTGAACAGTTATATATCATTGATGTATTTTATTAAATTTGCACTTCAATTCTAAATCCTGTATTGTCATAAATTAATAAGATTACATACTTTATTTTCCCTTATTCTTGTATATATGCACAGACATGTATGCATCTTTATATATATATATATATATATATATATATATACAGACACACATTCATTTTTTACATTTAACTATTTTCTAATTATTTATTTACTTTCTTACTTTATTTAACCTATATTCTAATTTCCAAAAACTCAAAATTCTCAAATTATAATAATCTTTAGTCATTGATCAGAATGAACAAATTATTTTTGTTGTTGGTAATGTTTAATGTATTAATTATTAAATGATTTAAGCCTGAAAACTAATTTATGTGTTCATAACAAATTAAGAAAATATTTTATTGAGTATGCAAACATTGTTTCTAATATTGTTTGTTGCCCATCACATAGTCATTGCTAGTTAATTTTTTAATATTCCCTCTTTTAGATATGTTAAACGTAACTTAACTATTTTGTAAACAATTCTATTTTTCTACATCAACTAGTGTACATTCTCATATATTTATTGTTTCACTCATCACTGCTTCAGCAAGTACAGTAATGGCTATACTTCACTAATAAATTCATGATATGACTGAAACATATCGTGAATTGTCTTCCATACTTCTTAAAATAATTAAAATAATAATAGCATATTCACTAAAGCACTTTCCCTCCTCACGTAATTAATTCTAATTAGCTTTTTTTAATTCTCCCTGCATTGAAACATTAACTTTAACTAAACTATTACATGCATTTATAGTTTGTGTGTATCTGCATGTGCATATATATATTTCACAGGATTTTCGTAACAAAGAAAAAAACCTAGTTAAAGATTTGAGTGAAGCCAGCAGTAAAAGCATTCAACTGGAATGTAAGGTGAGTGATATATTTCAGCTGAAGTTTAAGTTTCTATTCCTTTTTAGTTGACAAAATAAAGCTTAGTTTTCTTAAGTTCTGAATCAAGGCTTAATTACTTGCATCCTGCACATCGCCATCGTCGTCAATATTTAATGTCCATTCTGTATATTGGTATGGACAGGGTAGGTCAGCAATACTGAATTTCTCAATGCATCAAGATCCTGCATCATCTCAACTGTAAGATACCAATCTTTTTAGGTTTTATGTAACTATCATTCAAATTTTGCTTGGCCTACCTCTTTTGATAGCAATTTTTTCACTCAGTATGCATTATCTGATAACACTGTTTTTTCAATAATAAATACTTACTAGGAGCATTCACATGTTTGTTTGTTATACCTATAATAGCAACTGAGTTTCTGTCAAAGATAAAAACTTCTTTTTAAAAAATTGGAAGTAGACATTGGATTGGTGTAATCCTAGATATAATCATCATCATTTCATTTCTACTTTCCATGCTGGCATGAGTTGGATGCTTCAACAGGATCCAGTGGGTTGGAGACCATATCTTCCTCTGAGTTGTCAGTTTTAGCTGGATATCCTTCCTAACACCAATCACTATACTGTAACCCTTTAGTATTCATATTACTCTGTTAAATGTAATGCTTTTTTATTCATATTGTTTTTAATTAATCCTGCATTATTTTGTAGCTTCGAAAGTTTGATGATGTGACTGTATATTTTTAAAATGACATTGAAGGGTAGGTGTGATAAGCTAGATTTGGTAAGTTTGAACACAAAACAGATAGCATATTTAGGCTGGATATGGCCGGTTTAAATACTAAAGGGTTAAAAAGGATTGTATGGTCAAGGTTGAAATATTTTTGATCATAGATCTTCTGCTCATTTAGATCTAACCTGGAGCTAAACTGCAATAGCTAGAAGGAAAGCTCCAAGCTGTAAGGTAAGTGGAATGCTTGAACTAGGAATAGAAAGGGTATTACAAATATTGCTATCTGAGAGCTTAGAACCACCATACAACACATGTAATCCCAAGAAAGAACAAACTACTTTTTATATGTGTCACTAGACCCATCAAAAATAGTAGCCAAATTTCAATCAAATGACAGTCTCCTTGGTAATAGAAGTAGTCCTTGGTAAAAGATGAGATGATCACTAGTGTGATACCTTTGATCATAAGGTCTGATCAGTTACAATTGACTTGGGCCTAAGCAACAACAACAAGTGCTAATTTATTGAATTATATTTTTCAATAAAATTATTGTTATAACTGATGAGGCAACAGAAGTAAGTATTGAGTCAAGCCATGAATAGTGAGTTATTCATTATGACCAAGATAGTGTCAGATTTCTTGTTATAATTCTTGCTTTCTTGGACTTCTGTGTAATGGAATGTTTGTATGTGTCTGTGTACATGTTGTAATTATTGTTTTATTGCAAACTCATTAAACCAAAGTCATTCCATTAGATTCTTAGTAATAATGAAAGGAAAGAATGGAGAGATTATTGAAATGTTAGAGCGACACCATGATGTGTGTAGTGTGCAGGAAGTAAGATTAGGGGAGCCTCAACTAGATTCTTTACAGGTAAGAGACAGAGATTCAAATTCTCGTGGTTGGCAGGAAGGATTGAGTAGGTGGTGTAGGCATAATGTTAGCAGAAAAGAAGGTAGGTAAGGTAATTGAAGTAGTCAGAGTATGTGATAGGGTAATTAAGATGAGACTTATCATTGGTAAATTGACAGTTACATTTATCTCTGCCTATGCTCCTCTGAGCTGACTGATGAGCAGAAGGACCAATTCTATGAGGTCCTTTTGCAGACTACCTCAACATCAAATGACAGAGACTTTGTTATTGTGGTTGGTAACTTCAATGGACATGTTGGACAGCATCCCCATGGATTCCAGGGAGTGCATGGTTTGGGACCTAGAAATGAGGAGGGAACAAGACTGCTGGAGTTCTGTGATGCAAATGATCTCATGATCTGCAACACTAACTTCAAAAAGCCAGCCAGCCACCTAATCACTTAGTTTGGCGAGCACATAAGCCAGATTGACTACCTCCTGGCCAGGCAACAAGGTAGATTCAATCACAAAGCTTTGGTCGATCTGGTGAATATGGAGGGTGGGGTGACACATCCCAGCCGAGCTGCAGCAATTTTTGTCTGGCTCCCAAAGAAACGTGCGGTCTTGCATTATCATGTTGGAAAACAACATCCTTCCTGTTGGCCAATTCTGGACGTTTCTCTTGAATTGCTGCTTTTAACTCATCCAATTGTGTGCAGTATTTCTCAGAATTAATTTTCTGATTACTTGGGAGAAGCTCATAGTGCAGAATTCCTTTCCAATCCCACCAGACACTAAGCAAGACTTTTTTAAGGTGAAGACCTGCTTTTGGGGTGGCTAAGGGTGGCCCATGTCACTTACTCCAGGATCGCTTTCTGTGAACATTTCAGTAGATAATCCATTTCTCATCACTTGTCACAATTTGCTTTGAAAAAGGTGCGTTTTCATTCCGTTTATAAAGTTTTTCACAGATGGAACTGCGATCCAAAAGGTTCTTCTCACTCAACTCATGTGGTACCCGGACATTGTAGCGATTTGTGTACCCAAGCTTTACCAGGTGCTCATGAATGACGGATTTTGATGGGTTGAGACATTCTGCCAATTCTTGGGTTGTGTAATGTGGGTTATTCTCAATTAATGACTTGATTTGGTGACAGGGAGCATTGTCATTGTTGAAGAATCCAATTATTTGCGCTCCCCAGATCCAATCACTTTCACTGAATGCCCTCCCTCAAACACTTCAAATTGTTGCAGTAGAACTCTTGATTGACGGTCTGGCCCTGGGGGATAAATTCTCAATGCACAATACTGTGGATTTTGAAACAAATGATGAGTATGCTTTTGATTGAGCTGCAACTCTGTTGTGCCTTCTTCAGTCATAGAGATAAAGGGCTCTTCCATTGTGACGATTGTTGTTTTGTCTCAGAGTTATATCCGTAGACCCAATTCTTGTCACCAGTGATGGTCCTCAACATGAAGGTTGGGTCATGTGATGTTCTTTCTGCTCAGTGGTCAGCAGGCAGGGGACAAACTTGGTAGAGACACACTGCATGTTTAATTCAGACATTAGGATTACCTGCATGGACCCATATAACAGACCAGCAACATCAGCAATGTCATTGAGTGTCTTCCTACGATCCTCATGCACAAGCTGATGACTTTTCTCCACATTTCTGGGGGTGATGCTCATGGCAGGTCTTTCAGATTGCTCATTGTTTTCCACTTTTGAAGCACCTGTGCCACTTGAAACACCGTATATGACCCATTGCCACATCACCATAAGCTTGCCAAAGCATGTTCAATGTCTCAGTAGCAGACTTCCCAAGTTTAACACAAAATTTCATATTGGCTTTTTGTTCCTGTCTATAACAAAATCACAGACTACAGCAAAGACGTGATCACAAAAACACAAATTTCACAACTTGTGAAGTAAACACAGTAATGTCACTTGGCACACTGCCTCATGAAGATCACTGCTAGCTCACATTGTGCTCACAACTGTGTACTGTCATCTGTTGGTGTGCTACAGAACTAGTTTGGAGACCTTTTTGATGATGTGTCCTGGCATTTACCAAACAGATAATAATTCATGGGGGGAATGAATTAAAGGGAGGTGTTCTCTAGAGATGGAAAACAACATTGATGAGATTTTCATGTTCAAATCTGCTATAATGTATCAAGAATGAACATAAGCATTATTGTTTGGATTCTTGCTACCCTTCATGTACTCCATGAATTATTATTTGTTTGGTAAACATCAGCACACAAAAGGAAATAAATTCTTTGTTGATTTCTATAAGCAAGAGCTTGTGTCCTTGTTAGATTCATTGGTCTTATGTGGTACCTTTGACTGAGGATACACACACAATGAGGTTGAAACACCACAATGTCTCAAAATCCTATTTGTCAATAAATCATGTGCGTTATGAACACACACTCATCTAAAGGGAGGAGGTGTTCTCTGATGATGGAAAACAACAGCAGCCAGTATTCATATTTGAATCTCACAAAAGAAACAAATCAAACAGTTTATATAGAAATATTGGAGTAAATTATACACTTGAAGTCTGAGCACTTGAGAAATGAGCTTCAAAATTATGCATCAAAATCTTAATGCATCCATGTATGCACACATATTCATATACATACCACACAATATCATAAGATGAACCCAATTCAATAGTCATATGTAACAGGGCATGTGAGTGGAACTCACAGGTTGGAGGCTAGCAGAGAGCAAAGATACAGTGACACAGGGCCAAGAAGACAGGGTTGGGGAATGAGAGGTAAGCATAGTGCATGAAGCGGAAATGTGAGAAAGAGAAGAGATATAGAGATGTTGTTTGGTTTGTTGCAGTAGAGTGTGTGAGAGGTTTTGTTGTTAAGTGTGGCTGAGACACAGAGTGCTTCTAGAACTCAGTTTTGCTGACATGGGCAGGTCTTCTCAAGAACTTCATATCACCAGACATCTCGGTCCATTGTCATATCCTCTGTGAGGCCCAACATCCTCAGATTGGTCCTTACCACTTCATCCCATGTCTTCCTGGGTTTTCTTCTTCCATGGGTACCATCTGCTTTCAGTGTTTGGCACTTCTTTATGCAACTGTCCTCATTCATATGCATCATGTATCCAAGCCAATGTAGTCTTCTCTCTTGCATGCTACATTTGATTCCTCTTATGCCCAACTTTTCTCTCAATACGTTTGGACTTTGTTGTACATGCGCACTGATGTTGCACACCCAATGGAGCATACTACTTTTATTTCTCTCCAGTCTACATGTCTTCTGCATTCAGAGCCCATGTCTCACTACCATGGAGTATAGCCATTCGCATACAAGCACCATATAGTCTACTTTTCACTCTGAGAGAGAGACATTTAGTTGCCAACAGAGGTAATAGCTCACTGAACGTCCTCCACCTAATTCTTATGCTAGAGACAATACTTTCAGAGCATCCTCTACCACTGCTAATTTGGTCACCTAGGTAACAGAAACTATCTACAACCCCAAGAGAGGTTCCTGATGTTTATGATCAATTTCACTTTTTAGTTCCTACTTTATAAATTCCTTTTTATACTAATTATCATAATCATCCTTATTCATCAACATTTTAATAGTTTTTTTCATGTTTACATTATTAAAGCAGGTTTGCAATTTCTGTGCACCTTGATCCTAAAGCACGTTAGTTGTTATGACAAACCGTATCAAAATCAATACTATGCTAGAATTCTTTTCATCACTTACCCCTGCCTTTAATATGAATAGACAGATATAGAGGAATATAATATAAATAGACAAAAATATGTGGGAGAATGTACGAAAAAACAACAACAGACGAGGACAGGTGGTGTAAATAACAAAAGGATGTATTAGTATGACGCTCGGGAATACGGAAAGTCTTTGACGTTTCGAGCTACGCTCTTCAACAGAAAGAATACGGAGACAAGGAGAAAAACGCGGAGAAAAAAAAAAATATGAACAGTTAAAGTGGAAAAATTTTGTTAGTAATCCAATTCCACTCACAATACAATGCTTTGGTCAGCCAAAAGCTATTGTAGATACTTCCATAAGATGCCGTGCAGTGAAACTGATCCAGATTTATCTCTCATCTATGGCTTCTGTAGGATTAAACAGATGAGCATCATTTATTTTTTTATTTTTCTTTGCCTGGGGTAGTTTGGGCTGTGTCAAGTTTGACTTCATTTTGTTTTATTACATGAAGATAAAAGTAAAGTTTTTACCCAGTGTCACAGTACATGACTGGTCATTGTTATTGCATCAGTTGCTTTGTCTTAGTCTAAATGTTATTAATATATTCTGTTGGTCCAAGACAAGTTAACAGAAACAATAGAGCATTGGACCAAATACCAAACATTATATATTTTATTTCTCTACTGAAGAAATCATCTTTAACTGGCATCCCTCTTGTGGTCATTATAATATGTACCTGTAAATTATTTAACGTCATTTAGTCATCTAATTTGCTTCCTTCAGAGAATTGATCCTGTGCAGCATTAACAGAAATTGATTTATTAATTAGCATCATTTTTTGCTTTGTCCATATTTTATCGATATTTAATCTATTTCTCCTATGTTAAGAAATTCTGACACCTTCTTTTCTGCTTTAGTCCTCGAAAATTGAAGTTATTTGATTTTGACTTTTAGCTATCTGATTCCGAAACCAAATGCCATGCACTTCAGGAGCAGGTCTTTGAACTGAAAGAACATATTGCTTGTTTACATTCAGAAATAGAATTAAAAGAAGTTCAAAATAAAGGTAGATATTAATAATTTCACACATTATCAATATATTCTCACTACATAGTAAACATGTTTAAACATGTTTACTATGTTTACTAATGACATGTTTAAACATGTCATTTCATGTATCAGTCATCATCATCATCGTTTAACGTCCGTTTTCCATGCTAGTATAGGTTGGACAGTTTGACTGGGGTCTGGGAAGCCAGGAGGCTGCATCCCAGTCTGATCTGGCAGTATTTCTACAGCTGGATGCCCTTCCTAACGCCAACCACTCTGTGAGTGTAGTGGGTGCTTTTTACATGCCACCGGCACAGGGGCCAGAGGAGGTTGGCAATGGCCACGATTGGTTGGTGCTTTTGTTAAATAATTTGTCTAAGATTGAAATAAAAGTTCAAAGCTGGGGTATAAGAATTGTCCAGTAAAATCAGTGTTATTGATGATAAGGTTGAATTGCTTCAAGTTAGATGGTGAAGAGCAGGGAAATGAACAGTAAGAATTTTGCTTCACAACCTTGTGATGATTTCCATTCTGATCCCACTGCATTCTGATCCCACTGATACCTTATACAAGTATTTCTACTAGAGCCTTGGATTGACAGTGAAATTTGGTTTATGGAAACTGTATGAAAGCGTGTTGTGTGTGTGTGTGTGTGTGTGTGTGTGTGTGTGTGTGTGTGTGTGTGTGTGTGCCCCAGACTTACCAGCTTGTCAAACTGTTCAACCCATGCAAGCATGGGAGGTAGACATTAAATGTTAATGATGAATGAAGATTATATATGTATATATGAATTCATAAAATTTTTCTTGATAATGTATACTTGAATAATTGTTTGCTTTTATTAAAACTAATTAATAAGCAGTTTTCTTTATTATTATTATTATTATTATTGTTATTATTATTATTATCATTATTATTATTATTATTATATACAGTTCATATCTGCAATTGGAAATATTTCTTTCCAGTTTCTGTGTTGATATACTTCACTAAGGGATATGCTCAACTGATTATGGTCAAACAACTGACAAGCAAATCTGTGGTATTGAGCAGAATATTTGCTGTAGCCCATCTTTTATACCAAAACAAAACAATTTGTTGTTGTTGTCGTCGGCGGCGGCGGTGGTGGTGGTGGTGGTGGTGGTGAAAAGCTGGATATATTACTTGAAGTCCAGAATTCACTCTCACCAGAGTTAGCTTTACTTAACTGTGTATTCTCTGAATATATTATTGTGATAGCAATTAAAGAATGTCTGAAAAAATTCTAGATCAGGGATGAGCAACTTTTCGTCAACTGGGGGCCCCACATCATACCAATTTCAAGTGGAAGGGGTTTGCATGATAAAACACACATGCATGAAATATTACTTGCCCACTTTACACTGAATTTTTTGCAGTTCTTCTTAATTTTATTTGTCTTAGTATGAAAGTTTACATTGAGCTGGCATCTCTTTCATTATTTTCTAATGATAATAATGATGATTACTAGTGTAAATAAATTATAGTTTAAAATATTGAGGTAATAAAAAGAAAATTCATTGATATTTTATTAAAGAACAATTTCATTATCTGTATCAATGACATTCACATTCTTTACCAATATTTTCAATATTAGGTAGAATTTGAGATGTCACTACTCTTAGGTTATGCTGCAAATGCTCATTAGTGAGTCTTGACTTAATTTTTGACTTAGTTTTAGAAAGAGAGTGATGCTTTAAAACAGAGAAAGCATAGCATGTACACTGTACAACAAGAGAGAGAAGGAAGGAGGGATGATGAAGTTAAATGCAAAAGTAAAGTGCAAGTTTAAGAGGTGAGAGACAATAAGGTTAATAATTGGAAAATTTGAGAAAAATTTTTTGCTTGTAAAAATTAGTAACCTAGAAACTCATTGAGGGCCACACAGCAACATGTTGAGGACCGTATGCAGCCTGCAGGCCACAGGTTGCCCATGCATGTTATAGATCTTTCTGATTCTTTTTATAAATGTAAAGCTGATTGAACCACAAGTTATTTACTTAACCTATATGACAGATGCTTTTTCTATTTTACTTGCCCCAGCAAAAATTAGTCTGTTTCATACTCTTTGTATTTTTAAATAAATTTTATCCTGCAGATATGTTAGAACAAAAAAGAAATGAATTCAATGAGAAAATCAAACACTTCGAAGAAATTCAAAAGAAAGAGGTATGCATCATTGTCATGATCACTATTACACCACAACCATTATCATCACTGTCATCATTTTTCCTCTACATTTCACTCCTTCACTATTCACTCTGACTTAATGACCATTTGTGCTTTTCTTCCTTATGTATTGTGTATCAGTGTCATTATATTTATTAATAAGTGAGTCCAAGGAGGAGGAGCAGTGCCTTGATCTTTGCAGGCTCTAGCAAGATTAGTGTGTTTGATGTTGAGTTTGCATACTTGTGGTTTAGTGTGTGAAAGAGAAAATGGAGGGTAAGAAACTCAAAAGGAAAGATCTATGATGTGTAGAAGTAAACTGTCTCAGGATAAAATAGTAGACTAGTAATTCTCAGGTTGAGTGTTCAAACTCACTGTAGGTAAATTATGTCACTGGATGGTACACTTAATTCTATGTACACCAGTTCACCCAACTCTATGAAATAGGTGCCAGATCCTTCAGGAATGTTACCTACTATAGGTTTATTTTTCACTCATCTCAAACAAATGAAATTAAACATTGACACATGAGGGCCATTCAAGATTTAAAAGACAATATTAAGTAGAGATAAATTGTCTTAATGATATACTAGCTGTAGACATCCCATCTCTGACTATTTCTCTAGATTTCAGTTTCTTGTTCCTATTGTAGTGTTGAACCATTTTGCTGTTTTGATCAAAAGTTCATTTTGCTATTTTATTTTATTTTACTCATTTACTCCAAAATAATTTTACGTGCAGAAATTCTCTTGAAATACACATGTAATATGAGATGCATTGGTTGGCCTTATTGGAAATGGTTGGTTTTTGTCACTTTTGCTTATAATCAATACAAGAACATCCTTCTACTGTTATGTTTGTCCAATAAGTCAACTTCATGTACTTACATGAAGAAAGCCATTCCATTTCTGTCAAATATTTTTTTTATGTAACTGTACAAATTATATTCAAAATATATATTCAGAAATTAGGTTTTAGTTTTGAACACTGGAAATTTGTATAACACTACTTTTTATATTACCCTGTTGTTTTTCTATTCAATGCCCATTATTGGTGTAATATTAGGATTAGTGAGAGTCTTGCTGACACATGCACAATTTCTTGTCACTCATATTATCTGTTGCTGATTTAGTTAGGTACAAATTTGAGGATAGCAATAAGCAAATATACAAATCTAGCAAACAGGTAAATAGAATTTACTTCGCAACAGCTGTGCCAGTAAGTTGTAGTAACAGGCATCAAATCGTTTTGTCATGTTTTGTTTGTGATTAACAGTACATTCTACTGTTCTGTTTTGTTTTGTTTGTCCCATTTACTCCTCAAGATAATTTTGTGTGCAGAAACTCACTTGAAGTATGTATGCTTTGTTTGAGATGTATCAGTTGTACCTGCTAGAAATGGTCTGGTTTGTTTTGTTCTGTTCATATTTCAAAAGAACAACATTCTGCTGTTATGTTTATGCAATAAGTTGATGTCATTTTAGCACATGATGAAAGCCATTTCGGCATTTTTTAATTTTTTATGTGATACAAATTATATTAAAAATAGACATCAGCTTCAAATATTGGAGAGTATTTTTTGATTCAACTAATGTTATTGGAATATTAGAATTAGTAAAGTCACATTTGGGTGAGATACAGCAGAAGTAACAAGAGAGGGAAGAGAGGTGGAGGGAATATGTAGATAGCTAGTTTGGAGAAGCAAAGGTTATTATAGTAACATGAATTGAGGAAAAGAGAGAGGAAATAGCACATATGTGAGCTAGTGGTTGATGCATGTTGATGAATTAATCTTTGCCACTTACCAAATAAACTTCTCTTCTTATATGTAACAACAGATACATCCCATATATATGAGCTGTAATCCTATGTTGGTAATCCAAGTTTTGTAGAGGGCCTGCAACTGATCAGTGCTAAGGTATTTTCTGTATTTTCTGATCCTAATGAAAAATTTTACTATTTGTAATGCAGTTTTGGCAATATTATCGAAATTTGGCATGGGAGATCACCAGAGAGAGAAAGAGAAAGTTAGAAAGTTAGACCATAATTAGAAATGCTGGGAGACAAGAATGATCTCTCTATAAGTATGTGATTATGTTTTTTGTGTTGTTTAAAGAAACTTATTTGTCATGTTTCCATTGGAAAATGTTTTAATGTCTTCCCTCTATCCCTGGAGACAGTGGAGGTCTGGTGTGAGGTGTCAGTATTGTATGTGGGTGATATGAATTGTTAAGGTGAAGTAAAGAGTGATATCATCTGTGCAGAATTCTACATTGTAGATATTTGATGTATTAAAAAGAAGGATGTGAGAAGCACAAACTTGGCATACACCAGAGTTAATAGACAGGAGTGATGTTGGAGAGAATGTAAACTATTTCTTAACAATTGGTTTTAGTTAGAATTTTTGTATGTATGTATGGTAAAAGAAGTATATGTCCTTAGATGTGAAAAACTTTTACTTTGTAAGAATTTTGGTGTTCTCACTGTTTTTTGTGTCTGTATACTTAAGCTCTTTTCAATCTTGTATTCCTATGCTTTTAACTTAATTATTTTACTGAACTTTATTTTTATTAAAGACCACCTGTTTATTAGTTTTAGCCTAATTTCAGGGGAAGGAGGCCATGTGTGTAAGTGTTTCATTACTTTATTTGGTTAAATTTATTACATTTTTAGATGTTTTAAGTTATTAACACTTAGTTTTTAAAATGTATCATAATGAGCTTAGTGTTTTGTTTATTGTCATGCCAGTGAGGTAGTGTGAAAGAAAGACCCTCTCAAACGACAAAGAGACAATGAGTGGCTAACAAGTAAAATGAAAGTGAGTGGAAGGATGAGATATTTATCACACTGTCCTACTGCTAAACAGGGCAAGAGTGAGAGAATATGAATGAGAGTGGGTTGAAATAAAGGCTAGCTTTATGTTACTATAAGCAATCTTCATATACTGATAATAACAACCAAAACTTAAAGAATAAAAAAATTCTATAATAAAAAAAATAACACATTAGGCTGTCAGCATCGAATCAAGTGGAATTTTACTTTCATTTTAATAACAAAACATGGGAAATATTTTTATGTAATTTGTGAGACCATAATCTGAGGCCTCTGCCAGGAGTGTAGCCAGCCCACCTATGCGTACCTTTCCTTCATTGGACACTAAACTTTGTTTGCGAAGACCTGTTGAGGCAAATAAAATCGATCCAAATTCAACGGCTGGCACCCATGCCAACCTCTCCTTCATTGGACACTATACTCAGCTTGCGAAGACCTGTTGGGGCAAGTGAAATCGAAATCATGATTGAACCAAATTCGATGACTGGCACCTGTGCCAGTGGAGCGCTAAGAGCACCATCCAAGCGTGATCATTGCCAGAGCAGCTGACTGGCTTCCATGCCAGTGGCACGTAAATAGCACCATTTGAGTGTGATCATTACCAGCGTCGCCTTACTGGCACATAAAAAGACATTCGAGCGAGGTCGTTGCCAGTGCTGCTGGACTGGCTCCTGTTCAGGTGGCATGTAAAAAACACCATTTTGAGCATGGCCATTGCCAGTACCGCCTGACTGGCCCTTGTGCTGGTGGCACGTAAAAGCACCCACTACACTCTTGGAGTGGTTGGCATTAGGAAGGGCATCCAGCTGTAGAAACTCTGACAGATCAGATTGGAGCCTGGTGCAGCCTTCTGCTTCACCAATCCTCAGTCAAATCGTCCAACCCATGCTAGCATGGAAGGCGGACGTTAAACGATGATGATGATAATTGAATGATTATAACAATATATTAAATCATATATATTGCTTATATATTAACTGATATATTGACTGGATGGACATGGCTGGAATCCTATCATGTTATGAAGCACAGGTAAAATTTATAAGGTATTATATTTTTGCTGTTGTCTTTCAGTTTTAATTTACTTCCAAATCATTTCAGTAAAACAGGAAATAAGCAAATTTTCAATGTTTTGTAAATAATCTTTTACTTGTTTGTCATCAGACTGTGGCTATGTTGAGGCACCACTCTGGAGATTTGTTTTTTTTTTTTAGTCAAACAAATCAACCCCAGGACTTATTTTTTTAAACCTGGTACTTATTCTATCAGTCTCTTTTGCCAAACCACCAAATTACAGGGATGTAAACACACCAGCACTGGTTGTCAAGCAATGGTGGAAGACAAACACAGATACACACACACATATATATATACGATGGTCTTCTTTCAGTTTCCATCTACCAGATCCACTTACAAGGCTTTGCATGACCTGAGACTATAGTAGAATACACTTGCCCAAGGTGCCATGCAGTGGAGCTGAACCCAGAACCATGTAGTTGGGAAGCAAGCTTCTTACCACACAGCCACTCCTGTGCCTTTTGTGTGTGTGTGTGTGTGTGTATGGCCTGTGTAGTTGGGAAGCAAGCTTCTTACAACACAGCCACACCTGCACCCATGTAATATTGTAACATTTTTGTAGATACAATACCATCACTTTTAATTAAATTTTTGTAACTATTGTTAAATCATTCAGTGTACCAGTAAAAAGTTTATAATTAAAAAAAAAACTGTTGATTTTGATGAGCACCATATCTATGTGCATATATATTGATCTTACTCCTCATTCAAGGTTGGCAACCTGCACTAATATTGGTTTTGGACTTTTGTTTGAGATCAAACTGTAATATTTTACTGTTAAATACATTGTCTGAAGTCTTTTGGTAAGAAATTCATCAATGGTTTCATTTGTCATTTTTTATGACATGGTGTACTAGTGTTTAACACTCTCACCCACATACATTGGAGTATTATTGAGAACATTATGTTATGGGCTGAAGACATATGGCCTAATAGCTAGTGTGTTTGGCTCACAATCATAAGAATGTGGGTTTCATTCCTTGATCAGGCAAGTGCCTTACTCAGTGCCTTGAGCAAGGCACTTATTTCATGTTTGCTCTTGTTTACTCAGTTGAAAATGAGCACCAGCTGAGTCCTGAAGTAACCTTTTCTTCCAGCCATCATGTCCAATGTTGGCATGGATTGCAAAGTATAACATTTGAAATGAAATTATCAGTTCATTCTATTTTTTAATCTACTAACTTCATGTCAAATTACTTTTACCTACAAACATTATCAACAGTTACTTTCACAACATCTGGTACTAAGATTTCATAAGGTATCTTGTGAATAGAATTTTAGACATTGCAAATATTCATTTTATTTAAACAAAATTAAAATTATAAAAGTTACAATATTTTCTTTTTAGCAATTACAGCAAAAAGAATCCTGGGAGAATTTAGAGAGCAACCTTCGAAACCAGATCCAGAAATCAGAGCAAAGCCGTTTGGCACTTGAGGAGGATGTTGCTTCTCTGAAGACTGCAAATATTGCCTTAAGAGTTAAAGCAGAAGAAGATATAGCTATTCTCAAGGCTGGCATAAAGACTGATAATGTAAGTGTACAGACTTTGAAACGTGTATGGAAGATTACAATGACTGACAAAACAGAATTGATATAGTAAGAGAGGTGAGGGTAAGAGAAAGAAATGATGTGTGCTTGGATGTGAGTACATATGAACAGGTAGGTTCACTCTCTACAAATTCATTTTAGACTATATTCAAGGAAAAGCTATTTGATTTGCTTGTCAAACTCACCTAGTCTCTTCAGCTGCTATTAGAACTCTGCTAAGCTGTATCTTTCCTCTGTGTTTTGTACTGCTATTACTATTTGCTTCACCAAGAGAACCTCTGTATGGTCATTGGACCTGATAGAAATAGCAGCTAAATCTCCTTCAAATCACACCCTAACTCACTGGATAATATGATCCTAGGTTCCCTGCACATAGGAAGAAGATGAATGGCTGCAAATGGAATGCTTGATCATAGGTATACTCACTCAGAGCTAACCTGGGGTTTAACAATAACAACAACAAATGCATTTTCTCCTGCTCTTCCCATCACTTGCAATATATCACTCTGCTGCTCTGTCTTAAATACATCAATATGTCTGTGGGAAAATACCTCAAGGAAATATTCTACATACTAAATACACATACTGTAGGGTCTCATATATATATTACAATGAATTGAAAAATATTCAATCAACTGAGATTGTCTAAGCAAAAAGTGGATAAAAAACTCTCTTTGGTGACATCTAATAATTCTTCTAGTTGACTGCACTTTTTTGTAATTAGTATACCTATTATTAACTCATATACTTCCATGCACCTGTTTTCCGTTTACTTTTGTTGTTATTGTTGTTTAGCTCCAGGTCAGCTTTATTGAACTGATCTGTGATCAAAGACATTCCAGCCATGACTATCTTATCTTTTTCCAGCCATAGTATATCTAGGACTACATCATATAATGTGCTCTTAATTTTTCTAAGATAGTGATTTGAAGGAGAAATGGCAGCTTTCACTTTCATCCTTTGTTCATTTCTTCCATTACTGTCCTGTATCCATTTTGTTTCAGCCGGTACTTTATTTGGATTGCTTCATGGAATTTAGTTTTTATCTTATCTCCATGGCTAAGAATCTCTACCTTCACAAGATCATCTCACAGTTGGTCTATCTATTCCTGTAATTGCCCAGGATTCTCTTTCTTTTTCTTTTCATTTTTTTTATATTGTGATATCATCACTCCAAATTTACTATCATCATCATCATCATCATCATCATCATTTAACCTTTATTATTTCTGTTTTAGGATCTACGTTATGAGCAGCTTCAAAATAAAATATTTCTCATTGAAAGTTCCAAGGAAGACTTTAAAAAGCAATGGGAAACTTCACAGCAACAACTGAATGATATGAACAATGTATGTAATTCTAACTAAATTATACTTTTTATTAATTTTCATTTCTATACCTATTTCTCATGCTGACATAAGTTTTTAAAAATGGTTGCATTATTTTCTTTTTCTCTCCCTCTTTCTCTTCCCCTCTCTCTCCTTTCTCTTTCCCTTTTTCTCTCTTTCTCACTCAATTTTAATGTTACATTCTAAAGAGAATTTAAAATGGTTAAAACAGAAATCAATCCCTGTTGCTCATTTAATTCAATGAATTTTCTCCATGTTATTTTCATATCTCTTCCTATGATGGAATATGTTAAGTAGTTCTACTTCTTTTTGTTGGTACTCATTCTCCAATCAGCCTCTCCTTTTTTGAAAATCTTTTATGGTTTGCTGTGGATTATAAGGACACCATAGCTTTCTAAGTAATTAAATATCTGAGTAATCTGGGATTTTGATTTGCATCAGTACAGTGATCAAGCATTCTATTCATGAGCAAAAATACAAAATAAATAAAGTGCAATAAAACATAAAAAGCAACAGCACAAAGTCTTGCAAGGTTTGGTTGATATGACAATGTTTACTGTGACAATCTTCATGTAACACCTCCATTACATGTGGCACAATTGTGTTAGTCATCTTTACTGAAGACAAGCCTGATGATTCAAGAATGAGCATAATTTCCTGTCATATAACCTTTTCCACTCTAGGCACAAGGCCCGAAATTTTGGGGGAGGGGGCACAGTTGATTAGATCAACTCCAGTATGCAACTGGTACTTAATTTATTGATCCTGAAAGGATGAAAGGCAAAATCAACCTTGGTTGAATTTGAACTCAGAACATAAAGACAGACAAAATATTGTAGTAGTAGTAGTAGTAGTAGTAGTAGTAGTAGTAGTAGTAGTGGTGGTAGTAGTAGTAGTAGTAGTAGTAGTAGTAATGTTTCTTAACCCCTTAGTATTTAAACTGGCCATATCTGGCCAAAATATTCTACCTGTTTTATGTTCAAACTGACCAGATCTAGCCTCTCACACCTATCCTACAATATCAATCTAAAAATAAATTACTCCTTCATCAAAATCTTGCAACTATGGAATAATGCATGATTAATTCAAAGCAATGTGAATAAATAAGCAAATATTGGATGTCACTTTCACTTTTCATTACCACACAAGGATAAAATTAACTTGCAAGTGGCCGAGTACTCCACAGACATTAATGTAGGTCTCAGGGAGATTCAGCCTCACATGGAATATGACAAGGCTGGCCCCTTTGAATTATAGCTACAACTCATTTTGACCAGCTGAGTGGACTGGAGCAAGATAAACCTTCAAGTGGTTGGAAGAAAATGAAAAAAGATCCTATATAGGGGCAGGAAAGGTTTTTTTAGTCGTTACGGTCACTATGGGTGTTAATCCAGTCCTAACAGTGGCATTTGTGGGTCTCACAGATCCCAAGGCCAAGCCCCCGCCACCGATGAACACCGATGCACAGGCTGTTGTTATCAAACTGGGTGTGAGTCAAGGGTGAATACACAACGGAATAGCAATTATTTCATCTTAGCTTTCACTGCTTAAACTAAATACAAGAGTGAAGCAATAGAGTGAAACAATAGAGACAGAGAAAAGAACGCATCAATCATTTACAATGAAATACGATCGATCTTTTCTAGCATCTTTTAACAATGAAGAAGAGGGAAAGACATTTAGTAATGAAGAGAGGGAAAGTCTTTCAGGTGTTTACATTTTTATTCTGGGAGTTCTACCCCCGGTACTTATTCATCTTCTTTCATAGTTCTCCATGACTTTTAGTTGGGGGGACATTGAAAGGTAAGTCTTGTGAGATTGTTGAGATGCTTGAACGGAGACATGTAGATTTGTGCTGCATCCAAGAAGTAAGGTGGAGAGGAAGTTCTGCTAGGTTCCTCATAGGCAAAGAACATAGGTATAAGATTTTCTGGGTAGGGAACACTGATGGAGTTGGGGGTATGGGTATACTTCTTGCAGAGAAATGGGTCAATAAGGTAACCAAGATAGTCAGAGTCTGTGATAGAATACTTAAGCTTAGACTAGTGCTGCAACATGGATTAGCAACCATTACCTCAGCTTATGAACAGAAAGACTGATTTTATGACACCCTCTTGAAGACTACCTTGTCGGCGAATGACAGGGACCTTCTCTTTGTGGCTGGTGACTTCAACGAGCATGTTAGACAACATCCTAATTCCAGCAGTGATGAGGGAACCAAGCTGCTGGAGTTCTGTGATGCAAATGATTTTATGATCTGTAATACTAACTTGAGAAAACCTGCCAGTCACCTGTTCACTTACCAGTCTGGTGAGCACACTAGTCAGATTGACTACATTCTCACCAGGAAATGGGAAATATAGTTACTTATAAATGCCAAAACTTTCCCAGGTGAAGAATGTACTCCACAACATAGGTTAGTAGTTAGCAACTTTAGAATCAGGGCTAAATGGCTGCCCAGAAGACGACCAACATGGAAAAGAAGGGTCTGGAAGCTTAATGATCCTCTGAATGGACAAAGATTTAGAGATGTATTACTTCAAGCTTTTGACGAAAAAGGGGAGGATATAGCATCATATAATGTGAAGGACAACTGGATGTTTCTACGGGACAACCTGTTGAGGGCCTCTGACCAGATCTGTGGCTGGTGCAAAGTCCCATCTTGACCTAAGGTAATGTGGTGGTGGAACAATGTAGTTGACAGGGCCATTAGGGAAAAGAAACAGGCATGGAAGGACTAGAAGTGTGGTGGTAGCAGGGAACAGTATCAGATCATCAGAAGAAAAGCTAGGAGACAGGTTCACTTAGCCAGAGAAGAAGCAGATAAGAAAAAATTTGCCAATGTTCTGCATCATGAGGATCAGAGACTTGAAGTGTTTTGTATTGCAAGACAGTGTGTGAGAGAGAATCGTGATATCATAGTAGAGAAATGTGTCAGCATGGATGATGGCTCACTTGCTTTTAATGATGCTGCAAAGAGAGAGACTTGGAGATGCCACTATGAAAAGTTGCTAAATGAAAAAAATGAATGGGAGAAAGAGAGTCTGCCAAATGTTGACCCAACAGAGGGACCAGCTATTCGAATTGACAGTACCTTGGTAGATAAAACAATTAAGGGTATGAAGACAGGGAAAGTTCCTGGCCCATCAGAAATAACTGCAGAGATGCTTAAAATATCTGGCAGTGTAGGCTATAGTCTAGTCACCCATGTAGTCAACCAGGTGATACATAAAGGGGTCATACCCAATGACTGGTGTACTAGCACTATAGTCAACTGCTCCAAAGGTAAAGGTGACACATTAGACAGGAATAATTACAGAGGTATCAAATTGTTAAACCAGGTGATGAACGTCAGAGTGGGTTATAGCCCGACTAGGAAGAGAGTTAGTTTAGACAAGATACAGTTTGGGTTTGCGTCAGGGCGAAGCATCACTGATGCTGTATTTCTGGTAAGACAGCTGCAGGAGAAATTCCTAGCAAAAGGTAAACCTCTGTACTTGGCTTTCGTTGACATGGAGAAAGCCTTTGACAGGGTTCTCCAATCCCTTATCTGGTGATCAATGTGGAAACTAGGGAGAGATGAGTGGTTGGTGAGAGCTGTACAAGCCATGTATATGGATGCTGTCAGTAAGGTGAGGGTTGGCAACGAGTATAGTGAAGAATTCCAGGTAGAAGTAGAGGTTCACCAAGGACCAGCCCTCAACCCCCTCTTATTCATCATAGTCCTCCAAGCAATAACAGAGGAATTCAAGACAGGATGCCCCTGGGAGCTCCTCTATGCTGATGACCTTGTTGCACTAATGGCTGAGTCACTACCAGAACTAGAGAAGTTTCAGGTGTGGAAGCAAGATCTAGAATCAAAGGACCTTAGAGTTAATATAGCAAAAATTGAAGTCTTAATAAGAAAGAAGGCAGACAAATCACAAATCCTTTCATGTAGATGGCCCTGCTTGATCTGTAGAAAAGGCATAGGTAGAAACTCCATAAGATGTACCCGGTGTAAGCTATGGACATGTAAGAGGTGCAGCAATATCAAAGGAAGGTTAACTAAGAAGATAGTTTTTGTGTATGGCAGATGCACTGGGGCAATAATCACTGAAGATGTAGAGAAAACAGATTCCATCACATGCCAGGGGGTAAAACTAGAAGTATTTGATAGCTTCTGCTACTTAGGTGACCAAGTTAGTAATGGGGGTAGATGCTCTGAGAGCGTAGATGCTAGAATAAGAATAGGCTGGGCTAAGTTCAGAGAGCTCCTACTTCTGCTGGTAACAAAGGGCCTCTCACTCAGAGTGAAAGTAGACTGATGCATGTGTGTTAATAGTCATGCTACACGGCAGTGAAACATGGACTATGACTGCTGAGGATATGCATAGGCTTGAAAGAAATGACGCTAGTATGCTCCGCTGGATGTGTAATGTCATTGTCCATACACGACAGTGTAAGTGCCTGAGAGAAAAGTTGAACATAAGAAGCATCAGATGTAGTGTGCAAGAGAGATGACTGCACTGGTATGGTCACGTATTGCATATGGATGAGGACAGCTGTGTGAAGAAGTGTCTCACCCTAACAGTAGAGGGAACCTGTGGAAGAGGTAATCCTAGGTCTTCCTGGGTCTACCTCTTCCACAGGTGGTGAAGCACGACCTTCAAACATTGGACTTCACAGAAGCAATGACTAGCAGCCAAGACCTTTGGAGATATGCTATGCTTGAGAAGACCTGGCAAGTCAAGTGAGATCATAGCTGATGCCAGTGTCACATAACCGGCCTGTTTAAAAGTACCCTTCAATTGTTGGGCAAAATGCTGTGCTTGAGAAGACCTGTTGAGTCAAATGAAATCATTGTTGTGGCCAATGCCTGTGCTGCCTGAATGGCACCCGTGCCAGTGGCATGTAAATGTGGTCAATGTCAGTGCCACCTAACTGGCTCCCATGCTGGTGGCACATAAAAAGCACCATTCGAGCATGGTCAATGCCAGTGCCACCTGACTGGCTCCCATGCTGATGGTGCATAAAAAACATCATCCAAGCATAGTCAATGCCAGGGCTGCCTGACTGGCCCCCACGCCGTGGCACATAAAAAGCACCCACTGCACTCTCAGAATGGCTGGCATTAGGAAGGGCATCCAGCTGTAGAAACCTTGCCAGAACAGATTGGAGCCTGGTGCAGCCTCCTGGCTTACCAATCCTCAGTCAAACCATCCAATCCATGCCAGCATGGAAAGCAGACGTTAAACAACGATGATGATGATGATGTTATATTTCTTGTATACTTTAAGAGAGGCATAGACAACTTTTTTTGAGAAGCAAATCACATGTGACATGGCTCATCATCAAGTGGGTCAATTACTAAAAAAATTGAAGGTAATTTTTCATTAGGCTTGCCATTCAGAAGGTCTCCTGGGCTACTTCAAGAGAATCATAACAATATCCAAGTAGTTAAGATATCAGTTATAACTGGAGAAATATAAGTTCATATCCCATTGCTAGCTGAAGTATTTAGTCTACAATATTCAAGATTTCACTGTCTTGTCTCACAAGAATAGAGAATTTCTTCAGATAGCAACACTTATTCAATAATATGGGTAAAAATATGTAGAAATGAAGTGATTTTTAAGGAAGTTGTAAAACATTATAATATCCATTGACAGGATATTTACCTTATATATTTTATGATAGTGCATTTTTAATGTATTCCAAATCAAATGGATTTATTTTAGAAATTAGCCAGGAAAGAAACAGAGAAGGAAGCAGAAACTGGAAAATACAAGATGGAAATTAACCAGTTACACAGCAAATTAGATGCAGAAGCTCAAATCCAGAGAGAACTGAAAAACAAACTGTTAGAAATGGAACAAAAGTTGTCTGGTAAATTTAATTATCTTTGCTTGATGGATATTTAATTAAATGGAACTGAAATTAAATACAGATCTACTTTTTGCATGAAAATGTATTGAGAAACTGATCTATGCAGTCTACAATTCCCAGATCTATTTCGTAGCAGTGTTGGGATGAAGGTTGCTGGTAGACTGCAATTTGATGTTTAATAACCTTATTATGGAAGGAGGGTGTTATGTTACATTGTTTCACTTTTGAATAAAGGAGTGTATGGCTCTGTAGTAATATTAAAAATAAATCTTTAATAAAATATTTCTTCTCAGTGTCTGAACTTTAATTTGATCAGTCGACAGACAAATCAACATAACACTCTCTTTCCTGTTATATGCTCACTAAATCTTACCTTACTCAGGGTAGCTGCAATTCTAGCCCAATGCTGGTGTACAAGTATGATAGAAAATTTTACAGTGAGTAAGTTTGAGTAAAAGAGAGGAGAATTAAATTTTAAATTTATTAAAACTAATACTTAAACACAAAAATGATTTTATTCATTGTTGCAAATATGCATTTTCATTTATAATAGTTTATGATTTTTTTAAATGTATTTACAGAACATGATAACATTTACAAAGTAATGATGAAAAAACATGAAGTAGAGTTGGCAAGCTTACATGAACAACTTCGTACAAAAGGTAGCCAATTAAATTGCCTTTGCGATGAAGTAACACAGCGAGCTCAGTCTTTACAATCAGCTGTATCAATCACCAGGACATCACTTTCCTGAAACATTTTTCACTAATCCATAAAAGAATTTACCATATTTTTTTCTATTCCATATGTTTTTACTTGATTAACAAAAAAAAAAAAAAAAAAGAACTTTAATTAACATTTAGTTATTTAAAGACAGCCATTTCCCCTCTCCACCAATTCAATAATATTTGCATTACTGTTGACTTTGCATTTCATTGGTTTGTTGATTTTTCCTATTGTAGTTAAGTAAGTATATCTGGACCAGTTAATCATCTTGTGACTATATTTCTAATGAAATACTTTGTGTTTTAATTAATTTTCAAAATAAGCAAGAATTTAATTTAGCAAAGATTTAGTAAATTAATACTTTGTCATTACAAATTTGGTGTTTGGAACATAAAAGAATTCTTATATAAAATTTTTAGAAGTTGGTTTTAAATTAGATATGAACATTTTAAAACATCATTTTCTTTCATTGTAATAGGGGTGGTTTCAAGCGAGTTAGTATCAAAGCAGTTAAATTAAACTTTACTGTTGTGTACAACCTGCTGAGCACACATATCTGTATATAAATTAATATTTTCATAACATTCTATATCAGTTAGTTTATTGTGAGACACAAAGTCTGTGACTCTTGGCCCATCAATGTCACTCACTCCATAACATTGAAACATATTTCTTTATGAAGTTTTTCACTGTTTTCATATTTAAACATCATCGATAATAATAAGGGGTAAAATAAGAAACTGATGACTAAAATGGGATCCTTTTTAGTTCTCAGAAATATCTGAGGTAAGTTCTTTGAGAGATCTTTTAGGATATATTCTGTGGCAATAAGTCAAAGTCAAATTAAAATGGATAGAAATCATGTTGATGGGAAATTAGATTCTGATTAATTTATCTTAAATAAAAAGAATAATATAGACCAATACACAAATGTTTCAAAGATATATTTAAGAAATCATGATAATTTGTTGATTCCAAATAATTTTTTCTCTTTTTTTAAATTAAGTATTTGTCAAATAAAAATTTTACAGATTTAAAATAAAACTGAGGAAAATTTTGTGTGTCTGCTTCTTTTTTATTGTTTTTTGCTTGTGCATGTAATGTGTACATCTCAGAGATGTATAAGTATAAATTTGTATTTGCACAAAAACTGGAAAGAAAGCAAATATATAGTTACTGGAAATTTTCTCTAAAGAAATAAGTTGTGAATGTTTGTATGCAGCATCTAAGATGTGTATATGTATTGAAATACATATATTGGTATGTATTGGGTCATCACATAAATAATGTGTTTTTTTTTCTACTTTTATTTTTCAAAATTAAGATAATCAAAGTTCTTTTTTCATCTAAAATATACTCTCCTTCATTTCTTACAATGCTCTTCCATCTATCTGGTAGACTTGCAAGGCCCCTCTTCCAAAATTCACTTGTCTGTGACAAAAAATACTCCTCCAGTACTGTTCTGACCTCATCTACAGAATTCATATTTTTTCGTCCAAAGGATTTTGAAGACTGTGGAATAAATGATAATCAGATGGGGCAATGTCCCATGAATATGGTGGGTGGGGCATTGTTTCCCATTCAAACTGCTCCAGCCTTTGGAATGTCATCCTTGCTGTATGTGGCCAAGCATTATCCTGATGGAAGAACACCTTTCGTCTTGAAACCAAAGACGGTTGTTTTTTTTCTAGCACTGACTTAAGCTGCTCACAGTAGATCTCCTTAGTTATATGGTTTGGTTTAAAAGTTCAAAGTGGACTAAACCTTTCATATCCCACCAAACAGATAACAACACCTTATGTGGGTGAAGACCTTCTTTAGCCTAGGGTGCCGGTGTTTCTCCTTTCCCTACCCACCTTCTTCGGCGCTTGACATTTTTATAGAGAACTTATTTCTTGTCACCAGTCACTATATGATCCAAAAAAGGTTCATTTGTGAGATATGACAGCAAAAGAGAGGACACATTCATTCTCTGCACACAATTAGACTTGGAAAGTTTGTGAGGAACCCATTGACCCAATTTGCTGACTTTTCCAATGGCACACAAGTGTCAATGAATGGTTGACTGATCAAGCTTCTCTGCTAGTTCCTCAACAGTTATGATAGGATTTTGTTCCACCAGGGTTTGCAGGACATCCTCGTCGAGTTCTACCAATCTTCCAGGATGTGGCTTGTCTTCTAGGCTGTAGTTTCCGGCTCGGAATTTCTGGAACCACCATTAACACTGGTTTATGCTTATTGTCCGATCCCCATATACTGCATTAATATTCCTCGCACTTTTTGTTGCATTATTGCCTTTATTGAACTCAAAAAGCAAAATATGCTGAATATGCTCCTTTGTCACTTTCATTATAGCTTTGAAAAAATAGCTGTTAAAATCGAACTGCACTCTTCAAAACTTGCACTAAGAATAAGGACAAAATAAAATTACTACCTGCTTTTATAGCAAGTTGATGCAGGTAGTTTATCCCGTCCTCCTCCATATTTTAGTGCATGCAAGTAAAAAAACCGCATTATTTACAAGATGACCCAATAAATACAAAAGAATGTTTGTGTTTATTAAAGTTTCCTGTACATAGCATGGTACACATGTTGTGTGTGTGTACATCTATGGATATACATACGTGTAAATACACACACATATACATCCATGCATGTGTGTATGTATATATATATATATATATATATATATATCCATATATAAAATCATCCTTTATCCATGGCCAGACATGTTTTCACAGAATATTGGTAATGAATAAGATTGCTTGTATGAGAGTGACACTCATTTACAACTATGTATATATATATATATATATATATATATATATATATATCTACATACATGCAGGATGGCTGCAACTTAATTTTTGAGAAACACCACCACTTAATTATTCTTTTAAACATGAGCATCACAGATGTAGCTTTTCAGTTCTGCTACATACTGATACACTTTTGCACAGATGTGGCAATAATGGGTGTCTCTTACAGCAGTTATTAAGAGAGCTTACCACCCATACATGCCCTCATTCTAGCATGGAAATTTTCATTGAGTGTTTTGCCTTGCCTGGCTATGGCCAATCATAGTATACAACATAATAAATATGTTAAAAGTTAATAAACACCTTTTTAAAGAGAGAAAGGGCTTTGCACAGGATCAGTGCCGCTCTCTAAACAATGTATGCATTTGCCCATAAAGAGAAACTAGTCTACATCATTGGATGGAAATGAAGTTGCAAATATTACATAAGTTTTCATTCTAAAGAGTCAAAAGGTCTCTTACTCCTAGCTGTTGTATATCCATTGACTCTAGTGAGTTCATCCATCCTTGCTAGGTTTTGTTTCTCATCCTGCAGGGAATCCAATGTAAGTCACCCTCCTTATCAGAAATACACACACACACACACACATTTGACTGTAATTCGAAAACTTCAGGATGGGAAAACACCTAGAAGAGACTTGATTGCTGGATACTGGTTGCTATATGGTTGTGAAAAGAGGGAAAGCTACAAACCAGACTAGCAGCATCTCCATTAATGACTTAACTGTTTCTGCTATATATGATGAGGAATGTTACAGGTATCTAGAGGTAGATGGAATCATATCTTCCAATGGAACCTGTAACAAGGCACATGTCACTAAAGAATATTACAGCTGGATAAGGAAAGTATGGACTTCAGAACTCTCTGCATTCAATAAAACAGTGGCCCACAATGTGTTTGCAGTACCAGAACTCATATCAACATTTGGGCTACTTCATTGAATGCTTGATGAGATCTGAGCCATTGATGTGAAAACCTGGACAATACCGACCAACACAAATAATATTCACATCAATAGTGACATAGACTGCCTCTACCTAAAACAAGGAGGCAGAAGTTTAATATTGATCCAGATTGCCTTTGAATATTATATTATGTCTCATCAATATCTTTTAACCATCAAGTGTTGAAGTACATCCCTTAATCAAGCTTTCATACTTGATTAAGGCAAGTATGACAGGCAAAAATATCATAAGACTTTGAAAACAGCTCCTCAAGAAACATTCCTTATCTGATAACCTTGAATACATGCCCAAAGAAATTGCACAATTCTACCACAATGTATCATCAGATGAAAGGATAAGTATACATCATGCATGGATATAGTAGCAGAAAGCTTCAGGAACACTGATAATCAAAGCAGTCTATCATGGACCAACAACTGGATTACTGTCTCTCACTTTTAAGGTTATCTGTTTACAGTCAAGGAACAGAGAATAGCAACCAAATACCTGATGCACAAAAGGGACAGAGATGCAGGAAAAACACCAAAATATGATAACTGATGCAGACATTGAGGAGTTAACACCTGAGATGTTACCCACATCATAAACAGTTGTCCAAAAATGTCATCACATTATTATCTACCAATGAGACATGATATTGTAGCTAGGACACTATATAATGAGATCTGTCAGAAAGATAACCCCAAGTCTGAAGAAATAAGAACCCACAGCATGGTAGAGTACATAGCCACTCATAATATGAAAGAGTACTGGTGGAATGTCTCTGTGAAATTCTCAATAAAATGTAAACATAATAGATCAAATATAGTGATTTAGGACAGAGAAGAGAAACTAGGTACTGTAGCGGAAATCAGTTATCCAGCAGATATCAACATAAAGCTAAAGATTAGTGAAAGAGAAAACACTTATGCCAAACTATTGAGAAATCTACAGCTACTCTATTTAAAAATTCTGGTTTATATCTGAAATTATTGAGTCACTGAGATATGTAACAAACTACCTAAGCACTAATTTTGAGAAACTAGGCTTCTCAAAACCAGAAAGGAGAAAGCTAATTAGAAAATTACAGATTCAAGCCATCACTGGAACTATCAAAATTTGTAAAACTTCCCAAGAGTTTAGCATTTATGTATATATGCACATGTCTAGACATGCAGCCATATGCATGAGAAAGCATACATAAAACAAAACATACAAGTCTGCACAAGCATTGACTCCAAATATTGCACACATTCACACAAACATGCACAAATACCCTGTTGATGCTGTTGAAATTCCAATGAAGGAACCTCATATCTAGGTTAGAAACTGGCTTTCTCTCTCTTTACTGATAAGAAATCTTGAATTAAAACTGAATAACAAGCAAGCAAGCATATATACATGCATGCATCCCACCATCCCCCACCCCACCCACACACACATTTTCCTCCAAGTCACTCCTCAACAGAAATCTGATCTTGTCACCACCTGCAGGCACAAGACATTTCAGACCTTTTACATTGTAAAAGATCTGCATTGTACCATTTCCAAGTGGGAGAGGGCCGCATGATAAAACACATATGCATGAAATACGGTTACTTGTCCACTTTACACTGAATTTTTTGCAGTTTTTCTTAATTTTATTTGTCTTAGTATGAAATTTTGTCTTAGTATGAAATTGTATTTGTCTTAGTATGAAACTAGTAACCTAGAAAATTGTTGAGGGCTGCAGGTTGCCCATGCATTTTTTACAACTACCAACTTACAAAGAGAGTAATTTTAATATCATCCACACACACTTGTATACATACTACAATATATCATCAATGAATAAAACCACATCTGCACATCACCCAACACTTTGTTGCATTTGGCACATAAATGGATTACACTCTATGTTAACACCCCCCCCCCCACACACACACACTCACACAAAACACACAAAACACACAAAGCAAAGACTACATTCTCTGTTAGCTGGACACGCAAAATAATATAAACTAGGCTACACACTGTTACCAACAGACACACAAAAACATACACAAATTCATCAACTCACACCAATTAATTTGACCATACAATACCACACATATTATGCAACCACTCAACACCATCAGAACTGCATAGACACACACACACACACATGTATGTATATATGTATGTATGTATGTATGTATGTACACATATACCTATCTGCCAAACTGCAGTCACACTCATGGATAAAGACAATATACATACACATTGATCCACACATACATAAACCTAAAACAGAGACAACAACCACAAATACACAAACGCCTGAAAGCTTACATACCTGAAACAGTATGAGAACACCACATACACACAGATATGCACAATACATATATACAAGTAAAAATATATGCACGCGCGAGTGCACACACACACACACACATGCACACACACACACACACACACACACACACAACAATGACCAGATCATATATATATATGCATACATCAGGATGTAAATATATGTGTGTCTGTGCATGTGTCTATCATCTGTGAGTGTGTTTCCAATTTATCTTCTGTATTTGTTTCCAAGAAACAAGCATTTGTTTCATAAGATTGTATTTCACTTTCAATTTCAGTGTCTTCACATGTAATTGTTTGATAATATCTGTGCGCGCACACACACACACACACACACACACACACACACACACACACACACACACACACACACACACACACACACACACACCATATAGGTTTGTCTAGATTGAGATGTATTCACAATAGTTGCGCATGAACACACGCATAAATATAGCCTTATGAAAGTACAATTGTCTCCTCCATGGAAACAAGTAGACATATTGAAGTGATAAAAATCTAGAATCTGTCGATAAAATGGTGATTGATTAAGCTGACATAATTTGACTAGATCTATGCTCTCTTTGCTCTCCAGAGACATATTCTGTTTTGCTACAAAACATAATTATTGAAAATATCATACTGGTTTTCAGTTTACTATCATCAGAATATATGATGTAAAAGAGTTCATTTAAAAAATGATCTAAATATATGTGTTTGTAGTATAAATATATAGACAGACAAACATACATACTGAGAGACACATATACATGCAGATGCATACACACACTTATGCACACACACGTTTATATATATATATATATATATATGTATATGTATAGTATAGGACAATCAGTAAATTATCATAATAGGACTCAGAGTTTCAAATGCTGAAGCTAAGAGCTGCTACGATGCATTTTCATCGGCTATTATGAAAATAGATGCTATTAAAAAACTGTTGAATAAAAAGGAAGTTACTCTAATAGGTAGGAAAAACTATAAAAGATAAAAAATACATGCAACCTTATTCCCACAATACATAGAAACCTCCTGCATTCATAATGTCAGCATATGTACACACTCCCACAAACATGTATATATACATGCCCATACACACAAACATATATGTGCATTTACGTACTCATACACATATCCATGCACACACATGCATATATATATACGTATAATGTACATATGTTTTTACTAGTGTATATTTCGCTATTTATAAGGACAATCCTCTAGCTTTCATTAAGAATACCAATGGACCAGCACAAGATTGGTTAAGGAAGGACATTATCCATTTTATGAAAACACTCAATCTTAGCATAACAATAGATACCAACCTGATGGCTGTCAATTTCCTTGACGTATCTCTGGATTTACAAAAGAATATTTACAAACCCTATAGAAAGCCCAACAATAGACTTAGTTATATTAATGAAGGTTCCTGCCCGCCCCCCACATAGTGTTTAAGAATTTAGCTAAGAATATTAATAGGAGAATTTCTAGCCTCTCTAATATAAACATATTTAATAATGCTGCCCCAGTATATAACAAAGCTCTTAAAGCTAGTGGATTTAAAGAGGAAATAGCTTACACACTTGCTGTTAGGACAGAAATAAGTAAAGAAAACATAGATACAGGAAAATTATCTGGCTCACACTCTATAATATAGGTAAATATTTAATATAGGTAAATATTTCTTGTCACTTATAGATAGACACTTTCCAATAAATCATAAATATATGAAACTCTTTAATAGGCATAACTTAAAAATTAGTTTTAATTCAATCAAAATTTTTAAAACAAAATTGCACA
The DNA here is from genome assembly GCF_046866305.1 of Octopus bimaculoides. NCBI lineage: Eukaryota > Metazoa > Mollusca > Cephalopoda > Octopoda > Octopodidae > Octopus > Octopus bimaculoides. Next base: position 110,003,403 of record NC_142928.1, read on the forward strand.
CAACACAAAAAAACAACACAAAGCCGGCTGTTCCTGCAGAGATAAAGACTTGTGCCTGCTAAATGGAGCCTGTATGACCGAGGCCATTATTTATGAAACCACTGTAAATTCTATGAACGCTAAGAACACAGTTTCATCAAAGAGATATGTGGGTCTCACAGAGGGAAATTTTAAAGCAAAGTTCAATAATCACACCTTAAGCTTCAGGCACTGGGATAAACGAAAAACGACCAAATTATCCAGTCATATATGGTTCTTAAGAGAACAAGGTGTCATCTATAAGATTTACTGGAAGATCTTGGCAAGGTGTAAACCTTATACCAATGGTAGTGGTAAGTGCAGTCTTTGTGATATGGAAAGATGGTTTATCTGGAAAAGTTCCTTGGACCCTGCTAAATGTCTAAATTCAAGAACTGAACTTTTTCGATCATGTCCACACATGACAAAATACTTGTTACGGTTTTGGGCCCCACAAGATCATGGATAGAATCTGCATTTTTACTATGTTCCTGTATAAGCTTTCCATATGTCTTAACATTTTTTTATTGTTATATATATATTTTTTAAATTTTTTCCTTTTTAATTGTGTGATTGTATATGTGTGTGAGTATATGTATATGTTGCTGAGACCCCTTCGGTCATGACAGACCATGGGATTGTACCTAGAAAGTTACCCTTCCAGGCACAAGTTCAGGAAAGGTTGTTTATGGAAGACCAGCAGTCGCCCATGCATACCGGCCTCCCCTCTCCATGCCACCAGTGTTATCCAAGGGAAAGGCAAAGGCCGATACAGCTTGGCACCTGTGACGTAGCAATTCATTTCTACAGTTGAGTGTATTGGAGCAACATGAAATAAAGTGTCTTGCTTAAGAACACAACACGCAGCCTGGTCTGGGATTCAAACTCACAACCTCACGATCATAAGCTCAATGCTCTAACCACTAAGCCATGCGCCTTCACATGTATATGTATGTATATATTAAATGTGTATGTGTGTGCGTGTCTGTATATATGTGTACGCATGTATGTATGTATATGAGTGTAGTACTGTATCCGGTGCATAAGTGCAACTTTCATGCACTTTCTCCTTTTATACGTATATGTATATGCATATGCTTGTATATCTGCAGCTGTAGGTGTGTGATAGGAGAGTGTGTATATATATATATATATATATATATATATATATATCTGTGTACATATGTACATATGTACATTATACGTATATATATGCATGTGTATGCGTGAATATGTGTATGAGTATGTAAATGCACATATACGTTTGTGTGTGGTGTATGGGCATGTATATATACATGTTTGTGTGAGTGTGTACATATGTAGACATTATGAACGCAGGAGGTTTCTATGTATTGTGAGAATATGGTTTTGTGCATTTTTTATCTTTTATATTTTTCCCTAGCTATAAGAATAACTTCCCTTTTATTCAACAGTTTTTTTATAGTGTCTATTGTCATAATAGCTGATGAGAATGCATTGTAGCTCTTAGCTCCAGCATTTGAAACTCTGAGTCCTATTATGACAATTTACTGATTGTCCTAAACTATACATATATATAAATTCCTCTATTTACTTAATATCAAGGTCTCTTTTGTTGTCATTTTATTATTATTATTATTATTAAGGGTGTCAAGACTCTTACATTGCTAGAAATAAGAACTAAAATGGTCTAATGCTGTAGGAAAAGCACATAAATGCAGCCCCTATGAGCATGTATGTTTGCATTTATGTGCTTTTCTTACCGTATTAGAGCATTTTAGTTCTTATTTCTAGCAATGTAGGTGTCTTGACACCCTCTGACACAGCCTGGCTCATAAGACCACACGCATCCCCTGATATGGAGACCATTCCACCAACCTGCCCACACCCTCTCCTCAACCCTGACCACATGCCTTAACTTGTCTCATAATCAGCCACCCAGTGAGGAGGGCACCACTCCCTCTGTGACTGCTGTGGAACTTCAGGATTGGCCTCAGTCCCTGGCATATTACTGCTAGCTTCATCCCCTTGTTCATTGCTGCTGGCTCCATCCTCCAATGCATTGATGATCCTGCACATGTCCAAAACATGATGTGGCATACTCTTTGTTTGACCCCTCTCATTGTTGCAGCTGCTGCTAATGGTGTCATCCTGCAACACAAGGTGAGTACTCTAGCCCGAAATATTACATCTCCCATTGCCATGGGATGAATATTCGGCAGCTTTTGCAGTTTGACTGACATGTGGTCAGGAAAACCAGTCACAAACGCTAACTTGACAGTTCATTCCAGTGTTTGTCTGCGTATCCCACAAGTTTAGCCAATCTCCTCATTTCATTAGCAAACACATCGACTTGTATACCCATCCACTTTGCTTTCCTCGGTCAACCATATGCCATGAATGGCTCTTCCGTAAAAGCATCCATCAGCCGGACTTCTATTTTTTTTTGCGCTTAACTAGCCTTTCTCTTCCTTTTCCAAGTATAGCACCAAAGCTGAACCATCAAGGTACAATAGTATAAAGCTCGCTAGGTCGTCTATACCATGTTTTGCCCCCAACTTAATTTTTTCAACCACACGACGATATCTCCCTCACTGCAAAATGGCCTAACATTCTCATTCAAAACACGGACCATACCCATTATTTTTTTTTTTCTAATGAGCTGAAATAGCTTGTGATGTGAAGGAGGAAATGACAAACAGAAAGAAGCAGAGAGAGAATTATGGAGGTCTTTCCTGACCACCTGGAAGGGGTAACTCACAGTGTCCATGTGGTCTGTCTGCTGCCATACCATCCAACAGGTCTGCTCTTGCACGCTGTCAACTGGGAACTGCTCACTGACAACTTGCAGATGCCTGCATGCCCATTGCAGCCCTTCTGGTGGGACCTACAGGCCCCACTTTCAACAGGACCTGTGTACTCCCTTACTTCCGGTCCTTCTCTCCAACACAGCCTGGCTCATAACACCAGCTTATGAAGCACAGGTATCAAATTTAACAGAATTTTAGTTCTCAGATTCTAGCTTCCAATGTCCAACTTGCTGTTACTTGAGGTCTCTGGGTGACACTTGGAACAGCTCATATAAAACAAGTCAGCAGCAGAGGCAGCAGATATGGTGGCAGTGGGAGATGTAGCAGTGGCAGGAAATGTAGAAGCAGTGGCAGTGAAGGCAAATGTGGAACCAGTGGCGGTGGCGGCAGTGGCAGCAACAACAACAACAGAATATTAAGTAAGTTGATTTCCTTCATGATTTCCGGGCTGCATTAAATGGATCACAAATTCATTTTTAAAGACATTATCTTTGTTAAATAGTTCTATATTTAAGAGATGAGGAATTATCAACATTATTTACAATTGACAGATATTTGTCCTCATCTTGTTTGTTGTTAACACAACATTTCTGCTGATATACCCTCCAGCCTTCATCAGGTGTCTTGAGAAAATTTCGAACCAAGGTTCTCATTCCTAAGGGATTTTTTCGATGTTGTTGTTGTTGTTGTTGTTATTATTATTATTATTATTATTATTATTATTATTATTATTATTATTATTATTCAGGTCACTGCCGGGAATCAAACTCGGAATCTTAACCACTATGCCATATACCCATGGCCAAAATTCCAAGTTCAATTCCAGGCAGTGACCTGAAAAATAACAGCAACAACAACAACAACATCCAAAAAAAAAACCTTAGGAATGAGAACCCAGGTTCGAAATTTCCCCAAGACACCTGATGAAGGCTGGAAGGTATATCAGCCGAAATGTTGTGTTAACAACAATCAAGATGAGGACAAATATCCGTCAATTGTAAATAATGTAAATAATGTATCTTTGTTAAAGTTTGAAATAAAAAAAAAAAACATCTACATATGTATGATCTATCTCTGTAAATTTATTTTCTCTTTTCGTATGAAAGTGGATAATCTAAATATATCCCACCATTTGGAGGATCTTTGTTGTCTCCACTGTAATATATGAATTCAAATACCCACATAAATGAAAATTCCCAAACAAGTGTTATATAACACAGACAGGTAGGTAATGGCTACAATCATATGATCATGGTTTTGGTTATATCTGCTTCATTAAAGCTGACCATGGGTTAAATAGCAACACCAACAAGACAAGGGTTGGCTGAAAAGTTCAGAGGCTGACCAAGATACTCTCATGGAATGTGACCAAATGAGGTTAATTTTACAACATTGTCCCCCTTATGGTTCACACACTTCTTCCATCAGTGTTACAGTTCTTGGATCCCATTGGTGAAGATTTCATCCAGTTGGTCAAAAAAGTCATCAACAGCAGATATGATGCCATCATCACTGCAATACTAGTTCCCAACCAAGTATTTTTTCAGATTAGGGAACAGATGATTGTGATATGGGGCCAAATCAGGAGAATAGAGAGGGTGATAAACTAGTTCAAAGCCACAGTCATGCACAACAGCCATTAAAATGAAGGACCTGTGTGCTAGAACGTCGTCCTGATGAAACAAAACCCTTTTCATCAGTTTTCCTGGGTCTTTGGTTTTGACAGCCTTTCATAACTGCCACAGCAAGTTGATATAGTACCCTCCGTTGATGGTGTGACTCTTTTGAAGATAATCAATAACACAGCATGAATTTCCGGGGGGGGGGGGGCTAAGCTCTTTTCTGCAGGTACTTGATAACATCACAATGCCAATTTTTTTCCCCTTTTCAAGAGAAGTTGAAACTAGTTACTTTTGAAGTTTTGAGAACTGAAGAATATTGACCTACATCTTGGAAAACATATGTTACTGATAACTTATGAATACAATGTAATACACAAATAATTGGAATTTCTTCTATATCTAATAATTTCATATCACCTGATTACAACTGATATTTTCCGTTTCTTTGAATTAATTTTTTTCTTTCCCACTCCAGGGTCTCCCAGAAATTTGGCATCATCTATACAGATGAAGTGATGCCAACAGAATAATTTCTAATGGTATTGTGCCAGGAATTTTCTTCCTTACATAAACAACTCTTGTAATTATGAGAAATATTATATGTTATTGATGCTTGAATTAACTGTCTACTCTCAATTGAGTTATTGGTCTTACACTTGTCATCATTTTCTTTCCTTCTTCCATCTCTTTCTGTTTCTTTTCCATCTCCTTTACATTGAATTTAACCCACTTTAAGGCTGTACTTTGTATATGAAGCAATTCTCTTCAGTCTTTAAAAAAATATGAATACTGATTAAAATATTGGTTAGAAACAAAAGTTGAGATAAAAGGTGTTCCCTGTATCTAAATGGAAATCTATTTGTGAAGAACCTTTAAATATACTACCTGACTCATACTCAATACTAATCTAACTTGAAATCATTTCAGACAAATTACTGCAGCTAAAAGTTTCATAAGTGGTTTTGATGGACGTATGATGATGATGATGATGATGTATAGTATATCTACATTTGGGTCTTCCACTTAGTGTGTCTTTCTTAAACCTCCATCCCCCACAACTGTTTCCTTAATACCTTATCTCTTTTTCACTCACCTCTTGTCCTATTTATCATACAATGTTATCTGTGCATCTAAAGATCACTGTGAATCTCTCCTGTCATCTGAATCACTCTGCCCATGTAACTAATATGGTATTAGCTCTGCCCAATCCTCTCATCTCTCTAATACTCACCTTCTCTCCTATTCTGCAGTTAATCTCCACCTGTCCTTATCACTATTTCTCTCTCCCATTAAGGAAGAGGGTAACATCAGACCTGTTCATATCTAATATAGTAATTTTTCCTGTGCAACTAATCATCACCCATTTTTTTTCAAGCAACTCATTGTTGACATCCCTTACTTTCTCTCACCATTTCCAGTCTCTGTTACTATTCCTCACTTACTATCTCTTTCTCATATTAGTAAACATGTAGCTGTCATCACTGTGTTTCTTCCATTATTCCCTTCTCTACCACTCTCTTACTTCAATAATTTTGTTTTTCTTATCATGCTCCCCTTTCACCTACTCACCTTGGTTCTTCTATCATTGCTCCCTCTTCTGTTCACTCTTAAATGAACAGAGACAGTGTAGAGAATTGGGAACTCTTTAGCACTGTGGAGCCCAAGGTTACTTTACTAGTGCTAACATCATGATAAAATAACTCTAGAACATTATATAAGTTGGTTAATGGGTGGGTAAAGACAACATTAACTTAACATGACCCTTTAGTTTAGCCAAGGACATTATTTACTCCCTAGTGTCACAATAAAAATGTAGCATATACGCACTGTAAAATGTTTGGTGTTTGGAAGGGAATCCCTCTATTAAAACCATATCAAAAATTATACATACAAACAAGCAGAGATACCCAGTGTTGCTCAGGATTAAAATGGCAATGCCAGATATCTCTCCCTTTTTTATTGTTTTACTTGTTTCAGTCATGTGACTGCAGCCATGCTGGCACACCGCCTTTACTAGAAGAAATCGAACTCAGGATTTATTCTTTGTAAGCCTCGTACTTATTCTATTGGTTTGTTTTGCCAAACAGCTAAGTTATGGAGACACAGCAACATCGGTTGTGAAGCGATGGTGGGGGTATAAACACAGAAACACACGCACACACACACACATATGTATATACATGCATACATATATATATATATATATATATATATGTATATACACACACACATATATATGAATATATATATATATACAGTGTAGTATATTGCCACTTAAGTGTGGCTGACCCCTAGGGGTGGATGTTACTGTTGCTTTTAGCCCCAGGAGGACATCTCCTCCAGCTGGCTTATCGACACACGACTGTGTCCTGTTTGCCAAGGGAGTTATCCCTCTCACCACGACCAGCAGCACGAACGTATCCGGATTTCAGGGTTATTTCCCTTCTTCGGCGTTCGACAGCTGATGACCTTGGTGAGAGAGAAAAACCTGGCAAAATCTTATATCTTCTTTTCCAGTGACATTCTTCACTGATATTGAAAAGCCAGCTGGAGGAGATGTCCTCCTGGGGCTAAAAGCAACAGTAACATCCACCCCTAGGGGTCAGCCACACTTAAGTGGCAATATACTACACTTTATCGTGCAGTTACTGTTAATACTTCATTTAGAGAATTAACATTGCTTGTTTTCACCTTTTCAATATCAGTGAAGAATGTCACTGGAAAAGAAGATATAAGATTTTGCCAGGTTTTTCTCTCTCACCAAGGTCATCAGCTGTCGAACGCCGAAGAAGGGAAATAACCCTGAAATCCGGATACGTTCGTGCTGCTGGTCGTGGTGAGAGGGATAACTCCCTTGGCAAACAGGACACAGTCGTGTGTCGATAAGCCAGCTGGAGGAGATGTCCTCCTGGGGCTAAAAGCAACAGTAACATCCACCCCTAGGGGTCAGCCACACTTAAGTGGCAATATACTACACTTTATCGTGCAGTTACTGTTAATACTTCATTTAGAGAATTAACATTGCTTATATATATACATATATATACATATATTTATACACACACATATACATATACATGTATATATATGTAAGGGAACGGCCGTGCGAACTCATAAAGGAGAAATGGTGACGAATGGAAAAACAGAGGACTCCTTTTATTTAAATGTGTCACACAGTCGAACACAGAATATATATATCAAAGATGATATACATGATATGTTATGCTACGATAACATAGATGACCAGTAATGAAAAACCACAACCGTATTAGATGAATAACAGAGATATTTATTATGGCGTTAGAATGTATGTCTGTGTGAGAGTGTGAATGCGACATATAAGAACATAATCAAAGACAGGCCGTCATACAAAGAAAAGTGTGTATGTGAGTGATACATGTGTGTGAGTTATTACAGCAGATGGAAAGAGAGTCAATAACACGTGAGCAATTATACCAGTTCTTTAGTACACTATAGGAAAAGTTCTGTATGTGAAGTTGGGGAGGCTGAGTGTGGCAGAGCTGATCACTAGTTGTGATGTCGTGGCATCGATGCCGGGCCGTGATTCTTGTTATACAGATGTTCGTCGCTGGCTGAGAACTCTTGTCTGTTTATTTATTGTGGTGAAGCTGAGTCACCTAACAGAATCGAAGAGAGAGATGTGCCGCGGAGGTTTGGTTTGGTGTACATAGTAAGTCGTGTTGACGCTGGTGGTGATTGAGGCTGCTTGGTAGTAGTCGTAGAAACGTGTTGCTGATATGGCGACGGCGGTGGTCATCGTTGGCTGGATGAAGCTGTTGAAGTGGTCGCTGGCTAATTGTTGCTGCTGCTGTCGTGTGGTACACGGAACAGTCTCTAAGAGAAACTGAACCGAGACAAATTTGGTGGGTATGAGTTGATCTATTTATAGCGTTAAGGGGGCTCACCAGACATCAGAAATATACTCTATCACGTGACCTTATTAAGGGCTGTGATTGGTCAGTTTGCGTTCTGGCGGGAACGGTTCGAAGAATTTGCCGCTTCAAATAATAATCAATCACGTGATGACAAGGTTGATGTTTTCCGCTACGTTTGTTTATATTTAAATGAGAAGAATGGCGATAGCAGTTTTGTACCTAGTGACGATAGGTAGTTTCACTACATATATATACATATATATATATATATATATATATATATATATATATATATATATATATGTATATATAAACATGTATATATATATATATATATATATACATGTGTGTGTATATATATATATATATATATATATATATATATATAGTCAACCCAAACACGAACAAGCAAGAAAAGACAACAATGCGAGGATGTGTGTGTGTGTGCATATGTATATATATATATATATATATATATATATATATATATAGAGAGAGAGAGAGAGAGAGAGAGAGAGAGGCATAGTATATATAGGAGGAGAATTCACAAAAAACACAAAAGACGAAGACAGGTGGTGTAGAAAACAAACAGATGTATTAGTATAACACTCGGGAAGTGAAAAAGTCTTTAATGTTTCGAGCTTACGCTCTTCCACAGAAAGGAACACAGAAAGAAACAAGGAGAGAAACATGGAGAGAAAAAAAAGGAATGCGTAGTGGCTAGCGATCTATCAGAAGGGTCACACAGGAGAGTTAGGAAGAAGGGGAGATAAAGTAGTATTGATCCCAAAACGAAGGTGCACATGCATGTGTGTAAGAGAGTTCATATGTGCATGTGAATTAGGGCTGGTGATCTTGACGTGTACATGTGTATATGTGTAGGTGTGAAAATGTAAGGCTGTGAATTGGTCATACACACATACACACGCACACACATACACACACAAATATACACATATGCACACACACATATAGACATATACATACACACATATATCTCCCACACACACAACATATACATACACGCACACACATGAACACACACATACACACATATATACACACATGCACAGGAATGCACACATATCTAACCCACACAACCTCATGCACACACACACGCATGCGCATACATGCACAAAAATGCACATATACCTCCACACACAACCCCTTGTTCACACACACACACACACACATACATGTACACACGTACATACACTCACATGCACACACGCATATGAACTCACACATACCTCCCACATATACAACATACAATTACACATACATGGGCAAATACATGCATGTACATACACGCACACAGAGGAAAGCACACATATTCCACACACACAACTCCATGCACACACTCATACACACGCACATACACACACACATACACACGCATGCACACACTACACACAAAACATACACACAACATATACATACACGCACACATATACATACACACGCACACACATACTTCAGACTGCCTGTCAAATACCTTTCTACTGACTATTCCTCTAAGTACATGTGAAGAGACACACAACTACACAAAAGACTGCCACTCCTGCTACTGAATTCTTCCTGCAACATTAAGCGACACAAAGTTCACTCAAACATACGCATATAAACAGCCAAAACCACACACACAACATATACATACACACACACAGACTTACGTGCATGCACATACCCACTCATACACTCACTTACCTCCTTCTCTTACACTTTCCTGTCAGAAAGAGCTTTTTTTTCACCCATTCCCTTCCAATCATTTCAAAATGTAATCACATGTGAATCGTTGTCGATTTTCTTCCTCCGTCTTCCCTTCTATTGGATTTTTCTCTTTTTCCAAAGAAGAGCGTCTGCTCGAAATGTTAAACCATCTTTTGTTCCTTCCCTGAGTGTCTGCTAATACTGTACATGTACCATGTCCTCGTGTTGTGTTTTTTGTTCTTGTTCTTCTTTTTTGGTTTACGATATATATATATATATATATATATATATATATATATATATATATATATATATATATATATATATATATAATTGCTTGAAATGTGGAGTAAAAAACAGCCAACAACTGATGACGAGTCATTCTTTATGTTACTTGTCTTGTTTTCCATTTGTTTCTTCCTGTATTCCATGTTTTTGTACTTCGTATTTCATGTTGTTTACGTTTTGTGATGTCATGTACCCATATATGCATATATATATACATATATGTGTAAGTATGTACACATGTGTATGTAAATATACATATATATATACATATTATTTATATTATTTATATATATATATATATATATATATATACATAGGCGCAGGCATTGCTGTGTGGTAAGTAGCTTGCTTACCAACCACATGGTTCTGGGTTCAGGCCAACTGCGTGGCACCTTGGGCCAGTGTTTTCTACTATAGATTTGGGCCAACCAAAGCCTTGTGAGTGTGTGTGTGTGTATGTGACTGTGTTTGTCCCCTCCCCCACCCCATCATTGCTTGACAACCAATGTGGGTGTGTTTACATCCCCATAACTTAGCAATTCAGGAAAAGAGACCGATAGGATAAGTACTAGGCTCACAAAGAATAAGTCCTGGGATCGATTTGTTTGACTAAAGGCTGTGCTCCAGCATGGCTACAGTCAAGTGACTGAAACAAATAAAACAATAAAAGAATATATATGTATCCAGGTGTATATGTAAGTGAAATAATAGTTTCAGTATTATTAGTTTCATTATGTATATATTATTGACATAGTGAAAGTATTAATAGTGAAACTATTAAAACTGAAAGTATTATCTCACATTACAGTAGAGATGTTATTGTCTCACTTTTGACACATAATACTGAAATAGTGTAAGAGATAAGAGATTTCACCGGGCTCGCATTAGCCAAGAAGTTGAAAAAAGTTTTAGTCAATAACACTTCATGGACCCTAAGTAAAGCATGTGTAAAATTTGAATGAAATTGTTTGGGTAGTTCTCAAGCTTTAGTGATGCAAACATACAGACACACAGACAGACAGACACATTCTCAGTTTTATGTATATAGATGAGACATGGCTCTCTAACTCATTTAGTAGTGAATCTGAATAAGAATTGATTCAGACCATGACAACCCAATCAACCCATGCCAGCATCAAAAGCACATGTGAAAATGGTGGTGGTAGGTGTTCTTTTGTTGTTTTGGAGTCTTACTGATCCAAGTTTGTAAACAAAATACTAGCAGGAAATTTCAGAGTTTCTATCATTGTATTTTGAATATCAAAATGTTTCAACTGGATTATTTTTATCCTGGCTTTAAGGTCTCCAATTATCTTGAAATATATTTATAATACACAAGTCAACATCTCTGGTGGCTTTTATAACTTCCATAGAATATGACATAAACCTTAATATAAAAGTAAATATACATATATATATAGTTCCAAGTTGTAAGCAACAGTTTTGTAGTTCAGTAACTAAAATTTTGCATAAAAATACATCTTTCCAAAAGTATGTTCTCCCAGAATTTGAAAAAAATGCAGGAGTAAAATTTTGTTTTGGTTTTATATATTTTTAGTATTTATATTTATTTATTATTTTTATGCATTTTTAAGAAGCACGGCTTGGAGGTAACAATTCTGAGTGAGTCTATATTCCTTGATCACTTGAAGAATACCAGTGTCGTTTTAAAGTAGTTGATACAAAATTTATGTGACTGTATATTTTATTTTGGGTATTAATAACTCTCGGCATGTGTTTATTTGAAATCTGGTCCAAATGCTTGCAAGAAAATAAACTCAACTAAAAATACTCATAAGTCAGGTGATGGTGTTAAACTGGACAACAGATTAAGTCTACAACCCAAATGTTTATTGTGTATGGCAATATAGTGAATAAGCTTAGATCAACTTAAATATATTTAAGCAAGATAAGAAAAACAACCAAAAGGTTTTACCTGCAAAATGTTCAAGTGCCTTCTCAAGTTAGAGCTTAGAATATTGAATTGACATATCAAATGTTACAGTTTATCATCTTAGAACATTAGAAGAAAAAAGATGATTTCTACTGTTAATAAGAAGCAATATTCAGCATGGATTCAATTAGAATGGGATTGTGGTATTCACAAGTGGTTTAAATTATTTTTCAGATAAACTTTTTTTCAGGTTTCAATTTTTGATTTCGAAGTTTGTTGGTTCAAATATATTATGCAAACATTTCAAGTGGTGTTATATTTTCTCTGTCATGTCAAAACCAAAAGTACATTCTGGAAGTTGTAAAATAGTGTATTGGTAATCATTTCACAGTCAAAATGTGCATTGGTGATTTAGAGGAAATTAAAGATTTACTCATAAGAGTAAACTATACAAAAATATTAGAACATCTGAAAGTTCTACATGGATAGTTTTTTCTTCTTTTTTGCTTTTTCCAAGACACTAACACACTTCACAAGTTTGATGACTTAATTTCAAGTGAAAAGGTTTCAGGTTTTGCATCATTCTTCTCAATGAACAGATCTTACTCCAATAAAAAACATATTGTAACATTAAAGTGGTGATTAAATAAAAAGCAAATAGCAATCACTAGCTTAAAAGCCACACTCCATGCAGACTTTTAAGCTAGCTCCTATGGAGGACTAACTGGGCCTAATGACTATGTCCTGGTGTTGTTTGATCAGAGGTTAAGGACGGATAAGAATTAATTCTGTAGTGCAATCATTCTATTGTTCCAGTCCGAAGTTGAATTCCAATTGTTGGCCAATTTGTCCCAAAGTTCTTTTCTCGATGTAAAATTAACGAAGCAAATGTCATTTATCTCCCCCTTGATCTCTGATGCCATCGGACAAATGCTGCCAAAATGATGTGAATCAACCCGCTAGAAATAGCAACCCAAATACTTTTAAATCAGATCCCAATGCTGGATGTTCAAGAATCAAATGAAGGGCAGATTTTCAATCTTGGGATCATCCTGATTCCAAAAAGGTATAATATGTCTATATAGAGCAAATATAGGCAGAGACACAGGGGTCCCAGATGGACAGACAGAATTTCACTTTTATTATTATAGATTAGCAAGCATACTCCAGCCTCTGACCCAAAGGCAAGCAGTCTTCTCTTTGCCTTTTTCTTTTGTTACTCTTAGTGTTTCTGTTCCTTTATCACTAAGGTACCTCCAGCCCACTTGTCTCTTCATCTCTCATCACTCTTGGTGCATCCAATGCCATTTACACAGCACTAACTATTATACCTAGTCCTTCCTCCCCAAAACATTGGTCCTCTAGTATCTTCTCCCTGCTCATGTCTTTCCGTGAGAGTTGACCTACAAACAGTTTAAATGAAACATCATTGGCATCAAGCTCTCTGGTCTCAGAAGACCTGCAAGTTTCTTAGGCACTGGTCCTTCTTCCACACTTAGTATGTAAAAGTAAAGAGAAAAAATTCAACAGACTGGAAAGAAATTCCTACAGACTTTTCAAGCATTTTCAATTGATTCCTTGCTCCATCATTTAGTCATCTATATATATAAAAATGAGAATGTGTCTGTCTGTCTGTCTGTCTGTCTGTCTGTCTGTCTGTCTGTCTGTCTGTCTGTCTGTCTGTCGGTCTGTCTGTCTGTCTGTCTGTCTGTCTGTCTGTCTGTCTGTGTGTGTGTGTGAATCCCTAAAACTCGAGAACTACGCAACCAATTTCATTCAAATTTTACACATGCCTTACTTAGGGTTCCAGTTGTGTTTTAGTCAAAAAAAATTATTAACTTCTTGCAGAGTTCGAGCACACGGCAACATAATATCTCCTCCACTATTTAAGTATTACGTGTCAAAAGTGAAACAAAAACACTCATGTCAAATACTTTCACTTTAAAAATGAAACTATTCCACTAACTGAAACAATCACATTTCGATACTGTAATGACAGATACTTTCAGAGAGAGAGAGAGAGAAAGAGAGCAAGAGAGAGAGAAAGAGAGAGAGAGAGAAAGAGAGAGAGAGAAAGAGAGAGAGAGAAAGAGAGAGAGAGAGAGAGAGAGATGTATATGTATACATATAGATGTACACGTATATGTATATATATATAGATCTATACATACATGTATATGTATACATATGTGTAGATGTATATATATATATAGATGTACATGTAATATGTACACATATATACATATATACATGCATACATATATCTATACATATATACACCCATCACACACACATACACATGCACACAAACACACACATTAGTCATTTGTTTTCTTATCCAAAACTACGTCAAAAGTACTGAATGGATCTTTATGAAATTTGGAAATTATATTCTTTGCATAACGGCCATAACTCCCATGAAAATTCATATATTTTTGATGTTGATGAAATTTTAACCCGAACATAACAGATGAGCATTATTTAGAAAATGATGTCACACGTTATCAAGGCTACCATTCTTTCTGGATGTGCAAAAGGGGATGACGTCTTTATTCCAAGAATTCCTCTTACTCCATCAGGAGCAGACATTCCTTTTACATTCAGAAGACTACAATTCCCCCTTTGTGTGACTTTTGCCATGTCCATAAACAAATATCAAGGTCAAACACTGTCTGTAGCTGGTCTTCTCTTGGAAGAGCCCTGCTTCTCACATGGACAACTGTATGTTGGCTGCTCAAGAGTGGGCAGCAACAAAAAACCTATTTGTATATGCTCCACAAGGGAAAACAAGGAACATAGTTTACAATGAGGTTTTATAATCACAACAGCAAGAAAGTATGTACATGATCACCTTCTTTTACGAAACTTCATTGACTTTCATATATTTATATTGATATACATATATATACGTGTGTTTGGGTGCGTGTGTGTATATACATCTCTATATATAAAGATGATGCGTAGTCTAGACGGCGTTTTTAGATTTCATTATTCTCTTTAACCCGGGCAACGCCGGGTATTTCTGCTAGTAACATATAAAAGAGTATGTGATTATGGGGAATGTATGCAATGTGTGCACATAAAGGTAAAATAACCAAGTAGAAAAGATATTTGAAAACTTAGTTCTGCTACAGTCAGTTCACTGTTTTGTAGCAAGAGAAGGAGAGAGGAAAATTAGAGAAGTGATACTAGAAGGACAGTAAAATAGGTGATTACATACTTAATGTGAACCATGAAATTAAGTAAAATTACAACCTTAGAGATGAGGTTTCATTTCAGTCAAGGAAGATAAATGAGATAATCCTAGAATTTAAACTGATTAAAAAGAAATGGTAGTGGCAAGAGAATTTGATCATTTTTAGTCCAGTGACGCTGCCGGACATGTTTTGGTCTTGCTAGAGAAGAAGATCCCTACCCAAAACAATCATTACTTTAATGAATTCTAGTCAAGAAATATAGGGAAAACCATACTGAAATTTGAATTATTGGCATATAAGATGCATTCTTGTATAAGACACACTTGTATTATACAAGTCTATTTTGTTAAAGTGGTTAAAGTGAAAGAAATGTATGATGCATACTTTTATTTTTACTTGTTTCAGTCATTAGACTGTAGCCATACTGGGGCATCGACTTGAAGAAGTTTTAGCTGAATGAATTGACTCCAGTACCTTTTTTTAAGCTTGTTACTTATTCTATCGATCTCTCATTTGAACCATTAAGTTACAGGTATGTAAACTGGTGGTCAAGCTGTAGTGGGGGACAAACACAGATACAAATACACACACACACAAACACACACATATACAATGGGCTTCTTTCAGCTTTTGTCAACCAAATCTACACAAGGCTTTCGTCAGCCTGAGGCAAGTATACTTGCCTAATGTGTTACAAAGTGAGACTGAACTTGGAACCATGTTGTTGAGAAGCAAGCTTCTTTACCACATAGCCACAATGTTGTGACAGTATAGTGGAATAAAGTATGAAACCATAATACATAAACTGTTATGGGACTACAGTATTTCAGCTTTGTCTTCTTTCAGATCAACTGTACAGTTATTTATATTTTGGTCAAGAGAATTGCCATATAGGATGTAAAACTCATATTTCTGGTTGTGTAACTACTTTTGGCCACCAGGAGTGACTTGCCACTGCTATGGTTTTGTTATCTACTCGTTGGAAATACCTGATAAACGGATGAAGGTTAAACATTCCATCCATTTTTCTGGAATTTTCATTTAGATAATTTAATATAACATAGTAATCAAATAATGTAAAACATATGCCAAGTATGGATTATGTATACTAGAGAAGGAGGCATGAGATGGTTTAAAAAAAATTTAGAAAATAAACATTAAGAGGGAAGTACAAAAAGTCGAGGGACAGAAACAGCAATATAAAGTGAAGCTGAGAGAGAGAGAGAGGGAGAGAGAGAGAGAGAGAGAGAGAGAGAGAGAGAGAGAGAGAGAGAGAGAGAGACAGACAGACAGACAGACAGAGAGGGAGAGAATTAAGAGAGAAAGGTTAAGGAAAACATGTGGGAAAATGAGAGAAAACAGTATTGTATGTTAACTGAGTATATGTTTGTGTAATATGCTGGCACTCCGTCGCTTACGACGACGAGGGTTCCAGTTGATCCGATCAATGGAACAGCCTACTCGTGAAATTAACGTGCAAGTGGCTGAGCACTCCACAGACATGTGTACCCTTAACATAGTTCTCGGGGATATTCAGCATGACACAGAGTGTGACAAGGTGGACCCTTCGAATTACAGGCACAACAGAAACAGGAAGAAAGAGTGAGAGGAAGTTGTGGTGGAAGGGTACAGCAGGGATCGCCACCATCCCCTGCCGGAGCCTCGTGGAGCTTTAGGTGTTTTCGCTCAATAAACACTCACAACGCCTGGTCTGGTAATCAAAACCGCGATCCTATGACCGCGAGTCCGTTGCCCTAACCACTGGGCCATTGCGCTTCCACATGTTTGTGTGAAAATAAGGAGAAAAAGATTAAGAGAGAAGGCAGTCAAAGATACAATAGGGTGTGTATGAGAGAGAATGAGGGGAAGAAAGAAGTGTAAAGTCGAAGCGTAAAACTATACAAAAAGAGAAATGATAGTCATGAAAGAAAGGTTGTGTATGTGTTAGAGAGTAAATGAAAACAATAATGGAAAAATAAAGAAAAGAAAAGAAAGGTGAGGTTGAAAGGGTGAGAGAAGTATGACGTGAATAGTGTTGTGAAAGATTAAGAGAGAAATAGTAATGGTGAGGGACAAGGATAGAAAAAAGGGAGAATTAAAAAGGGTAGGAAGAAGAAACTTCCAGAATATGAAGAGAGAGGCAGTGCTCCAGCATGGCTGCAGTCAAATGACTGAAACAAGTAAAAGAGTAAAAGAGAGCGAGAGAGACAGAAAGTGAGTGAGAGAGAGAGAGAGAGAGAGAGTGTAATAGAGCAAAAGAGAGCAAGCCTGAGAGAGAGAGTGAGCAAGTGAGAGAGAAAGGGAGAGAGAGAGTGAGAGGTAGAGATTAAAATGAGTTTAAAAGGGAAAAAAAGAAAGGGAAAATAGACAATAGTGAGATAAGAAAGAAAGAAATGAAAGGGAAAGAAAACTGCGTGAAATATTTGGAAATATTGGCAAGTTTTGGCAGAGTAATTTTGGTGGAAGGAGTAAGTCAGTTTAATCAACCCCAGGGCTTGCCCCCAAAATGGTTGAAAGGCAAAGATGATCTTGGCAGCAACTGAACTCAGAACATAAAAAATGGACAAAATACCACCATTAGTATTTTGCTTGGCATGCTAACTATTCCACAAGCTTGCTGCCTTGGGCGCAAGAAATATTGGTTTCATATTTTGGCACAAGGCCAGCAATTTTGGGAAAGTGGGTAAGTCGATTAGGTCGACCCTAGCGTTCAACTGGCACTTATTTTATCGACCCTGAAAGGATGAAAGGCATAGTTGACCTTGGTGGAATTTGAACTCAGAACGTCAAGATGGATGAAATGCTGCTAAGCATTTAACCTGGTATGCTAATGATTCAGCTAGCTCGCCACCTTTGGGGAGAAAATTTTGAAGGAGAAACTAATAATGGAGAGGACAAAAAATAATACATGTGCGCTCGCACATGTATGTGAGAGAGATAGAGAGAGAGGGAGGGGAGAGAGAGAGGGGGAGAGAGGGGGGAGAGAGGGGGGGGGGGAGAAAATGCAGGCAAAATAGAGATAAAAACGAGTTAGAGTTGTGTTGAGGAAACACTATAAATAAGAGAGATATTTATTGCTTGTCAGAGAAGAATATTAAATGACATGGGAAACACGAACTTGCAATAGTTAAATGAAATCTGAGAGGAGGAGAAAAGATATATTGAAATACTATTACAGAAATTACAAGAAAAAAAAAGGTGAGGAATGCATAAGGGATTGGAGAGGCTAGGCAAAAGGAAATTAGACGAGAAAATTACGAAAAAGAAGAAAAATATGAAATACTTTGAAGTAAATGAGACGAATATGAAAAATCGAGAAGAAAGAAAGACTGAGATTTAGATTGATAGGTCAATGAAGTCTGTTTCGAATTTACATGGCCATTTGACCAGAGCTTTATCTCTTTTCGTGACGTTAAAGAGATGGAGAGCATAAGACACTCCTGAACGAGTCGCCAGTCCTTTGCAGAGTTAACTCTAACTCCAACTGTCCCTGACACTCATTTTCAGCTGAGTAGAATTAACCAACATGAAACGAAGAGCTTTGGTTCATCTTCTTTCTGTCATATCTCTAAACCTGTTCTCTCTCACACACAAGACAGAAAAGAGACGATGATGATCGTGAAGAAAGATGAAGATTTAGGAGTTAAAAGAGATGTTAGAACTGGTATTTTCAAAAATAGTATATAGGGAAAAAGATATAGAAAACAGAGTGACAAGCAAAATAACAATAAAAGGGAAATTTAGCATAGTAAAGGAGGTAGAGGCGTCAGAGAGGGAGAGAGAGAGAGAGAGAGAGAGAGAGAGAGAGAGAGAGAGAGAGAGAGAGAGAACGGAAAAGTCAAAAATAGGGAACAGAACTGAAACAGGGTGAAATAAGTAAGGAATGAGAAGTAGAAAATAGGAATGAAAGTAAGGGAGTAAAGCTGCAGTAGGCTGGCACCTTGGTTAGAGGACATGTATTGGAAATAGATACAAAGTAATTAAATAAATAGAAAAATAAAGTATTGACTGTAAAACCCCATCCAGGTTTTGGAGAAACACTCGAAGATGCGATAAAAAGGAGAAAAAGTAGGAGGAAAGAGGGCAGGAAGGTTCTTAATATTTTATTCTAAAACAATTTTTATTCCCTACTTTTACTTTAGCCTTCTTTTCATTCAGCACCAATGCTCCGAACCATAAAACTAAATTGCTTTGTATGCAGTGAAGAGATGTGTTTACCGAGTACTACTAACACAAGAAAAATGGTGAAGCTCCCCAACTGAAGGGAACTGCTTTATTATGATGCAGATTTACAACAGAACCAGTTATCCAAGACTAATCGACAGAATGCTAAAATCCACTTTCTCTCTCACCTATAGCGATATAAGTTAAGTTTTACAAACTGGAGAAATAGAACTTTATTTATAAAGCAGAATATTCTATATTTATATTAGTGGTGGTAACACACACGTTGAGTGGAAGTGTGTGTGTCTGTGTTAGCTTTTACACATATTTGTTAATATAGTTTAATGCTAAAATTACATCCGCGTTCACACACGCACGCGCACGCACATAAACATGCGCGCGCGCGCACATAAATACACGCACGCTCGTGTGTTTATGCACACGCACGCACACACACATACATACACGTTCTAACCCTTTCATGTATTAAGTTTGAGATTATGAAAAAGGGATACGATGATATCGAAATAAGGTGGAAAAAACATGACTTGTGAAATGACGAGTTTACCTAACAGAATACTTAGTAAACATCTTACCAACTCTCTCCAGTCCCCAAAATAAGCAGTGAAAATCTTGATAAATTATGAAAGCATCATAAATTCTCTTTAATAT
The DNA here is from genome assembly GCF_046866305.1 of Octopus bimaculoides. Taxonomy (NCBI): domain Eukaryota; kingdom Metazoa; phylum Mollusca; class Cephalopoda; order Octopoda; family Octopodidae; genus Octopus; species Octopus bimaculoides. The sequence continues at coordinate 110,023,653 of NC_142928.1, forward strand.
TTTTAAACTGAGGGGAATAATAATAACATGGAATATTTATATAGCACGCAGAATCATATACGGTAAGTAATATTGCCTTTAAAGTTATTTGTTGTTTACATCCACCTTATCCCTGGTTCAACAGTCCTATGAGTAGAGACATTCTGTGACCATCTTGCTTTTGTTCAAAGTGTATCTTCGATTACATTCATGCGTCGCCGACGACTTTTTTTTAAAGTTAGTAATGTGTGATTTTATTCTTTTGTCAGACATTTTAGAGTGATTGTTGTGATACCTCACTTAATCGAATTTCCTCCTAACGATACTTAGCTTTACACATATACATACATATATGTATGTATACACATACACACACACACACACACACATGTAATAAATAGTAAATAATGTATGGTATATATACTCTCTCTTTTTACTCTTTCTCTTGTTTCAATCATTTGACTGCGGCCATGCTGGAGCACCGCCTTTTAGTCGAGCAAATCGACCCCAGGACTTATTCTTTGGAAGCCTAGTACTTATTCTATCGTTTTTTTTTGCCGAACCGCTAGATTATGGGGACGTAAACACACCATCATCGGTTGTCAAACGATGCTGGGGGGACAAACATATACACACATACATATATATACATATATACGACGAGCTTCTTTCAGTTTCCGTCTACCAAATCTACTCACAAAGCTTTGGTCGGCCCGAGGCTATAGTAGAAGACACTTGCCTAAGGTGCCACGCAGTGGAAATGAACCCGGAACTATGTGATTGGTTAGCAAGATATATATATATATATATATATATATATATATAAAGCTATATTAAATCTCTGAGTGAGATATAAATAGTAGCAATACGGAATCGTAACATATAACTGCTAACCAAGGGTGGCGTCCTATAAAGGATAGTGCTACTGACATTTATAGCCCCAGGAAGACATTTCTTCCAGCTGGCTAACGACACACATTCTGTGTCCGATTAGTATTTGCGAGGGGAGGTTATCACTCCCATCTCTAGCCTAAAGTGATACACACGGACTCGAGTTTCTAAGTGGTCACCCGTCCTCAGTGTGTGTTAATCACCAGTTAGTGATTAATATTTTTATTATGATTATACAATCAGACACAGAGGGGGACATTACAGGACATTACAAACACACAAAAATGATATCTGAATTCGGATGAGTATATTTACAAATGACATTCATTTATGTACAATTAACTGACTTTGTTTTTTCCTTTTTGACACCACCTTTTTTTTTTACCTAAATTAAAAATGAAATCAGGCAGATTCACCTGGCAGCCTGTAAGGCCCAGTGACTATCTATTTTCCTTTCATCAATGATTAAGCTGGGTTACTCACACCCACCTTTCTCATCATATCCTTCCATCTTTGCTCATATACCCTACGCGACAGGGTTTTCCACTCCAGCCCCATCTTGCTCTTCAGATGGTATCTGAAGTAATTTAGCAAACCTGGGCCAGAGATGAAGGATCCTGTCATGACACCTTCCATTCTTGTTCTCCATATGCACTCTTTCAGTACTGCAACTGTACAGAGAAAACATACCTCACTTTCCTTTGAGAGTCTGGCTGGCGGTACCATCTTTATTATGGATCCAGCCAATAGCCGTACTCTTTCCAGATGTGGTAACAAGTGTTCCACGAAAACCATCAAGCTTGACAGCTCCCGACATTGTACAAAAGTGTGCTGGATGGTTTCATCGTCCAGCCCACATCTTGGACAAGTCGGTGGCACTGAAACTCCGTGCCTGGATAACTTTTTGAGAACAGGTAGAGCATTCCTGTAGCACTGCCAGGCTAGGCATTTTTGTAATTTTGGTAATTATCCAAATACCCCAGTCTAACAGTCCTACTAAACAGGTTGGCGAGTTGGTTCTCGTTAAACCCCAGAGCCGCTCCTAAGACGTCATCGTTTCTAAACTCCACCAGTCCCCTATAGAACACTGAGGTGATATTCCTGCTGCCGGCTTTGCCCGCCTTTTGCCATTCAGTCAGGTTTCATCTTTTTATGAAACCAGGCTTAAATCTTACCATAGTGGTTGGTCACTATGAAGAAACCCTCCACTAGCGGGCTCCACACCTTATCACGTTCCAGGTGGTGTCAGAAATGTCTCAGCCACAACGCATGTCTGCACATCATTAACCAAGGCATCCCTAACCCACCCTTTAATGGTTCCTGACAGCAAACAGAGCGCCTTACAAATGGCTTTCCTCCCTTCCACAAAAAGTAGAAAAGAAGTCGTTCCAACTTGTTTATCCATGAATCGGAGCAAGGGACAACAGTCAGGTGGTAGGTGATTACAGATGGTGTCCTTTCTCAACATCTGCAAGATGTCTACCTCATTCTCCTCAATGAATATAATTGCTGCATCTACCCACAACAGAGGTCTTCTGGACTAGTGCCTCCACCTTGCCTGCCACCTCACTCCAATTCTCCGTCTGGGAGTCTGGTCCAAACCAAACTCTAAGCAACTTAACAGGACCATCGGTCCAGTGCCCCATGACACTGGCCGATATCGACTTGCTCCTCCAGGTGCTGAGGTGCAAGCCGATTGACTTGTCCTTGTTAATTTTTGCTCCTGCCACCGCCTCGTATCCTCTGATAGCATCTTCTACACGAGGTACCTGTGCTTCGTTGGAGACGGTGAAGGTGACGTCGTCCACATAAGCAGAAACAGATTTATCGCCTCCGATTTCATCAGGGTTACCTCCCAACCTCTCCAACTTCCGCAGCAATGGCTCAAGAGCTAACACATACAGAAGCGGAGACAAGGAACACCCTTGACGAACTGAGTGTAACCGTTTATCTGGACTGTGGACTTGATGCCGCTGTACATAGCGGAGATCCATCTGTGGAAGACCGGGTCCAGCCCAGCCGCTTTGATGACCGCCACCAGGTACTGATGGTCGACCCTCTCAAATGCTTTACTTTTGTCTAAATGGACCATTGCCCCACTTTTGCTGGCTAATTTATCCACCCTGTCTAAGGTGTAGCGGTTAAGGTGAAGATTGTCCTGGATTGACCTGCCGGGTATTGCACATGTCTGTGCTTTCCCGACAAGTTTCTCCACGGCAGCCGTCAACCTTTTCACTAGTACCTTGGCCAAAATCTTTAACTCTACATTAAGTAGAGTTATGGGCTGGTAGTTACTTATATTATCCCCCTTGCTCGGGTCTTTCTGGACCAGCGTCACCACTCCCCAGCTCACAACACTGTGAATTCTCCCATTCTGTTGCCAGTTTGTATAGACGCTGGCCAGTATATCCCCGAACAAGTCTGGCATGCTACGGTAAAACTCATAGAGCAGACCATCCAGCTCTGGCGACTTTTCCCTGGCACACTCGGCCAACAACTCTTTTACCTCTGCGGGAGAGATCAGTCCTTCACAATGCCCCACCTCACTTGCCGAGAGTTGCAGTCCACTGGCTAGGAAGTCCTTTAAAGCTTCCCCATGCTAAAGTGGACCACTCCCCCCCGAACAACTGTGCGAAATGCTGGTAGAAGACCTTCTGCATTTCCTCCTGTCCATAGATCTAGCGCCGCTGTTTGTCAGTTAAAGACTTAATGGAGGCATTTTTACTTCTCTGACACTCACTCGGCGTGCCCATCTGGCAACATTGATACCTTCTTGTTTCCCTACACGTAGCTTAGCTCTGACTCTGCAACGTTCATGCTTGGCATTGAGGTGATGGTGCAATACCGCTCTCGCCACCAGCACTCCAGGTGTAGAGCCAGACTCCACAGCCTCGTCTAGGTTTTTAACTAGTTCGCCCTCTTTTCTAGTCCTATCTAAACTTAGCTGTTTGCTAAATCTAATGAACTCTGAATGGATGGCTCTTTTGAGGGTGTGCCACCATCTATTATTAATGATGGTGCCACATAATGCCCTCTGTACTAATTCCTTAATCCGGGTACGAAAGGCTTCACAAGTCAAAATAGACTTGTTCATCTTCCAGTACCAGGGATCCTGTCTATGACATTTATCTAGATGCACCTCACACGTCACAAATTTGTGATCCGTGTAAGGTACAACAAAAAAATGTGGACAACTAAAAATATTCCTATCTCGTTGCCTAACGAATACCCTATCTAAGTACTATCTGCACAAGCCGTTGTTGTTACTCCAGGTCCACTGTGGAACGCTCGGCTCATCCAGTCAGTAATGGTCTACCAGATTAAAGCTCTCTAGTAGACCCTTGAGGCTAGGATTTCCCTTCCTATCAGTTGAGCCAACTCTATCCACTCGTGCATTGAGGATAGTGTTAAAGTCCTCTGATAAAACTACAGTTTTTGACGTCACTAGGTAGTGCTCCAGGTCTCAGAAAAAACCTGACTGCCTATGCTCGTTAGGAGCATAGACAACTACAAACCTGAAGGATTGCTTACTCACATACGTTACATCTAGGACGACCAGCCTACCTTCTGGGTCCAAAAAGACATTACTTACCTGTAAGTCCAAGTTCTTCCTAATAAGGACTACCACGCCCCTCCCTCTTCCTTGGCTAGGAGAAATAAATTTCTTGTAACCGTTGAGAGAGGTGAGAATACTTGAGGTTCGCTCATCTTGGACTCGGTTACAATGGCTACATCTATACTGTGTGCCCTGAGGTCGTTCAGGAAACAAGCTTGTTTCCATTTCGACCCCAGTCCACACACATTTATACAGCCTAACTTAATCATCGATGAAAGAAAAATTAAACTTTCTACTTATGGTTGCGACAGGGTGCATGGCAGTTTCTGTCTGACTGCCTCTCCCTCTCTCTCCTTAGTAGACATAGCCGCTGGGCTTTTTACCGGCATTGCCACCATGCTCTGGGTTGGTGTGGCTGCCGGAGTAATTATTAATTTCCCATCTGCTATGTCTTGGATGATATCATTCACATCCTTTTTTTTTCAGGTGTTCTTGCAGAGTTCTGTCCATCCACCCATCATTGCACACCTTTGCATAGCGAACGTCAGACTTATTGTCTGACATTCTGCTTAAATATTCTTTCGTTTTTTGAGTCAAAAGAAATATATTTGTCTTTTTTTTTCCTTTCTGGGTTTATGGGGTAGGATTTGGTAAATTTTGTCCCCACGAACACAGTGCCAAAGGGGTAGGATTGGGGAATTTTTCATGTTGTCTGTTTGCATTGTTGTTTTTTTTTTTTGTTTGGGGAGGTGAGTCGATGGAACTGGACTTCTTCCTCATGTGCATCACTTGCGTGAACTCCATCTCACTGCTTTCCTTGTTATCGCTCTTTTGCCTTCTTGCTTCTTCTACAGTCTTTTCCGTCATTTCCTTATTTTCTGTTTCGGATTTTTCTATTTTATCTTTTTTTTTGTTTTCTCTGGCATATCTTTTGCCTTGCTTTGGGGAGGGGCTTCACTCTCATTTTTCTTCGCCGTCTTGGTGCAGGTGGAATGAATGTGGCCCTTCTACCCACATTTGAAGCACCTGGGCCTACGTCCTTCCACCAACACACGTATCGTGTGCCCCTCCTCTACAAAAATCCTATCGGGCAACTTCTCTAAAGTTTCATTGGAGGCTTGTACCACCATCTGCAGCGTCTGGCCTTTCCAATTTTGGGTGTCCTTTCTCAACATCTGCAAGATGTCTACCTCATTCTCCTAGTTGAATATAATTGCCGGTGCTACCCACAACAGTTCGTAACCTACAGGTATTTCCCCCCCTACAATTTTGGCCATTCTGCGGCCCAGATAGGTGGGTAGCAGCATTATCTCCTTATTTTTCAGTGTTCTGGTAACTATTTCTTTTGCTACATTGGCCAACTGGAACTGTGCTTCCACAGTTGCACTACATATTCCTCAGCCAATGTAGCATATTTTGTTCCAGATAGGTGCCAAGCAGCTCTCCACTACCTCATTCTTCGCTTCTGTAATTTTTTTTTTCCTTTATACTATAAATTTTATATACTGCAGTTCTGGCATTTATTTCCACCACCATTTCTGGCAGCGGAATTAATTTGGTTTTGCCGTCGACCTGCTTCACCATATTGCGGTAACTGAACAGTTGTTCCATTTTAAAAGTCATTTCTATTTCCTTGCCACTGACCGCGACAGAAAAACTGTTTTTTTCCTTGTTATCCTTAGATGCATCACTTTCTTTTCCCATAGCAGGGAAGTCCTTTCGAGAATCCAAATTGAAATTCATATTTTCAGTATTTGCCATAATGGCAAAAACAAAAACAACGCCCAGAACAGGGCAAAAATTAATTTTTCACAGAAGTTTTTCAACCAATAAAATATTTTTTAAACACTATTTTCGTCTCGCAGGGCGAAAATTACAGTTAACAAGGCAACAACAGTTCAAATTCAACAATAACTCAATTCAGCAATTTGTAAAATAGCATAAAACATTCCAAAAACAAACTCACATATCACGGCAATCAAAAATGCGGAGATGATCACCAGCTAGTGATGAAAACTCATTCCACTCGCAAAATACTATATGCTTTTTCCAGCGACAAACTGTCACTGATCTTGAAAAAGGAGAAATAAGCTGTATTAAATCTCTGAGCGAGATATAAACAGTAGCAATACGGAATCAAAACATATAATTGCCAACCAAGTGTGGCGTTCTATAAAGGACAATGCTACTGACGTTTATAGCCCCAGGATGACATCTCTTCCAGCTGGCTAACGACACACATTTTGTGTCCAATTAGTATTGTTTCACTTTTCACACGTAATACTGAAATAGTGTAAGAGATAAGAGATTGCTCTGGGCTCACATTAGGCAAGAGGTTGAAAAATTTTTTAACCCATGACACTGCATAGACCCTAAGTAAGGCATGTGTAAAATTTGAATGAAATCAGTTGGGTAATTCTCAAGTTTTAGTGATGCACACATTCTCAGCTTTATATATACTAGCAGACGTACCCGATGTTGCCTGGGGCGGTTTGTTTGCCTGGTCAGCATAGTCTCCCACAAAGTAGAACTAAAGAAACTGAGGCGAAGCAGCATCATGCGGCTGCAGGGAACCAATTCTATGGTAAATCTGCCCCTGCACTTTACAGGAAGGCATGATGTTGGAACCGAAGGAAGTCATTTGGAACACGCAATTGTAGGCACATATCTGCTTGAGAAAGTCATGAGAATAAGGAGACACTCCTGTCAAAAGGGGTAGAGGATCTTGCAGAAGAGGTACTGTAATCTTACCATTGGAGCAGCACATGCCGGGAGTTTCTCCAGGCCACTTTTTAGCTCCACAGCATTGGCAGATTGTGAATATGCAGCCTATTTGAACATCAGGGTGATTACTGTAGTCAATTGTAGGATCGTAGTTGAATGCTGTCCTAAGTCAATCTGTGTGTTGTGCTGCAGTCTCTGAAGCTCGTGCAGCAGCAGTAGAGGAAACATTTCTTGTTCAGCGTGCTGAATGTTGCTCGTTGCCCTGGGTGGCTTGTTGTGCAGCAATACGTGCTAACCAATCACAATGCTGCTCTTCACTTTCCCTTCTTCACACTGAAACCATCTTAAGTGCATTGAGAGAGTCCCTCCTGGCGGCGTCCTTGGCAGATTCATTTGCACACATACGTTTACTTTTCTTTGCAGCATTTGTTTGCCTGCCAATATTGGATCTTTTGCGTCAAGGCATGATGGAAAATTTGTAAAATGTAGTTGGCAAAAATGTTAATCAAACAGACCGAATTAAGGATTTTTAATTATGGGTAAGAGTTTTGAAGTGGCTAGTTTAAGTTGGAATAATCATATGAAAAAGAGCGTTCACATCTAAACAGAGGCAAATTGTAACTCGCAAATGAATACTCCTGGCAGTACTGTGCAAGCAGTCGATAAGAACTCACCACAGCTGACAAAGTAAAGTAATGATTTTTCCAGCTGGGTGTGTGCTATGTTTTTTGCTGGCTCGAGCCAAATCTTAGGCAAATTGAGAGTAGTCTATTTACGTTGGGGTGCAGAATTTTGAGGAAAAAATTATAAGGAAAAGTATCCTAAGTCAAAGAGAGCACACATGTCAAATTTGGTGAAATTGGGTTGAAAATTGTAGGAGTAGAAGTGGTTCACATAGCACAGACAGACAACTTGCCGTTTAATATATAAGGTCAAACACATACCGTTGCATAGACGTGGTAGGTTCAAATCCTAGGCGAGTTGAGGGTAGTCTATTTATGCTGGAGGCGCAGAATTTCGAGGAAAAAATTATAAGAAAAAGCATCCTAAGTCAAAGAGAGCACACATGTCAAATTTGGTGAAATTTGGTTGAAAATTGTAGGAGTAGAAGTGGTTTACACAACACACAGACAGACAACTTGCCTTTTAATATATAAGATAGATACATGTATATATATATATATATATATATATATATATATATATATATATATATATATATATATATATATATCTATATATATATATATATCTATATATATCTATATATATATATATATCTATATATATCTATCTATATATATATATCTATATATATATATATATATATATATATATATATATATATACACATATACACACACATATATATATATATATATATATATATATATATATATATATATATATATACATCCATATAAATATACATGTATATAAATATATACATGCATATAAATATACATGTGTATATATTGTATGTATATATATATACATATATATGGGAGAATTTACAAAAAAACAACAGACGAGGACAGGTGGTGTAAACAACAAAAGGATGTATTAGTTTAACGCTCGGGAATAGGGAAAGTTTTTAACGTTTTGAGCTACGCTCTTCAACAGAAAGAATACGGAGAAAAACACGGAGAAAAAAGAATTTGAATGTTGCGGTCAGCAATCTATCATGGTATATATATACTAGCAGCTAAGCCTGGTTTCACTCAGTCTGTTTGAATGATGTGGCTGTGATCGTTTTCGGTTAGGCATAATCTATAACAGCGTTTCTCAACCTTATCATTTCGGGTCCCCTGTTTCGATTGGAGCCTCCAGCTGTATGAAAATTTCCTGACTCCCCACCCCTGTCAGAAAACAACTTCAGGAGTTGTGAAGAATGAATCTGTGCATAGTCTGTTTCTGCGAGCTATTCTATTGGACCTCTGTCTAATCATTAAAACATTAATTTAAATATGAACATAGAAAGAAATTATACATTAATCCCTATTTTTGTAAGCAGTTGTATCCATAAAAATTCTATTTGCAGAGAGCACAAATTGAAAGAAGATATATGAAATGGACGTGTGTATGTGTGTGCGCGTGTGTATGTGAGAGATAAAGAGAGATAGAGTTAGTGAGTGAAGGTGTGTGTCATGATGATTGACGTCTTTTAAGGTACACACACATACATAGAAAATGTGAGGTCATCGTATAAAATTTTTACAATAGTTATGGAAAAGATTATGTTAAATTTTTGAAATGCAAATATGTGAATGAAAATTAAGTTCAGACCTCTACATGATAGCTAGTCATAATAAAAATAGCAGCCAAATCTTCCTCAAAACACCCTACTGTCTTAATCCAACAATTCAGCCTTATTATGTAGTTTGAATGAGAAACTGTAACTAAAGATTAAGATTATTAACCCCACAAAGAGGTGAAAGAAGAGAGACAGCATAGCGAAAGTTTTGGCTGACTGTCATCCTGTACTCTCCTTGTTGCTAGCAAAATGGTATATGCCGGCTGTGTGAGTAAGTGGTTGTTTTAATGGCGGAACAAACAGGGGAATTCCATTAGAAAATTTTTTAGTCGATTTTCTCGGTAACTATGGCAGCTAGGAAAAAAATACAAACTGCATTCCAGTCTATGCACCCGTCTCCACATGTGTGCCATTTTTCACGCGAATCCACCCAGCTGTTTGGCCGTGAACCTCAAGACAAGAAAGAATACAACGGTCGGCCAACTTCAATTTATATATATATACACACACACACACGCATAAATATACATGTATGTATATATATGTGTATGTATATATATATATGTGTGTATATATATATATGTGTATGTATATATATATGTATATATATGTATATATGTATATATATATATATATATATATATATATATATATATATATATATATATATATATATGGGAATTTATCTGCTCTCCTACATACAGGAGGAATTCCCAGACGTGGAAGGTGGATTATACAGGGACGACGCACTATTTGTAATTAAAAATCCCTTGAATAGGAAACTAGAGCTCATTAAGAAAAACTTGCATAAATTCTTCAAAAGATTTGGACTAGCCATTTCTATAGAAAACGAACACACATCCATAAACTATTTAGACGCCAATTGCAACCTAGCCACAGGACTACATGAACCATTCATAAAGCCCAATACCAACCTAAAATACATAAACGCATCCAGCAACCACCCACTTTTCCTCAAGAGAGGCTTAGCACATAGTATAAGTAATAGGATATCACGCCTCTCTTCTAACCAAGCTATTTTTAATATGCATAAAGAAACCTACAACATCGCACTACATAAGGCAAGATTTAACCATAAAATTAAATTCATCGAATCCAATAACCATAAAAAAGACCCAACTACAAGGAACCCAAATGCTAGAAACACACACACTACTAACATACCAAACACCGCTGGAAGCCACACTAACAATATGAATGACAAAGATAAACATATCACATGTAATAGAAATACAATACGTCCCAAAGCCAAACCACATAACACCAAAAATACCAACAACAATGTAAACACCAATACCAATAATATTAAAAGGACGATTAAGGCTAACAACGAGACGAAGCAGAAATGCAATAGCCACCTGAACAAAACCAATATTAAGCAATACAACGATAAGCTTAGTATAAATGACAGGGAGACCCAGCAGACTAAAAGAAACCATATATCGGGCTCACAAATACCTAACAATACTAACAGGGAAAAAAATGAAAAAACGCATATCAAAAATAAACCCAACTATAGAAATAAATTAGATAGCCGGAAAGAAAAATTCACCAGCCTTCCCAATTATGATGGCAGGTTCTATACCAGATATGGCCATAATAGCAGCAAGAACAATAAGGATACGACCTGGCTGATCATTCCCTATAACATGAACCTCAAATCTAACATAGTCCGCTCGCTAATGAACATAATTGATAAACACCTCAATGTGAACAATAAATACGCAGAAATATTTAAGAACAAATTAAGAATAGGCCACAGCCTGACATGTAACTTAGCTACCATAATAGCATCTATTAATAATAAGAAATTAGACGCATTCTATACAGCTAGAAACACCACGAACAACCAAATCAACAACCTCCCAAATAATAGAACTAACTCTAACCCTAATCCAACACCCCTTACTAGGAGGGATGCACACCAAAAAAACAATAGGACCACACAACAACACACAGACATAGACACCCCTTACAACCTATGTGGCTGTAGAGACAGGAATAAATGTAATTTCTCCAATAGATGCAAGACAGATAATATAGTTTACCAATGTGACGTACAAACAAACAGCCACACTAAATCTTACATTGGGGCCACGAAAAACCAAATACGTCTTAGATATCCAGTTTTAAAAACAGAAATAAGGCAAATTCAGCAGGGCTTAGTAGGTATATCTGGGAACTAAACGACAATAAGATAGAATATAAACTAAAGTGGCACATACTAAAAGTAGCTAATTCCTATAACCCAACTAACAGGCGCTGTCAGCTCTATTTAACTGAGTGCCTTGAGATCCTAACGGCTAAGAACGACCTATTAAACAGGAGATATGAATCTAGTCTAATCTGTCTTCACGCTACTAAATACTCATTCTCTAAGTATAATTAAATATATAATACATTACACCTCCTAAGCTAAACTAAATATGCATAAAAGAACTTTCCCTCTAAGTATTATTAATTATAAGTAGATACGAATAAGAACCAAGTTAGCCCCCTTTTCACCTAAATTTAAGGTTGCTTCCCTGTACTAACACCGCCGGTGCTATAAATATACGACGGATCCCTCAATCATAAAATCACGTGGAGATGCATTTGATTAAAACCGGAATAATGAACTTAAACAGCACCCATCCTACATCCCCTTACGGGAAGACCAACACAACTTCAACTAAAACGTAAGGCTTTCTCTACCTATCTCTATTATTACACCACCATATACATTAATATACCCACCAATCACTTCTCATACATCCCTCGCACCACGAACTCTTAACATACTCCTCAACATTCTGATGAGATCTGCCAAACCATTGGCTAGATTGAAACGTACGTAAATGACTATTACATAACATTCACAATGACTCACTACATAACCTCAACCTCCACAATGACTCATTACATAACCTCCACACAATAAAACAACGGCTAACTAGCCCAACAGAATTGCTTCTTCTTGTATTTGTTGCTCCATTCTCAACATAAATATATATATATATATATATATATATATATATATATTAGAAATATAATATTTCTAAATTTCTCAGAGAGATTTAAGCAGTAGTGGAGCGATAAAGTTGTAGTATATTGTCAACTTAATGTGACAATCCCAATAAGGGAACACACTACTGCCGTATAGAAATATATATATACACATACATACACATATATAACAAAGTAAATTGCAAGATACTGCACAAATACACAATATATATATGTTTACAGGCATATATATATGTGTATGTATATATATATATATATATATATATATATATATATATATATATATATATATATATATATATATATATATACATGTGTGTATATATGCATATATACATATGTATATATGCATATGTATACATATATATATGGTGGTTGTCTACTCCTTAAACAGAGTTTGACCACCTCCTGCACCTACACCTTAGCCCTTTCATGGCGTCTGATGTGGCTTTTTAAACCAGACAGTGTTTTGAAAAAACACCCACACAGATTGCACCTCTGATTTGCACTACCAATACCTGCAAGTAAGTTCTGCTCATTGTGGATCCTAACATGTCTTTTAAGACCCCCATTGGATTTGCAAACCCTCTGGCACACACCACATTCAAACGTGTGCACAGACATATAATCAGAATAGCTGGGTGAGGTTTGTTTTCCATGGGTTCGCAGGTGAGATTTGAGGCCAGCCAAGGACAGACATGGTCTGTCACAGACTGTGCACACAAAAAGGTCCTTGTCATTCACCTTCTCAGTCTTCACCTTTTTCCTTAAATGTCTCTTGAGCCCTGCTTGCATCATCCTGGCCTCTTCAAATGCTTTCACTCCACTCCACACCATTGTTCGCCATCCAACTCGATCTGAAGCGAGGACTTCTATATCTACCCACAGTTATCACATTCTGTTAAAATGTCTTACGGTTAAGTCGGCTCTTATGAATTTCCCTGAAGAGAAGATTACATCTTTATCAACATCACTCATTCTTTTCGAAGAAACCATTTGTAATCTTCAAAACATATGTCGGAAATAAAAGAATTCATTTAACATATGCGTGATACTCCATTTATTAGATTTTATATATATATATATATATATATATAAAGTGTAGTATATTGCCACTTAAGTGTGGCTGACCCCTAGGGGTGGATGTTACTGTTGCTTTTAGCCCCAGGAGGACATCTCCTCCAGCTGGCTTATCAACACACGACTGTGTCCTGTTTGCCAAGGGAAGTTATCCCTCTCACCAAGATCTGCAGCACGAACGGATCCGGATGTCAGGGTTATTTCCCTTCGTCGGCGTTCGATAGCTACTGACCTTGGTGAGAGAGACAAAAACCTGGTAATCTTATATCTACTTTTCCAGTGAAATTCTTCACTGATATCGAAAAGGTGAAAACAAGCAATGTTAATTCTCTAAATGAAGTATTAACAGTAACTGCACGATAAAGTGTAGTATATTGCCACTTAAGTGTGGCTGACCCCTAGGGGTGGATGTTACTGTTGCTTTTAGCCCCAGGAGGACATCTCCTCCAGCTGGCTTATCGACACACGACTGTGTCCTGTTTGCCAAGGGAAGTTATCCCTCTCACCATGATCTGCAGCACGAACGGATCCGGATTTCAGGGTTATTTCCCTTCGTCGGCGTTCGATACCTACTGACCTTGGTGAGAGAGACAAAAACCTGGCAATCTTATATCTACTTTTCCAGTGAAATTCTTCACTGATATCGAAAAGGTGAAAACAAGCAATGTTAATTCTCTAAATGAAGTATTAACAGTAACTGCACGATAAAGTGTAGCATATTGCCACTTAAGTGTGGCTGACCCCTAGGGGTGGATGTTACTGTTGCTTTTAGCCCCAGGAGGACATTTCCTCCAGCTGGCTTATCAACACACGACTGTGTCCTGTTTGCCAAGGGAAGTTATCCCTCTCACCAACATCTGCAGCACGAACGGATCCGGATTTCAGGGTTATTTCCCTTCGTCGGCGTTCGATAGCTACTGACCTTGGTGAGAGAGACAAAAACCTGGCAATCTTATATCTACTTTTCCAGTGAAATTCTTCACTGATATCGAAAAGGTGAAAACAAGCAATGTTAATTCTCTAAATGAAGTATTAACAGTAACTGCACGATAAAGTGTAGTATATTGCCACTTAAGTGTGGCTGACCCCTAGGAGTGGATGTTACTGTTGCTTTTAGCCCCAGGAGGACATCTCCTCCAGCTGGCTTATCGACACACGACTGTGTCCTGTTTGCCAAGGGAAGTTATCCCTCTCACCATGATCTGCAGCACGAACGGATCCGGATTTCAGGGTTATTTCCCTTCGTCGGCGTTCGATACCTACTGACCTTGGTGAGAGAGACAAAAACCTGGCAATCTTATATCTACTTTTCCAGTGAAATTCTTCACTGATATCGAAAAGGTGAAAACAAGCAATGTTAATTCTCTAAATGAAGTATTAACAGTAACTGCACGATAAAGTGTAGTATATTGCCACTTAAGTGTGGCTGACCCCTAGGGGTGGATGTTACTGTTGCTTTTAGCCCCAGGAGGACATCTCCTCCAGCTGGCTTATCAACACACGACTGTGTCCTGTTTGCCAAGGGAAGTTATCCCTCTCACCATGATCTGCAGCACGAACGGATCCGGATTTCAGGGTTATTTCCCTTCGTCGGCGTTCGATAGCTACTGACCATGGTGAGAGAGACAAAAACCTGGCAATCTTATATCTACTTTTCCAGTGAAATTCTTCACTGATATCGAAAAGGTGAAAACAAGCAATGTTAATTCTCTAAATGAAGTATTAACAGTAACTGCACGATAAAGTGTAGCATATTGCCACTTAAGTGTGGCTGACCCCTAGGGGTGGATGTTACTGTTGCTTTTAGCCCCAGGAGGACATCTCCTCCAGCTGGCTTATCGACACATGACTGTGTCCTGTTTGCCAAGGGAAGTTATCCCTCTCACCATGATCTGCAGCCCGAACGGGAAATAACCCAGAAATCCGGATCCGTTCGTGCTGCAGATCATGGTGAGAGGGATAACTTCCCTTGGCAAACAGGACACAGTCGTGTGTCGATAAGCCAGCTGGAGGAGATGTCCTCCTGGGGCTAAAAGCAACAGTAACATCCACCCCTAGGGGTCAGCCACACTTAAGTGGCAATATACTACACTTTATCGTGCAGTTACTGTTAATACTTCATTTAGAGAATTAACGTTGCTTGTTTTCACCTTTTCGATATCAGTGAAGAATTTCACTGGAAAAGTAGATATAAGATTGCCAGGTTTTTGTCTCTCTCACCAAGGTCAGTAGCTATCGAACGCCGACGAAGGGAAATAACCCTGAAATCCAGATCCGTTCGTGCTGCAGATCATGGTGAGAGGGATAACTTCCCTTGGCAAACAGGACACAGTCGTGTGTCGATAAGCCAGCTGGAGGAGATGTCCTCCTGGGGCTAAAAGCAACAGTAACATCCACCCCTAGGGGTCAGCCACACTTAAGTGGCAATATACTACACTTTATCGTGCAGTTACTGTTAATACTTCATTTAGAGAATTAACATTGCTTGTTTTCACCTTTTCGATATCAGTGAAGAATTTCACTGGAAAAGTAGATATAAGATTGCCAGGTTTTTGTCTCTCTCACCAAGGTCAGTAGGTATCGAACGCCGACGAAGGGAAATAACCCTGAAATCCGGATCCGTTCGTGCTGCAGATCATGGTGAGAGGGATAACTTCCCTTGGCAAACAGGACACAGTCGTGTGTCGATAAGCCAGCTGGAGGAGATGACCTCCTGGGGCTAAAAGCAACAGTAACATCCACCCCTAGGGGTCAGCCACACTTAAGTGGCAATATACTACACTTTATCGTGCAGTTACTGTTAATACTTCATTTAGAGAATTAACATTGCTTGTTTTCACCTTTTCGATATCAGTGAAGAATTTCACTGGAAAAGTAGATATAAGATTGCCAGGTTTTTGTCTCTCTCACCAAGGTCAGTAGGTATCGAACGCCGACGAAGGGAAATAACCCTGAAATCCGGATCCGTTCGTGCTGCAGATCATGGTGAGAGGGATAACTTCCCTTGGCAAACAGGACACAGTCGTGTGTCGATAAGCCAGCTGGAGGAGATGTCCTCCTGGGGCTAAAAGCAACAGTAACATCCACCCCTAGGGGTCAGCCACACTTAAGTGGCAATATACTACACTTTATCGTGCAGTTACTGTTAATACTTCATTTAGAGAATTAACATTGCTTGTTTTCACCTTTTCGATATCAGTGAAGAATTTCACTGGAAAAGTAGATATAAGATTGCCAGGTTTTTGTCTCTCTCACCAAGGTCAGTAGGTATCGAACGCCGACGAAGGGAAATAACCCTGAAATCCGGATCCGTTCGTGCTGCAGATCATGGTGAGAGGGATAACTTCCCTTGGCAAACAGGACACAGTCGTGTGTCGATAAGCCAGCTGGAGGAGATGTCCTCCTGGGGCTAAAAGCAACAGTAACATCCACCCCTAGGGGTCAGCCACACTTAAGTGGCAATATACTACACTTTATCGTGCAGTTACTGTTAATACTTCATTTAGAGAATTAACGTTGCTTGTTTTCACCTTTTCGATATCAGTGAAGAATTTCACTGGAAAAGTAGATATAAGATTGCCAGGTTTTTGTCTCTCTCACCAAGGTCAGTAGCTATCGAACGCCGACGAAGGGAAATAACCCTGAAATCCGGATCCGTTCGTGCTGCAGATCATGGTGAGAGGGATAACTTCCCTTGGCAAACAGGACACAGTCGTGTGTTGATAAGCCAGCTGGAGGAGATGTCCTCCTGGGGCTAAAAGCAACAGTAACATCCACCCCTAGGGGTCAGCCACACTTAAGTGGCAATATACTACACTTTATCGTGCAGTTACTGTTAATACTTCATTTAGAGAATTAACATTGCTTGTTTTCACCTTTTCGATATCAGTGAAGAATTTCACTGGAAAAGTAGATATAAGATTGCCAGGTTTTTGTCTCTCTCACCAAGGTCAGTAGCTATCGAACGCCGACGAAGGGAAATAACCCTGAAATCCGGATCCGTTCGTGCTGCAGATCATGGTGAGAGGGATAACTTCCCTTGGCAAACAGGACACAGTCGTGTGTCGATAAGCCAGCTGGAGGAGATGTCCTCCTGGGGCTAAAAGCAACAGTAACATCCACCCCTAGGGGTCAGCCACACTTAAGTGGCAATATACTACACTTTATCGTGCAGTTACTGTTAATACTTCATTTAGAGAATTAACATTGCTTGTTTTCACCTTTTCGATACCAGTGAAGAATTTCACTGGAAAAGTAGATATAAGATTGCCAGGTTTTTGTCTCTCTCACCAAGGTCAGTAGCTATCGAACGCCGACGAAGGGAAATAACCCTGAAATCCGGATCCGTTCGTGCTGCAGATCATGGTGAGAGGGATAACTTCCCTTGGCAAACAGGACACAGTCGTGTGTCGATAAGCCAGCTGGAGGAGATGTCCTCCTGGGGCTAAAAGCAACAGTAACATCCACCCCTAGGGGTCAGCCACACTTAAGTGGCAATATTCTACACTTTATCGTGCAGTTACTGTTAATACTTCATTTAGAGAATTAACATTGCTTGTTTTCACCTTTTCGATATCAGTGAAGAATTTCACTGGAAAAGTAGATATAAGATTGCCAGGTTTTTGTCTCTCTCACCAAGGTCAGTAGGTATCGAACGCCGACGAAGGGAAATAACCCTGAAATCCGGATCCGTTCGTGCTGCAGATCATGGTGAGAGGGATAACTTCCCTTGGCAAACAGGACACAGTCGTGTGTCGATAAGCCAGCTGGAGGAGATGTCCTCCTGGGGCTAAAAGCAACAGTAACATCCACCCCTAGGGGTCAGCCACACTTAAGTGGCAATATACTACACTTTATCGTGCAGTTACTGTTAATACTTCATTTAGAGAATTAACATTGCTTGTTTTCACCTTTTCGATATCAGTGAAGAATTTCACTGGAAAAGTAGATATAAGATTGCCAGGTTTTTGTCTCTCTCACCAAGGTCAGTAGGTATCGAACGCCGACGAAGGGAAATAACCCTGAAATCCGGATCCGTTCGTGCTGCAGATCATGGTGAGAGGGATAACTTCCCTTGGCAAACAGGACACAGTCGTGTGTCGATAAGCCAGCTGGAGGAGATGTCCTCCTGGGGCTAAAAGCAACAGTAACATCCACCCCTAGGGGTCAGCCACACTTAAGTGGCAATATACTACACTTTATCGTGCAGTTACTGTTAATACTTCATTTAGAGAATTAACATTGCTTGTTTTCACCTTTTCGATATCAGTGAAGAATTTCACTGGAAAAGTAGATATAAGATTGCCAGGTTTTTGTCTCTCTCACCAAGGTCAGTAGCTATCGAACGCCGACGAAGGGAAATAACCCTGAAATCCGGATCCGTTCGTGCTGCAGATCATGGTGAGAGGGATAACTTCCCTTGGCAAACAGGACACAGTCGTGTGTCGATAAGCCAGCTGGAGGAGATGTCCTCTTGGGGCTAAAAGCAACAGTAACATCCACCCCTAGGGGTCAGCCACACTTAAGTGGCAATATACTACACTTTATCGTGCAGTTACTGTTAATACTTCATTTAGAGAATTAACATTGCCTATATATATATATAGATATATATATATATATATATATGTATATATATATATATATATATATATATATATATATATATATATATATATATATATACACACACATATATATCCATACATATATAATCATACACACTACATCTTTAATGGGAGTTACTCTTGATAAAATACCACAGCCTAAAAGTGTTCAACGACACACACGCATTAAGCATGATAATGAAGGAATGAATGTATGTATGTACGCATGTATGTATGCATGTGTGTGTGTGTGTGTATACATATATAAATAAGTTTATATATATATGTATACACACACACACACACACATATATATATACATCATCATCATCGATTAACGTCCGCTTTCCATGCTAGCATGGGTTGGACGATTTGACTGAGGACTGGTGAACCAGATGGCTACACCAGGCTCCAATCTAATTTGGCAGAGTTTCTACAGCTGGATGCCCTTCCTAATGCAAACCACTCCGAGAGTGTATTGGGTGCTTTTATGTGCCACCGGCCACACTCAAAATGGTGTATTTTACGTGCCACCTGCACAGTAGCCAGTCCTGCGGCACTGGCAACGATCTCGCTCGAATGTCTTTACATGTGCCACCGATACAAGTGCCAGAAAGGCGACACTGGGCACAAGTGCCATCACGATTTCTCTTTCCCTTGCCCCAACAGGTCTTCGCAAGCTGAATTTTCGTGTCCAATGAAGGAGACGATGTTGGCATGGGTGCCAGTCATCGAATTTAGTTCGATTTCGAATTCATTTGCCTCAGTAGGTCCAATGAAGGAAAGGTACGCATCAGTGGGCTGGCTACACCCCTGGCAAAAGCCTTGGATTTAGGTCTCACTTGGCTTGCTGGGTCTTCTCACGTAAAGTATATTTCCAAAGGTCTCGGTCAGAAGTCATCGCGTCGGTGAGGCCCAATGTTCGAAGGTCGTGCCTCACCACCTCAGCCCAGGTCTTCCTGGGCCTAACTCTTCCACAGGTTCCCTCAACTGCTAGAGTGTGGCACTTTTTGACACATCTATCATCATCCATTCTCACCACATGACCATGCCAGCGCAATCGTCTCTCTTGTACACCACAACTGATGCTTTTTAGGTTCAACTTTTCTCTCAAAGTACTTACACTCTGTCCAGTATGCATACTGACATTACACATCCATCGGAGCATACTGGCTTCATTCCTTACGAGTCTACGCATGTCTTCTGCAGTCATGGCCCATGTTTCACTGCCACGAAGCAAGGCTGTTTGTACACATGCATCATACAGTCTGCCTTTTATCTGAGAGAGAGACACTTTGTCACCAGCAGAGGTAAGAGCTCTCTGAACTTTGCCCAGGCTATTCTTATTCTAGCAGTTACACTTTCAGTGCACCCTCCCCCACTATTAACTTGGTCACCTAGATAGCAGAAGCTATCAACCACTTGTAGTTTTTCTCCCTGGAATGTGGCAGAAGTTGTTTTCTGCACATTTACAGTGTTTATAGCTCCTGAACATCTGCAACATACAAAAACTAACTTCCTAGTTAACCTTCTTTTGATATTGCTGCACCTCTTATGTGTCCATAGCTTGCACTGGGTGCATCTTATAGAGTTTCTACCTACACCATCTACCTGAAGGGGTTTGTGTTTTTTCTACCTTCCTACTTATTAGGACTTTGGTTTTAGCTAGATTGACTCTAAGGCCCTTTGATTCTAGTCCTTGCTTCCACACCTGAAACTTCTCCTCTAGTTCTGATAGTAACTCAGCAATTAGTGCAAGGTCATCAGCATAGAGGTGCTCCCAGGGGCATCCTGTCTTGAATTCCTCTGTTATAGCCTGGAGGACTATGATAAATAGGAGGGGGCTGAAGACAGAACCTTGGTGGACCCCTACCTCTACCTGGAATTCTTCACTGTACTCATTGCCAATCCTCACCTTACTGACAGCGTCTCTGTACATGGCTCTTCTATCCCTAGTTTCCTCATTGACCACCAGATGAGGGATCGGGGGACTCCGTGAAAGGCTTTCTACATGTCAACGAAAGCCAGGTACAGAGGTTTATCCTTGGCTAGGTATTTCTCCTGCAGCTGTCTTACCAGAAATATAGCATCAGTGGTGCTTTTCCCTGACACGAACCCAAACTGCATCCCATCTAAACTGACTCGCTCCCTAAGTAGTTGGGCTATGACTCTCTCCATGACTTTCATTACCTGATTTAACAATATATATATATATATATATATATATATATATATATATATATATATATATATATATATATATATTATACATAAGAAGTTTAATTCCTAACAACATGGTTCTGGGTTCAGTCCCTCTGCATAGCATCATGTTGGTGAATTACTACCAGTTGATAGAATTGGTGATTCATCAACCCACTTTTGCTACTTGAAAGCACTATGGAGTTCTGGAACCTCATGTTAAAATGATAATTATGATGAAAACAAAGATAAAACCATAACCTGTGTTTTCTTTAATAAAATTGTGGTAGGATAATATATAACTTCAAAATCATTAAAAATGATTTGTTGTGCATGTATGTATGTCCTTTGATACCTATATGCATTCACACATATGTATATACGTATGCATTCATACGTTTTTGTTTGAATCAAGGTATTTTACAGGGTGTAATCAGGGTATTTTACTAACTTATATGCATCTATCTTTCTAACTAATCCCCACACTCAGCTACCTACACTTATCCATCAAGTTACATGTACATTCGTTTATCTATCAATTAATCTTTGTATATCCATCCATCAACTTATTTAACTCCCTCATTCCTCCCCTCTCTCTTTATATCTCTTTCCTCTCTCTTTCGCTTTCTTTCTTCTTTTTCTATCTGATCATCAACTATATCCATTCTATCTCAACTAGTAATTCAGAACAGCTTTCATGCCTCAGTTGTTTAAGTGTTATAGAATATCATGCTTGGCTTGTTGTGTGGTAGCATCAGGTTTCTAGACAGGAAATGCTGTATTTACAGAAGGAAGTGTCCATTCTGAATGGCAGTTTCCCATTACCGGCTTTCCTTATTTAAACAGTCATTTTGTGTATGGTTATGATCATATACACGCCTCTGTATTATTTGCAGTTTACTGTCAGATTTGCTCTGTGTGTGTGTGTGTGTGTGTGTGTGCGCGCACGCTAGCCATAATATATACAATAATGTAAACATGTGTAAGTTAGTGTATACAATGTGATATGGTTCAGACATGGCTGAATGATTAAGAAGTTTACTTTGAAATCATGGAGTCCCATGTTCTATCTCACTGTGCAGCACCTTGGGCAAGTATCTCCTCCCACCACATTAGAGCAGCAAAAGCAAGCCTCTTGAGTGAAATTACATGGATAGAAAGTGTGTTAAAGTACATTAATTGAATTACATTCAAAATCCAAAGAGCCAGCTGCATTACATATTGTCATACTGATTTTACCTGAAGATTACTTCATGAGATAAACATCTGTGAAATACTCTGCCTCTTACAGTAAGTACATTGGTCCATTGATTAAACCCCTGAAATACTCATTGTTGACACTGTCATGAGAATCAGCTGCAACTATTTGAAACTTTGGAAAGACAAAGACAAATTCACTACCTTTTCTCTTGTCCTTTGTCAGATATCTGTTGGGATATTTGTGTAGCCATTTTGTTTTCCTTCTTTCTTTCCTGTCTGTTTCTTTGTATTCTTGTGTAGGCAGAAAGACAACTGACATTTATAATTAATTTTGTGTGTGTGTGTGTGTGTGTGTGTGTGTGTAATAATAAATAACAAACAAGAGAATGATGAACATTGCATTGGTATATAAAATCTTTTTGTAGTTGAGTGCTGTAAGTATGATACCTTTGCTCTCATGCAAAAAGTTCACAATTATTCAATCCTAGTTTGAACAATACTGGTAGTTTGGTCATTTTTGTTAAGCTGAATGCACCAAGTCTTATAAAAATGAATGAACTACCACTATTATTCAAGCTACAATTGAATAATTTTAACTTCTTTTTTTTTTTGCATGAAGCCATTGGTATTGTACTAGTAGCACTCAACTATTAAAAGATATGTGTATACATATACACAGGCTGGAAGAAGTCAAAAAGCTGTTACTTCTACCGGCAACGAAAGGTTTCTCTCTCAGTTTGAAGTGGAGGAGACTATATGATACCAGTGTATGAAATGTAATGTTGCATAGTAGTGTGACATGGACACTGAATGCAATGGATTTGTGAAAGCTAGAAAGGAACGAAGCAATCATATATATTATTAATGTGCATGAACGATGGAGTGCACTTTTAGCTATGGGAAAAACTGTGTATAAAAGGGATGAGTTATAGTGGGCTCAAGAAAAGACTGCAAGGATGACAACTGCATAAAGAAGCATAGGGTGCACGAAGTGGATGGAACCTGTGAAAGAAGGAAACCTCAGAATTAGTGAGTTGAAGTGGTGAAAACTGACCTTTGGAATGTTAGGCTTCACACAGAAGACAACATGTAACCACAGTGATTGACAATATGTGGTACTGGAGAAGACCTTCCCAACTGTGCATGTAGTGAAATGAATGTTGAAATAAGTGATATTGTTGAGGGCTGAGAGGTGTAATATATCTATCTGTATTTGGGTCTTTTACCCCATATGTCCTGTTGAGTCTACGTTTGCCACCTGCTAAGCTACTTGATTCTTTTTCATCCCTCTGTCACTCATTTCTGCATCATTCTTCTCTTTATTACTCACCTTCTATCTGTGCTCCTTCTCCTCTGTTCATTGTATGAGATGACAGTGAATTTCTCTATGTCATTGGGCTTATATGATTCTCATCTCTCTGACAATCACTTGCTTTCCTCTCTCTGGCTATGCGTCCTGTGTAATGAGGGTTGGCCCGAGATCTTCCTATACCCAAACCCTCCTCCACCACCATTCTGTACTAAATATACCTGACCAGCACCCTTTCTATACTAACAGTCAATGTTCTTTCTCTCTCCACCTCTCCCACCCTTCACCTCAGCTCTCTCTATCACACACTTGTTCTCTTCACTCACACACCTTTGTTTCTCCCATCATCTCTCTCTCTATCTGCTCTTCACATTGTTCTTCATGTTGCATTGAGTAAACAGACACAACATAACTTTAATGAGGACTCTTTAGTCTTACAAAATATAAGTGTCAGTGCCATGATAAAATACAGCAAATACACTTAGTAAAGTGGTTGGTGAATGACCAGAGGCATGACATCCTCTCTAGTGTTAGTGTCACAATAAATCCCACCCAGCAAAGTTACTGGAGATATCCTATCATCAACAGCTCTGATAGGAAGGGCATTCAGTCATAGAAACCAAACCAAAAATGAGATGTACAAGTGAGACATAGCCTTTTGATCTGTTTGTCTAGGAGGACAGTAACTTCAAATAAGAACTGACTCGGACCATTACAATCCATGCCAGCAAGGAAAGCAAACAAGCTACTGATATTAAATAAACTGTTAAGCAATTATAATATGTAAATTAGTAGGTTCAGTTTTCTGTAGCAACTGGATATGTCATGTATACAAACACGTTTGTTTCTCTGACAAGAACTTAATAAGGTTCAAAAATTGATTAAGGTTGTTAATTTTTTTTCAATCAATGGAGAAATAGATAAATTTGCTCTGTTTATATATCAACTATATATGTGTATAAATATTTATAGATATGTGTGTATAATGTATGTGTGTGTAAACATAAACACTCAAAGAATACTCTCTTTTTACATACACACATATGTGTGTATGTGTGTGTGTATATATATCTGAAATCGAAATTGAACCAAATTCGACGACTGGCACCCATGCCAACCTCTCCTTCATTGGACACTAAACTCTGCTTGCGAAGACCTGTTGGGGCAAGTGAAGTCGAAATCATAATTGAACCATATTCGATGACTGGCACCTGTGCCAGTGGAGCACTAACAGCACTGTTCGAGTGTGATCATTGCCAGAGCAGCTCTCTGGCTTCCGTGCTAGTGGCCCGTAAATAGCACCATTTGAGTGTGATCATTACCAGCGTCGCCTTACTGGCACTTGTGCCGGTGGCACGTTAGAAAAGCATTCGAGCGAGGTCATTGCCAGTGCCACTGGAATGGCTCCTGTGCAGGTGGCACGTAAAAAACACCATTTTGAGAGTGGCCATTGCCAGTACTGTGTGACTGGCCCTCATGCCGGTGGCACATAAAAGCACCCAATACACTCTCGGAGTGGTTGGCGTTAGGAAGGGCATCCAGCTGTAGAAACTCTGCCAGATCAGATTGGAGCCTGGTGTAGCCATCCGGTTCACCAGTCCTCAGTCAAATCGTCCAACCCATGCTAGCATGGAAAGCGGACGTTAAACGATGATGATGATGATGATGATGATGATGAATACCTTAGCTGCTATGTTATATCACACAGTGATTATCTGTATATATCAGTGTATATAGTTGCACAAGTAACTTCACACACAAATTTTGTTGTGTACTGATATAGTTGCATGAAGGTGCATGGCTCAGTGGTTAGAGTGTGAGGCTTATGATTGTGAGATTGTGAGTTTGATTCCTGGACTGGGTTATATATTGTGTTCTTGAGCAAGACATTTTATTTCACACTATTCCAGTTCACTTAGCTCTAGAAATAAGTTGCAATGTCACTGTTGCCAAGCTGTATCAGCCTTTGCCT
The DNA here is from genome assembly GCF_046866305.1 of Octopus bimaculoides. Taxonomy (NCBI): domain Eukaryota; kingdom Metazoa; phylum Mollusca; class Cephalopoda; order Octopoda; family Octopodidae; genus Octopus; species Octopus bimaculoides. The sequence continues at coordinate 110,049,450 of NC_142928.1, forward strand.
TTCCCTTGGACAACATCATTGGAAAGGGAAGATTGGTATGCATTGGTGACTGCTGGTCTCTCACAAACAGCCTTGCCTGGTGTTGTACTTTGTGACCAAAGGGAGTCTTTAGATATAGTCACAAAGATAGTGATGATGTAATAACTGCAGAGAGGATAGTAAATGACAGGAAGGATACAATGAAGGATTAAATGCCTTGTAATTTCATTCACATCCTCTTTGTATTCTGAATTAAAATTCCACAAAGGTCAACTGTTGGTTTTCATTTTTCCAAAGCACATAAAATAAATGATCGGCAAGAACTGAGATTGATTTAATTAACTGCCCCAACAGTAAAATTTGTGGTCTTGTACCTACATCAGAAATCAATATTATAATTGTAGCTGAGGTTGCGAGCTTGCAGAATCATTAACACACCATGCAAAATGCAAGGCAGCATTTTGTTCATCTTCATGTTCTGAGTTCAAATCCGCTGAAGTCGACTTAGCCTTTCATCCTTTGAAGGTTGATGAAATAAGTACCAGTTGAGCACTGGGGTTGATATAATTGTCTTACCCCTCTCCTGAAATTGCTGGCTTGGTGCCAAAATCAGAAATCAATATAATAATTGCCATAGTGGGAAATCTTGTTATTCTGTAACCCCAAATATTTTTCTATATCTGAGACAGTATCATCAAATGTGTCCTGCTTTTTTAAAAAAAGATTTTAGGATGTGATTTGAAGGAGATTTGGTCACTATTGTTAACATGTCAGTTGACCACATAGAGGTTTCTCTTCTTGGCTCATGTTAAATAATGATGTAATGATTGTATAATAGGTGTACTGGTTATGGTGATAAAGTGATAATGGTAGTGTTGGAGAGGTGGTAAGAATGATGTAATCTTTGTGGAGGAAATTATAGTAGTGTTTGTACAATAGTTCTATATTTAAGAGATGAGGAATTATTTACATTTACACTTGATGGATATTTGTACTCATCTTGTTTGTTGTTAACACAACATTTCAGCTGATATACCCTCCAGCCTTCATCAGGTGTCTTGGGGAAATTTCGAATGTGGGTTCTCATTTCTAAGGGTTTTTTTGATGTTTCTATTATTATTGTTGTTATTATTATTATTATTATTATTATTATTATTATTATTATTATTATTCAGGTTACTGCCTGGAATCGAACTTGGAATATTGGGGTTAGTAGCCTGTGCTCTTAACCACTACATCATGATGATAATAATAATAATAATAATAGCAACATAAAAAACACCTTAGGAATGAGAACCCAAGTTCGAAATTTCCCCAAGTCACCTGATGAAGGCTGGAGGGTATATCAGCCGAAATGTTGCATTAACAGCAAGCAAGATGAGGACAAATATCCGTCAAGTGTAAATAATGTTTGTACAACAGTTGTGATGTTACTGCTGCAATGATGGTGGTGGTGGTCATAGTGTTGTTAATATTTAGTCCTTAAACAACTCTCATCAAACAGACCTATAATCGACGCTATTGCAATGACAACCATTCTATTTTATTTTCCGATAGTATATCCAAGAATATGTTACCCAATGTGTCATTTTAAGTTTGATTCAAAAGGAAATTAGCTGCTATTTCTATGACTACCTAGAGATTCCCTCCTTGGCTTCTAGTAGCAGTGTTGTCAGTACAGGTGATAGTGCTAGTTATGATAGTACTTCAACTTGTAGTAGTAGTAGTAGTAGTAATAGTAGCAGCAGCAATGATGATTGTAGTTGTAGCAATGGCAGTACTAGTAGTAATAAGTGTTGTTGATGATGATGATGATGATGATGATGACTGTGGTAGTAATGGCAGGGCTGATGATATTAGCTATTGGTGTTGTGTTAATGTTAGTTGCTGGCGGTAAAGGGAGATCATGACAGGACAATGAGTTCCCATGTGGAATGCAGTTAGTTAATAATTACTCTTGAGATGTCAATATCTGTGCTGCAATGTCATAGCACTTACTGTGTAAATGGATGTGGTGAGGGTAAATATGTAAACCTCCCACCCCTGCTAAACTCATAAGGTTTGTGAGGGTCATATTACATTGAGCATGATTAGGACTCCAATGGAGGTAACAATGGAAATGTTATTTTGACTGATTACATACCGCTTAGATCAGAGAGTGGGTGCTGTCCTTGCTACTGCTGTTTAGTGAACAAGGGAAGTGGCAGCATGGATATCATGTCAGACTTATCAATTTAAGGGACTTCAAATTCACTGCAAGTCTTTCATTCTACATTCTGCATACCTCTGGTGACCTGTATACCTCAATTTAGGAAGGAGAGCTGGGATGACCAATGTGGTATTCAGGATGAAATAGGATTTGCCTGATGGTTTAGCACCTAACAACCCATCATGAAGTGAGGATTTAGCAGTAACCCTTTCAGAATCTGGAGAAATTAAGATTTTATTATTATTATTAAGGTGGCAAGCTGGCAGAATCACTAGCATGCTGAGCAAAATGCTTAGCAGCATTTCGTTCATCTTCACATTCTGAGTTCAAATTCCACTGAGGTCAGCTTTGCTTTCACCCTTTGGGGAGTTCAATAAAATAAGTACCAGCGGAGTACTGGGGTCGATGCAATCGACTTACCCCCTCCCCTGAACTTGCTGGCCTTGTACCAAAATTTGATATCCTCATCTTTACTATTATTATTGCTATTATTATTATATGAAAATTTACAGCTTATTTTGCTGCGTATGATGGAAAGTGTCAGCTGTCCACAGCCAGCAGATTAAGGTGACACTTGTTTACCGGTCATGCTTCAAGAACCCTGCAAAGAATTCTTGCAGTTCCAAGCAATGCTGATTTTTGTAGGTGTTCTACCTTCACACTTGCATCGCTCTTTTTCAGCCATGTTGGTAGTTGAGTGCTGATACTTCCAAGTGCACCATGTCTACTCTCTTCATTGACCACAACTTTTGGATTTCTCACTTTAAATCATCATAGTTGTTTATTTTTTCTTCTCCTTTCACATTGATCCTGTTGTCACTGTGGCATGCTATGTCGATTACACATGTTCTTTCTTTTTTATTCACCACAACAATATCCGGTTTCCTATGTCTGGTCAGGTGATCACACTGGATCACTACATCCCACAGGATTTTGCAGTTCTCATTTTTGGTAACTCCTTCTGGTGTTTTCTCATACCACATCTTTGCTCTTTGTAGACCGTGATTTCCACAGAGCTCCAATGGATCATTCTTGCCACATTGTCATGACATCATTTGTATTCGCATTCAGCCAATTTCAGGTATTCACTAACGATGCGCCATACCGTTTCACTCCTCTCACCACACATTCTGCATTAGTCGCTATCGGTAGTGTTGTCAAATCTGCACATCTTATAATTGGTCCTTAACGCTTGTTCCTGGGCTGCACATATGAGTGCTTCTGTCTCTATCTTCAGGTCACTCCTCCTCATTCATAGCCACTGGTCCTCTGTATGGCATTTACATCTCTTGCAAACTGACCGTACATTTTTTTCCCTTCCATGCTTTTTCTTTATTTTTGTTCATTTCTTGTTTAAATTTTTCTTTAGTTACACAATTTTCAGTTTTGATGATGCTGGACATCATGTGTTTCAACAGTGGCTCCACAGCATTTTTTATAGGCAGTTTTCTTCTGCTTCGATACACTCTTGGCAACTGATCAAACCTCTCCCTTTCTTTTGGACAAGTACACCCTATCGGTATCACACTTAAGGCGGAAGGCTCAGTGTACTGTCAACATTTTTCTGGTCTTGGTATCCATTTTCTTCATTTCTCTCTTTTGCCATTTTATAATTCCTGCTTCATATCAAAGTGATGCTGTCACCCATATATTAACTGCTTGGATTTCATTCCATCCATTATTATTATTATTAAGGTGGCGAGCTGGCAGAATTGTTAGCACACTGGGCAAAATGCTTAGTGGCATTTCATCCATCTTTACATTGAGTTCAAATTCCACCAGGATTTACTTTACCCTTCATCCTTTCGGGGTCAATAAAATAAGTACCAGTTGAGTATTGGGGTTGGATATAACTGACTAGCCCCCTCCTCTAAAATTTCAGGCCTTGTGCTTATAGTAGAAAGGATTACTGTTATTATTATTATTATTATTATTATTATAATTATTATCACCATAAAGAGGTTATTACAAAATCAAATAAAATAATTGACTGTGTTGTTATAAGTTTGCTTCCCAACAGTGTGGTTTCATGTTCAGTCCTACTGCACAGCATTTTAGGCCTTTTACTGTTCTCAGGCCTTGTGAGTGGATTTGATTGGTGGAAATTGAAAGAAGCCCATCATATAATTCAATAAGTGCAACACATTACCAAGAAGCATCAGTGTAGTAAATTGGTTCCATGCTCAACTCTTTCCTCCTATGCGGTCTGTCAGACAATCCTCGTAACTCCAGAAAGGTTAGTGTGTGGAGTCTGTGTGTTGTATATAAAAAGAAAGAAGGATCACTGGAAACATAATTAGCATTAATGTTTTACGCAATGTACACGTGTTTCATAAGACCAGAAAACATCAATTACATGAACAAATACCACCAGCGTCATTCATTGACATTACCCAGCAAAATACAACACGAAGACATTAGGCCCTCAAATACACAAGTATGTCTTTGCATTGTGTGATATTTGTAAAAGAGCGTCATTGCTATACAAGCAGAATCGTTCATTTCCAATTTTCAGTGAAAACGTCTGGTTATGGATTCATATTACCTTACTTGGAAACAAGTGGGGGCTAACGACAAGAAGGAAATCCGGCCGAAGAAGATTTGCTTGAACAAATTCCTTCTGATCCATGCAAGCACGGAAAAGTGGACGCTAAAAGAGGACGTCGATGATGATGATGAATTCTGACATGTCATTTTTTTTTATCAGAGGGAATTGTTGAGACCATGTGATAAAGTGGCTTTGATAAAAGTTCCATAAAATCTGCTACATTATGACATAGTGATAATTATATAGTATTCAAACTATCGTCATCCAATCTTCCGGGCTACAGTACCCACTGTATCCTTTGAAAAAGACTGTAAGGTATAATTTGGCAGTTTTGGTTGCTATTTCTAGGAGGTCGACGGATAATGTGCAAGCTCTTTCAATGGTTCGTTTCAACCTCAGTATATTATTACTGAGGTAAAGAGAAGCAGACCCTGATCAAACGTGTATTCAAAACATAGACAAACACTGTTAACTATTCTAAGGCTTCGCTGTTTGTGCGATTCTGTCAATCGTTTTTTTTACGTTTGACACTTTAATGTCTTTCTCAACGATTTTGTCGCATGAGCTGAAGTATTGTTTATTTCAAATGGTAATCAACCTCTAACAGCAGAGATAATAATAAAGGTTACAGTTACTAATTTTTACGAGAGGAATTTAGTCGAATGGCAGAATCGGTAGAGTAACAGACTTTCGCGCCCCAAATTTCCAAAGGCTGACTTTTTGTCTTTCTTCCTTTCGGAATCGATAAAATAAATACTAGCTGAGAATAGAGTCGGTCTTATTTAATCAATTTTAAAATTGTCTTTATTTTACCGACTGTGGAAATAGAGTAAGGGACAAGTTTGACTTGTGTGAATAGAAATGATTTGAGACAGGTGTATCTAAATATTTGGCGACTTTTGTGTTTAATATGCCACTTTCGCTTTACTAATGACTTGTACGTATGTGGTATTTCGTTATGCAACCTTAATATACTATAAAGTATATTAAACGTTTTTTCTTTTAAGTCAATACCTGCTGGTTATAATTTCTCTAGAATATCTGTAGAGATAACCATAACAAGTAAATTTTCACTTTGTCAAACTTTCAGCTTTGCCACTGTGCTTGCAGTTAACTTAATCATGAGATATTTTTGGTGCAGTTAAGAAATACAAAAGACTATTTATTGAATAATTTCTGTTTTTTTTAAATCTCACTTTTATGCGGTGGCGTCATCTGATAGAATTCATAACCAAATTTTCCTATAATCACTCTCCCAATTTAAAACCAACATGAAAAATAATTCACTGCATTCAGTATATCCCCTAACACACACTAGCAAGGAAGATAAAAACTTCCTCTTTCGCAGTTGACAAATAGATTGATACAAGTTTGACAGCGGGTTCACAAAGATCGCAAATAAGTTTAATTTTTTATCCGAATCGAAATAAAATAATAGTTTCGGCACTGTCATGGTATTAGCTGTCAGAATTGAAAGTAGAACTGACAAGGAACGTTACTGCTGGTTTGAGTTGATTCTTTGGCTACTGACAGCTAATACCATGACTGGCCGGAGCGAGCTACCTGTCTGTCTGTCTGTCTCTCTCTCTCTATCTATCACTCGAAAGTTATTGGAACAAATTTGACACCTATATCCATGCATTTGAAAACACACAGAGTATAAGGGTACTACTAAAGCAGAGTGGTCCCGAACGCACAGTCGCGCGTCCGCGCTAGCTAGTCGTGAGTGGTCGATCCTATTATTTTTAAACTTCAAACTTCATTTGTTTTCTATTTTGATAAACTCTCTCTGTTGAAAATTATATTTTTATATTTTAAATAATTTGCAATTTCAGAAAATATATTTTTATATTAAATTTGCGTTTTCTAATTTGATAAATTCTACGGACACAAACAGAGGTGAACGAGTGATAGATAGATATAGAGAGAGAGATAGTGTGATAGACAGACAGATAGATAGCTCCGGCTAGTCAGTAGCCAAAGAATCAACTCAAACCAGCAGTAACGTTCCTTGTCAGTTCTACTTTCAATTCTGACAGCTAATACTATGACAGTGCCATAGTTTCTTTTACCTAGGCGCAGAGCAACTTTTCTTACTATTTTTGGTTTTTATCGAGTTTAAAGGGAAACTCCAGAAACGATAACACTTAAGAGCGTCATAGACTAGAAAAACAGTTTACAAGCAGCAAAAGTTCTTGTGGCAATTTTGATTCCCACTTGAAATCACTTGAGAAAAGTATGCATGTGTCATTTGTCCTTTGTGTCAATTGTAAGCAGAATGAGTAGCAGGAATATGCTGAAAGTTGATTCGATCAACTACATATCTTTCTTACAAAATTGTAGCTTAAAACAAGCTAGCTAGGGAGCCTCCACTCTGTCTATTAATTTGTTAAAAATAGCATCTAAATCTGTTAGTCACATCCCGCTTCTTTAAAAAAAAAGGTGGTGGGGTGGGAAGATATTGATAATATAACGCCAGCTATATAAAATGTCGGGATGTTATTAATCATCAATCAGCTGGGACAGAGCTGATTTGGAGCCTTGTGCCTATATCAGAAATCATCTCTCTCTCTCTTTCTCTCTCCATATAAAAGAAATAAAGAATCGTTAGAGCGTTGGATAAAATACCTTGCGGTATTTAATTACGCTCTGAGTTCAAATCTCGGTGTCGTCAACTTTTCTTTTATCATTCTAGGAGTGCTGGGATCGATATAACTGACAATTCTTCTCCCACTAGATTCCTGGTCCCTATGTTAAAATCAGTTATTATTATAACTGGTTAAATAATTTGTCATTGCTGTAATTTGCAGTTCTAGTTGTTAGTAGTGATGGCTGGTGTCGTCGTACAAACAGAAAAATATTGATTGTTCCGCAGTTATAAGAGACTGTTTATAGCTAGAAGGTACTGACAACTGCATCACTATTTTACAAGACAGAAATAGTTGTCGAGAGAGAGAGAGAGAGAGAGAGAGAGAGACTGTGGAGTCTTGGTTTTAAAGGTATAGGTTCAGTTTATATCTAAATCGCTTGCGTTTGTGTTCGTGTCATAGTGCAACAGTTGAAGTGAGGAGTTATGGCCAGCACACAATAAAGGACAGCATTGTGCTCTCCAAACCGTTTTCTCACGTTTCTTTTGTCCATTCTTCATGCGGAGGATCTGTCTCCGCTAGCAGTAGCCCTTTCTCTCATTCGATTAAAAACAATGTGCCAAGGCAAGCCACGTTCGGAGACTATCCGTTCGGATTCTGTTAAACTTCGTCTGCTCAAGTAAGTTAACTTTTTGGGTATCACGTTTATATTTTTAACATTATCGAGCTTAGTGTTTTCGTCTATTAAATTAATTTACCTTAAAAACATACACATATCCATATATTCCTCTCTCAATATTATTGTTATTAAGAATTACACTGCATTCTCTGTACACTTGCCATATACAACCCAACCACTGCTATTCACAAATTCATATCCAACTACATCTAACAAACAAGCAGTAAGTAACTGTGGGACCTTCGAAGACTATAAATCTTAATTAAGCAATTGGAAATTTATATAAATAGTAATATAAGTTTTCTTTCTTTATTTATTTTAGCGTTGTTGTGCAGCCATTCATTTTTCAGTGTTTGGAAATATGTTATTTGGCCGGATGGAGAGAACTACATCTTCATGAGTGTATAGAAAGTGCAGTACAATTTTTCATCGTGTTTTTACTTTTCTTTCTGAAGCCAAGCGGAAGGATTGTTTGTTAATGTTTTTTATTGTTATGAGGTCAGAAGGAAGGGATGACTGCTATTATTATGAAGTCAGATGGGAGGGTTAAATAGTATTGTAAACAAATACAGAGGGAAACATTATATGTAATATCCATATATGAGTATTTAAGTGACTTAACAATGTACTTAATAGGCCAAGGGGGCAGGGAGTTGCTAAATAGGTTTTGTTCTTGTAAGCAGGAAACTGGATGCCTCTTCCTTTTGTTATTTAACTAAGTGATGAACACATAATTTCAAAGTAATAATTGATACACGCAGAAAAGATATTTTAATTTACTCAGTTTTTCATTCGAAACTGTTTCCTTTCAGATATGTTGTTTAATGCTTTAGGGAAAGATATATAAACATTACGATTTCTCTTTCTTCTTTATGATTTGCATGTTCGTAGCCCTGCTACAGTTGATGAGCAAGACAGCGAAAGAGTTTATAAACGATTGTTTGACCGGCTAGAAATGGCAGTCAAATTTTCGTTATCATATCCTACATCTTAAGACATAACTGCCAAGTCTTCCTCGAATCACATCTAGTGTCTTACGAAAGGACACATTAGATATGGTCCTCAATACACTTTTTGAATAAGAAGATGGGACAGTCAGGGCTCGGACTCCTTTAAACATCAGTCTGTTCAATCAACACTGAGATGGAACTAAGCAACAGCTGTTGGTAGTACCGGTTAGAGAGGGTGTCAACCATGGTATTTATCAAGGGGTCCTGTCACTATTAACAAAAGAAGAAAAAAATACCCCGAATTACAAAAAAAAACCCCACTCCGAATTACAAAAAAAACCACTCCGAATTACAAAAAAAAACACAATTGTATATTTATTAGTGACTGGTATAGTTGCGTATGTGAGAGACAGTGAGGTATCAATATACGTATCAATGAAAACTTCCGCATTCAGTTGTTTGTTGATACGGTAATATTTTTACAATTAGGTGGGTTTTGCAGTTTAGCCTCGAGAATAACGCTATATAACTGGGTGGCAATATATTTTGTTTTGTGGTGGACTTTGCCTTTCATCCTTTCGGGGTCGATAAATTAAGTACCAGCTGCGTACTGAGGTCGATCTAATCGACTGGCACCCTCCCCCAAAATTTCGGGCCTTGTGCCTAGAGTAGAAAAGAATATTTTGTTTTGTAGTGGGATTGAAATTTTTAATGTCATACATACATCATACGTTTATACATTAGGGAACCCCTATGCCGTCGCTCATCCTGCTGGAAATAACTGTCAAATCTTTCTCATTTACTGTCTGAAAAAAAAAAAAAAAAGGGTACATTTGATTTGCTTTAACAGAGATGACTTCAGGTTTAAACAACACAATATGCAGTGTCTCGGCTTAGAATGAACGAGATATGTAATCGTATGTATTCATATGCATACATGGATGCTCACGGACAAGCATATTTAAAGCTTCAGCTGACCGCAAAGTGTGCGTGCGTGTGTGTATTGTAATAAGGAAAAGTTATGAATTCTGGTTTGTTTTATTTTCGTTGTAGGTTTTTATTTCTTTTCTTTTCTGCTATAAAGTGTGTATCATTGTGTTAAGTCAGCTGAGAACAAACTGGGGAAACAAAAACCAGTCCCATTTATGTTCACTGTCATCACTACTTCCATCAACATCTTCGTTACATTACAAGATTTCTTTGTTTCAGTTTTCATAGAACTGATAGTGACTGTACTTTTTAATATTAATCATAGAAGCCAAGGCGACAAAGTTAGTTGTGACAGAAGCGATTTTGAATATATAATGGATTTAATCTCAGCATTTTAAATGCCAACAGAATTAACTTTGCCCGTCGTTCTTTTGGGATTCAGTAAAATAGTATCAGTAATATACTGAGTCAATTTAATGAACACAGATTGTATCTCTTGCCTTGTAAAAAAAAAAAATCAATATTTATAGAAATGCAGCAATTGTTAACGTTGTAAACAGTTTTATGGAATAGAGATATGTTGCAGTATAATGCAGCATAGTGTACTGCAGTGTACTGGGGTGCTTAAGAGGTATTCTGATATTTTCTGGCTTAGGGTGGATATTTATGCTGCAAGGTCATAATATGTTTTTACATTATCTTTATTTGTTTCATTTAATGCTATTGTAGAACTTAACCTCTCCATTTGGTAATGATTCAGGCGAGGGGAAATTTCAACTTAGGATTCCTAGTGTAATTAAGCATTTTCATGTTTTGATCATTGCAAGTGAAAAATAAAAAAAACAAAAAACAAATTCATAAAGAATCAAATAAACAATTTTTCCTTACTGAGATAAGGCTCCAGGTATATAAAGGTGAAGAATTAAGACTGTTCAATGTTACTGTCTTTTGCCAAAAACATTAATGATGTAAAAAAAATGACAGTTGGGGAACTAACAGAGGGACCTGGCTATACCCAGTTATGAAGATGGAACACATATACATTGATACTGACCAGTACCACTAATGAGATTTTAGATATGCACACACACATTATATAGATTGATACACCTATGTAAATAAATGGAAACTAATAGACTAAACCACCTTAGTATATTACTGTCAGTACCTCTAAACAGATCTATAATTAATCTTCCTTAACAGTTCACTAATTAGATATTCTTTAAAATTATTCTTTTATGAGCTGACATGAATTCTAGTAAACTTTTAAAGCTGCAATGAATATTGACAATGGTATAATTGAAGTATAATAGAAAGGAGTTTTTGATGAAAGCCATAAGACATGCCAAATAGAATTAAATCTATTATGAAGTTTCTTAAATGGTCACTCAAGAAGTTGTTAGCAATGAAGTGTGTCTCTCTGTGTGTGTTTGCTCCTTTATTTCAGTTACTTGTCGGGTGTATGTAGATGGATGGATAGGAAATCAGAGACCAATATTATATATTAATGTATGGGAATATGTTATTCAATGTTGTAATGTGAATATAAATTTATAATCCATTCCAACATTGTATGATTTATATAATGGGGAAATTCTGCGTTCCCTTAATACAAAAGAACACTGCAATAGACTGTTTCTGTTGTGTCTTTTCATCAAGTTTTCAAACTGCTGCGATCATCATTGTCACACTCCTTCCTTTCTCTTGATGTCTCTCATTGTCTATTTCTCTCTCTTCCACTATGCCAGATATAGGCAGAGAGTAAGAAAGATTCAAGAGAGACCAAACGAGGAAAAAAAATAAGGTGAAAACCAATTTGATGTCACACAAACATACTGGTACTACATCACCATTGCTCTCCCTAATTATGTTCCCCTTTCTTGAATGTGTCTCACATTCTCTACCTCTCTTTCCCTTCATGTATGTCACTTGTTCTCTGTCTCTCTATTCCACTGTTCTGTGGAGGAAAGAGATATTGGACATAACTACTTCATTTTTGGTTTTTCTCTCTGTACATTATTTTGCTTGTGAGATAACAGGGTGCATTTTGAGGGAGATTTGGCTGATATTTTTCATATCAAATGTTACACAAACTTCCTTGTGAAGTGTTGAATAATAATAATATAAATAGTTTTACAGGTCTTTATTTTATAGTTTCTGATTACAAGGCAGATTTACAAGCAGACAATTCATGCATATATAGAGAGAGATATTGTTTCTACTTCACAACACACACTAGATTTATCATTGGCTAGACATAAAACTCCAGGATTATAAAGTTGGTCAAATAAATTGAACATTCATGCCTTTCCTGAGAGTATTATTGATGGCAGAAAACTAGTTTCAACTAGATATAAAGCCTCATTTGGCTGCATTTTGTAAGCCTCAGTGCCAGATTTATTTAGACATTGAATTTATTGGGGTTGAGCAAAGAAGGAGGGAAACATTGTTTCTTAAATTGATTTAAGGTGACAAATTTAAGTGGGAAAGGTATAATTCGGTAGGAGTTTTTGATGAAAGCCATATGACATGACATTCAGTGTTTGTTGATATGGTAATATCTTAACATATTTTACCTAAATGGAGCTAGGTGGATCTTGTAGTTTAGCCTCAAGAATAACGCTATATAATGGGATGGCAATATTTTGTTTTGTAGTGGTATTGAAATTTTCAATGTCACACACACACTGTATGTTTATACACGAAGGAGCCTCTATGTCATCACTTATCCTGCTGGAAATAACTGTTAAATTTTTCTCATCTCACACCCTTTACCATCTTAAAAAAACAAAAGACAAAAGATACCTTTGATACACATTTGCGTTAGCAGAGCTGACTTTGGGTTTAAACAACACAATATGCAGTGCCTCAGCTTAGAATGAATGAGATATGTAATCGTATGTACCATATCCATACATGGATGCTCATGGACATGCATGTATAAAATTTCAGCTGAGTACTACATCATACAAATATTTGAGACACATGCTGGATAGGATAGCATAAGGAAATGTATATATATATATACAAAACTGAGAATGTCTGTGTGTGTGCATAAGTAAAACTTGAGAACTACCCAACCGATTTCATTCAAATTTTACACATGCCTTACTTAGGAACCAGCCGTGTCATGGGCCAAACAAATTTTCAGCTTCTTGCCTAATGTAACACAGAAGCAATTTCCTTATCTCTTACACTATTTCAGTATTATGTGTCAAAAGTAAAACAATAACATTTCTATTGTAATTTGAGATGATACTTTCAGTTTTAATAGTTTCACTATATGTATAGATGTATATGTATAGATGTATATATATATATATGGGAGAATATACAAATAATAACAACAGACGAGGACAGGTGGTGTAAATAACAAAAGTATATATTAGTATGATGCTCGGGAATACGGAAAGTCTTTGACGTTTCGAGCTACGCTCTTCAACAGAAAGAATACGGAGACAAGGAGAAAAACACGGAGAAAAAAAATTGAATAGTGTTCAGTCAACGGTCAATCATAATAATATATATATATATATATATATATATATATATATATATATATATATATATATATATATATATATATATAGAGAGAGAGAGAGAGAGAGAGAGAGAGAGAGAGAGAGAGAGAGAGATGTATATGTATACATGTATATGTATATATATGTATATGTATACATGTATATGTATATATATATATACATGTATATGTATATGTATACATGTATATGTATATACATGTATATGTATACATGTATATGTATACATGTATATGTATATATATATGTACATGTATATATATGTAATTTAGAGAAAAGAACCAAAGTTCATGAACTCATCCCTGAAAATTCACTCACATATAGAAAAATTTAATTAGTAAATACACTAAAAAGAATTATAATAAAATACAAAGTAATAATCATTAAAATAATAAAACAACTACACGTGTTTCATAACCAAATTTTCAAATAGAAAATAAAATAAAATAAAATCGATTAAAATAAATCGATCGAAAATCAATTCTATTCAAAAATATAGCTAATCTTCGGGTCAAAATACAACAATAATAATAATAATAAAATGAATGTATATATATCAACTAACAATAAATAACAAATGAATTTATATAAAAATACTTATTATATCAAGAAGTAAAAGTACTTATTTTACTAATAAATAAAAGAATATTTAACGATATTATACTTATCGAAGCTTTAGTTTAAACTAAAATTAAATGTCACACTATTAACATATCGTATATTAGAATATCAGCTAACAATATATAACAAATGAATTTCTATAAAAATACTTATTTTACCAATAAATAAAAGAAAAATGTTTAACAATATTATTAAAAATAAATGTAATACTCATCTTATTGAAGTTTAAGGTTAAGCTAAAAATATTAACTTGACATTATTAACTTTACATTTATTAGAATATAAACTAACAAAAATATTACATGAATTTATATAAAAATATTTATTTCACCTATAAAAAGAAAAACACTTAACAATATTATTGAAAATAAATGCAAAGCTTATCTTAACGAATCTTTTGTTTAAAATACAATTTAAACGTTTTACTAGAATATAAACTAACAATACATGAGCATGTATGTATTTCAAGCGAGGGTGGTTTAGTATATATATATAGGTGAATGTACGGATTGGTGCGCTTACGGGAACACGATAGACTTTTCTAATCCCTTACTTTTACCCCCTCCCCTTACTTAGCGGTCTATAGCTCTTTTGTTTTAATAACGGTCAACCATACAGTAATTTCCCTTTGTTTAATGGTCATTTTTCACAAGAATTTTCAATGGCCGGATAACTGAACAGATGTTGGCGTGGGTTCCCACCCCAGCATCCGAAATTCGGAGTTTTATCATGGCTACCGAATAAGTGTCACATATTTTTACAGATATGTATATATATCTATCTATCTATATATATATCATCATCATCATCATCATCATCGTTTAACGTCCGCTTTCCATGCTAGCATGGGTTGGACGATTTGACTGAGGACTGGTGAAACCGGATGGCAACACCAGATATATATATATATATATATATATATATATATATATATGTATATAATATAATATATATATATATATATATATATATATATATATATATATATATATATATATATATATATATATATACTGGCAGTATAACCCGACCTTGTCCGGGTGTGACTTATTATGCCATCTACGATAAGTCTTGCTAGCTGAAAATCAACTAAAAAAGAAAGCCTTACAACGAAAAAACCCTTATGATGTAAATATGTTCATAATTCAAAAGACGATGAAATTAATAGGGAAAGTCTGAAGGCTGTTTTGCGTAAAATTATTAAGCATACGTAAATTTCATCCGTGTAATTGGCTATAGAAATGCTTGTGCAAAACAACTTTTTGCGCTGCCCTGATTATACATAGCAGGGTAATCCCTTTTAGCAGGAGCTAGGACGGCAATTTCTGATGAAGCAATTGCTGGCGATCTGTTGCTACACAGTTTTGCCAGAATTCTATCAGATTGGGCAGAAGATGTTGATGCACCATTTTGCATTATGTTCAAAATAGCTTCTGGAATGTGGTGCATTACTGCAGTCTGTTGCTGTCATTTTAAACCGGTTGCTGTCTTTCCCCAGCAAACTCTCTTCTTTGGAGGCATAATCTATGTATATATTAAACAGAACAACAAAAGTTATAATAGATGGCAGTGTCGGTACTTTTCACATATCTGTAATTTTTCAGAT